>NC_053023.1:108671669-108975427 GCF_003073215.2 Triticum urartu | reverse complement strand
CACACAAGTGGGTGAAGCTTTCCACTACCCCGCAGCACTGACTGAGTGAGCAAACACACAATGAAAGCCAAAACAAACACAACACACACAAAAATCACACTACAAGTTTGCACTACAAATACTTATTTTCTTTGCCAACCCATGAATGGCACTAATTAATCGTGGATACAGTAACTTCTGTGTTATGATTTCAACAACAAGGTTTGCCTTACATATACTACTACCTCTTTTATACAGGTTGGCAATCATTTTTGTGGCCATTCTATTTATTGGTTTCGTGATGATTTCGACAATGCGGTTGGGGTTGTTCAAAAGTTATTTTTGTATGGGTTCTTGTTTTTGGTCCACCTAGCTATGTCTTGTCTTTAAAAGGCTACATAACATACCTAGTCATGTTTTGATCTCAGTGGCCTCGCCAAAAGATCATCTCATCTTTCCTTTTCAAAGACCAGCTTCAGAATGCCTGCAAAATCCTCAAAGGGAGATAAAAATCAACATGATGATGTTTAGATTTGGCACCTTCGTCAATGGACCGACGAGAACGGTCTAATTAAGTTACATCATCCTTGACTTGTTGGTTCATCATGCAGTGACGACCGATCACCACTTATCATGGCCGTCAAGTTTCAGACTACCAACCTATGACCTGGCCGATAAGCTTAGGGCCCACACGAAGTTTCTCTTCCCCTGTATATAGGTCCGGAAAAGGAACACTGCCTTTCCTCGTACACATCGCTTTGTTCGTTCGGTATCGCCATGCCATGCATGGTTTGGTGCGGTAGCAAATCGCAGCCGGGCCGACGGAGATCATCGATTGGTGTTGGGCGTTTTCGCATACGAGAAAGTCGCCAACACACCCGATCCGATATAGCGGTTGCACCTCGCCTTCTGGCTTCCGGTAGAGTGGTCACAGGCGCGGGTGATGCACACCCCCTGCTCGTTTGAACGTGCACGGGGACACATATGAATAGCAACTCCCTCCGTTGCAAAATATGTGTTTCAAATTTAGTACAATTTTATATTAAAATTAGTATAAAATTAAGATACTTATCTTGAAACGGAGGGAGTATTACTAAGAGCATCTACAGCCGGGCATCTCAAACTCTGGATGTTTTTCTGACCCAGACGGCTCCCTCAAACAACTCTCAAACGTCCGGACTGACCGGCATCCCCATATCCAATCCAAATATGGAGCGGATATGGTGGCGCCTGGACGCGTCCGCCACGTCAGCCCGGCCCAACCCGACCCCACAAATATCCCCACATACGGAAAACCTTAGACAACGGTCAGTCTGAAATCCACTTCACTCCAGTCTCCGTCCACTCCACTTCCAATCCCCTCCCTCCTACTCGATGGCCGGCGACGGAACCAGCAGCGGATCTGGGTCAGAATCCGAAGGGTCGAACATCGACGTGGAGGAGGTGGCCCTCCGCATCGCATTGCGGAGGTCGCTGCTCGAGCAAGGCGGTCCCGGCAGCGTCGGGTCTTCTTCCTCAGCGCCGTCGACACAGCGCCGGCAACGTCGCCGGGCCTTCCCGCCCTCCGTGCAGCACCGGCAGCTCCCCTTCGCTCCGCCAGGTATGCCGCTCACCTCCACCATCCTCTGGTCCGGCAGTGGTACCCGGCCATCGTTGGGTCCTCGTGCCCGCGCCGGGGACGACACGCACACGGACGCACGAGTCCTAGGCACGTGCAGCCCGGCGCGAGCGGCAGCGGGCGAAGGAGAGGGGGGAGGCAATGTCGGCCCACCGTTCGCCCTCGAACGCGCTGGTGGATCCCAAGGCCACGCTCCTCGCCTCGGTCCTCCGCCGCTCTCTGACCATTAGGGGGGAGCACCAGATCTTGTTTTCTATGATCCATTCATCATCTCATTCAATATCCTCCAACTCAAGCGCATCTTTCACATCCTTTTCCTTTTGTCTTTCTTTTAGTTTGAAGTTGTACATCATAAACACACGATTATTCATCTTATCTTGGTGCAGACGGTTCCTTCTTTTTGTATGTACCTTTATAATTCATAATACACTATACAAATTAACTGTCAGTTTCTAATGAAATTACCGAAGCTAGATTTCTATACTTATTAGAGAAATGATACATATATTTTTAACAACCCAAAGGCTCTCCAACTCCTTTCACACCCTGAAGAGATGCATGTTAAACACAAGATTTATGTCAAACTTTTTTTATAAGAGGAAAATGGATAGAACATTTGAATTTTCGAAATTTACTTAGGAAATTTTTAGAGTTCCTGAATAGCCGATCGCTTGCATATCTGACCTGTAGTTCCGAACCTTGAAGGGTATTGCTCTCCTTCTCCATTCAATTTTGATGCTTCATCCTTCTCACGCCAATTCCATCTGTCTACAAGCCTAATCCTTAGGTGCGTTCTAGCCTTCTAGGGTTTTGATCTAGGATTTTTAAGAACTAGATCAAAGATGCCAGTGGATGTGAGTTTTGGCTTGGGAGGGAAATAAAGGGTCGTGAGGCGTGTGAAAAAAAAGGTTTGAAGGCTGACATATTATTCTACAGTTCTATATAAGATTCTATGATTCGAATCGTGACTCAACATGGACTCTACCTGATTTGGATTCATAGTGGGACTTGTATCCACATGCTTTCGTAGGGCCGTGAAATAGTGGCGGAGCCAGGAATTTGCTCCTGGGTATTCTTGTAAAAAATGTTTTTTTGCCTAAGCAATATAATAGAACGACAAATATGTAGTAAGATGGTAACATCAATGACTCGATGACCATACATTTATAATGGTAGCAAAATATCATTGTGGCAATATCTCTAACAATAATATAATAGGTATGAATCGATGACCATACATCGATGCCACAAAATAACATTGTGACAATATCAATGACTTGATGACCATACATCAATAATACTAGCAAAAAAATTTGGCCAAAGCAATATAATAGAACAAACAACAAATGTGGACGTAGAAATTGTTTTCCTTGCCTTAGTTTGAAGATATCCCACAATTCAAATATGCCAACATACTTCTTCATCTACATCACACAAACAAAGTAGAAATAAGTGGAAGTTGCAATGTGGCATGGACTGAATGGACAAACAAAGTAGCAATCAGTGGCATGAACTGATGGACAATTGTACAAACAGTTACAATTTATACAAGAACAAATCAACAAAGTGGCAATCAATCCGTGGCAGATCAGTGGCTTCTAGCACTGGAAATTTATCAAAAAGCTTCAGATTTGTTTAAAAGACAGAGGAAATTTACTTTGGTAATTTGTAGATGGATGCAATACTGGATGGATTGGACATTGGGTGGCTTCTCCTTCTAGCCTGTCGGCTAGCGGACTGAAGTAGCGACTGCCAACGGCGACGGAGGCCGGAGGAAGCCCGCAGCGGCGCTGCCCGGCACGGACCACAGCCAAGGAGGCCGGAGGCGGAGGGGAAGGAGAGGGCCAGAGGGGAGGGAAGGGAGAGGGCTAGAGGGGAGGGAAGGGAGAGGGCCAGAGGGGTAGAGGGCCCACCTCGTCTGTCGGACCTCGCTTGCTGGCGCCGGCACCAGCGCCGTCAATGGTGAGGTAGGTTTGGAGATTTGCATCGAGAGAGGAAGAGTCACTAGTAGAAAAAGGGCCTTTTGTCCCGGTTCTAGAAGGCCTTTAGTCCCAGTTCTGGAACAGGGACTAAAGGGTCGTTAAGGTATACGAACCAGGACTAAAGGCCCTCCACGTGGCTGCTGCCGGAGGTCCACCTTTAGTCCCGGTTGGTAACACCAACCCATACTAAAGGATTTTTTTAATTCTTTTTTAAAAAAATTGAATTTTTTCCCTATTTTCAAATTTCTGAATTATTTTAACATCTAATCTCTAATCACCCCTCATCACTGCTCAATTTAATCTCTAATCACCCCTCATCATTTTAAATTATCTAACTTCCCGAACGGTCACCCATCCTCCCACTCCCCCAGCCTGAGCACGCTTAACTTCCGGATTCTATTCTCCCTCGTTTCCAAGTCTGCAATTGTTGTTTTTCTGACAATAGTAAGATGTCAATCCTATTAACCCTCAGGAGTTTAGCTTGAGCATGAAGTCACACATTTCACTGTTTGAGTTTGAAACTATTGTTCTAAAAAATAACAATTATTTAGTAACACTAATATTTCTTGAATAAGTAGTTTGACCATTGTTTGACCACAGTTTGACCAGATTTGACCAAAATTCAAAAAAACTGGAATAATTATTTAGTAACACTAATATTCTTGAATAATTATTTAGTAACACTAATAGTTCTTGAATAAGTAGTTTGACCATATTTTGATCACATTTAACGAAAATTTTAAAAAAACTGAAATTTGAGCATAACTTTTTTCCTTTTGGAATTTGAGGATTCTAAAAACTTGCAAATAGGCCATAGGCAGTCAAAATCGGATGCGGATTTTTGTGCTGAACATTTTGATATATTATACGTTTTTTTCTGACATCGTATGCAAAAGTTATAGCCGTTTTACATTTTCCCTACACTTTTTGCAAAACATTTCCAAATTTAAGTTTTTAAATTTTCCTAACTAGTAGATGTGGTAACATAACTACATCTCAAATGATTTTAGTTTTTGAAGTTTTTATCATTTTCTTTTGCTTTTTACAAAACTGAAAAGGCGATACACAGGGGGGAGGGGCTAGGATTTGAAAATTGCACCATTAGTACCAGTTCGTGGCACGAACCAGTACTAAAGGTCTCAACCCCATTAGTACCGGTTCGTGCCATGAACCGGTACTAAAGGTAAACCGATACTAATGGGCATCGCACCATTTAGTACCGGTTCGTGGCACCAACCGGGGCTAAAGGTCCCATTTGAACCGAGAGTAATGCATGTACGGTGCCCTCGCCGCTTGAACAGGGACTAATGCTCACATTAGTCCTGGTTCGTAATGCAACCGGTATTAATGCTCTTTTCTGGCTGAACCAAAGCCCCCTTTTCTACTAGTGAGTGGGAGAGGGAGACCTGCTCTGTTGTTGGCGTCTGGTGCATGGCTGGATGGGCTGCTCTAGTGGGCTTCGGTGTATAACATGTATACTCATTTTTTGGGGCCAAATTCTTTGGTATTCCATGGAATGCCCAGGAATACCCCTGGCTCCGCCACTGCCATGAAATAGTAGGATTCTAGGAGTCAAATCTCATGACTCTGACTACCTTCCAGAGTAATCAGCTCGGAGGCTCTGACATGAA
Source organism: Triticum urartu (assembly GCF_003073215.2). Taxonomy (NCBI): domain Eukaryota; kingdom Viridiplantae; phylum Streptophyta; class Magnoliopsida; order Poales; family Poaceae; genus Triticum; species Triticum urartu. The sequence goes on along the minus strand of NC_053023.1, from coordinate 108,970,217 downwards.
TAAAAGATGCAACTTTCAAGTGAATCAGAAGGTCCAACCAAGGATTACTCGGAGGCTCTGAAGGGGACACTTCAGTAGGAGGAAACAGAAGGCTTACCAAGAGCATCATTGTCTTGGAAGGAAAAGATTGACAACTCCAAATGGAAAGGTGCTTTGAAATGGCTATATATGGTGTACTGTGATAATCCACAAGTATAGGGGATCGCAACAGTTTTTGAGGATAGAGTATTCAACCCAAATTTATTGATTCGACACAAGAGGAGCCAAAGAATATTCTTGAGTATTAGCAGCTGAGTTGTCAATTCAACCACACCTGAAAGACTTAATATCTACAACAAAGTATTTAGTAACAAAGTAGTATGGAAGTAACACTAACAGTTGCAAAAGTAACAGTAGTGATATCGTAGGAATCGTAACCGTGGCAACGGAAAAGTAACTAAGCAAAGATCAATATGTGAAAAGTTTGTAGGCAATGGATCAATGATGCATAATTATGTTGGATGGCATTCATCATGCAACGGTTATAACATAGGGTGACACAGAACTAGCTCCAATTCATCAATATAATGTAGGCATGTATTCCGAATATAGTCATACATGCTTATGAAAAAGAACTTGCATGACATCTTTTGTCCTACCCTCCCGTGGCAGCGGGGCCCAATTGGAAACTAAGGGATATTAAGGCCTCCTTTTAATAGAGTACCAGACGAAAGCATTAGCACTTAGTGAATACACATGAACTCCTCAAACTACGGTCATCATCAGGAGTGGTCCCGACTATTGTGACTCCGGGGTTTCCGGATCATAACACGTAATAGGCAACTATTGACTTGCAAGATCAAGAACGCAAATATATGCATGAAAACGTAATAGGTTCAGATCTGAAATCATGGCACTCGGGCCCTAGTGACAAGCATTAAGCATAGAAAAGTCATAGCAATATCATCTTAGAACATAGTGGATACTAGGGATCAAACCCTAAAAAAACTAACTCGATTACATCGTAAATCTCATCCAACCCATCACGATCCAGCAAACCTACGATGGAATTACTCATGCATGGCGGTGAGCATCATGAAATTGGTGATGGAGGATGGTTGATGATGACGATGGTGACGGATTCCCCTCTCTGGAGCCCCGAACGGACTCCAGATCTGCCCTCCCGAGGAAGAACATGGCTTGGCGGCGGCTCAGTATCGTAAAACGCGATAAGTCCTTCACTCTGATTTTTTTCTCCCCAAAAGTGAATATATGGAGTTGGAGTTGAGGTCGATGGAGGTCCAGGGGGCCCATCAGGTCGGAGGGCGCGCCCCCACCCTTGTGACAAGGGTGTGGGCCCCTTCACTTGATTCTTTCGCCAATATTTTTTATTAATTCCAAAAGTTATCTCTGTGAAGTTTCGGGTCATTCTGAGAACTTTTTTTCTGCACAAAAATAACATCATGGCAATTCTGTTGAAAACAGCATCAGTCCGGGTTAGTTCCATTCAAATCATGCAAGTTAGAGTCCAAATCATGCAAAAGAGTTGGGAAAAGTAGATACGTTGGAGACGTATCAACTCCCCCAAGCTTAAACCTTGGCTTGTCCTCAAGAAATTCAGTTGACAAACTGAAAGTGATAAAGAAAAAAATTACAAACTCTGTTTGATCTTGCTGTTGCAAATATGTAAAGCCAGCATTCAAGTTTTCATCATAGATTATGAACTAACCATATTCACAATAACTTTCAGGTCTCACATTTATTCGTATCAATGGCATAATCAACTAGCGAGCAATAATAGTAAATCTCGGGTGACAACACTTTTTCAAAACAATCATGATATCATATAACAAGATGGTATCTTGCTAGCCCTTTCTGAGACCGCAAAACATAACTGCAAAGCACCCCTGAAGATCAAGGACTGACTAGACATTGTAATTCATGGTAAAAGAGATCCAGTCATAGTCATACTCAATATAAATTAATGATGATACATACAAATGACAGTGGTGCTCTTTAACTAGTGCTTTTTATACGAGGATGATGACTCAGCAATAAAAGTAAATAGATAGGCCCTTCGCAGAGGGAAGTAGGGATTTGCAGAGGTGCCAGAGCTCGAGTTTTAAAATAGAGATTGACTAATATTTTGAGCGGCATGCTTTCATTGTCGCATAACAACCAAGAGATCTCGGTATCTTCCATGCTACATACATTATAGACGGTTCCCAAACAGAATGGTAAAATATATACTCCCCCACCACCAACAAGCACACTCCACGGTTGGTCTGAAACAACGGGTACCGTCCAACTAACAACAGTCCTGGGGGAGTTTTGTTTGTAATTATTTTGATTTGATTTGCTTTGAGCATGGGACTGGGCATCCCGTTTACCAGCCATTTTCTCATGAATGTTTAGCGGAGTCCACTCATCGTGAGAATAACCCACCTAGCATGGAAGATATTGACAGCCCTAGTTGATACATGAGCTGAGCATACAAAAGAATTATCATTTGAAGGTTTAGAGTTTGGTACATGCAAATTTTCTTGGAACGGCAAGTAAATACCGCATATAGGAAGGTATGATGGACTCATATGAAACAACTTTGGGGTTTATGGAAGTGGATGCACAAGCAGTATTCCTGCTTAGTACAAGTGAAGGCTAGAAAGAGACTGGGAAGCGACCAACTAGAGAGTGACAAGAGTCATAAACATGCATTGAGATTAACCAACATTGAGTGCAAGCATGAGTAGGATATAAATCACCATGAACATAAATATCATAGAAGCTATGTTGATTTTGTTTCAACTACATGTGCCAAGTCAAGCCACTTGAATCATTCAAAGGAGGATACCATCCTATCATACTACATCACAACCATTTTAATTTCCATGTTGGCACGCAAGGAAAACCATTATAAACTCCTAGCTAATTAAGCATGGCATGAGTAACTATAATCTCTAATTGTCACTGCAAACATGTTTCATTCATAATTGGCTGAATCAGGAACGACGAACTAATCATATTTACAAAAAACAAGCTAGGTCGAGTTCATATCAGCTTTTCCTCATCTCAATCATTTCATCATATATTGTCATTATTGCCTTTCACTTGCACGACCGAACGGTGTGAATAATAATAGTGCACGTGCATTGGTCTAAGCTGGAATCTGCAAACATTTATTCAAAGGAGAAGACAAGGTAATATGGGCTCTTTGTTAGATCAACAGTAATGCATATGAGAGCCACTCAACATTTTCATCGTGGTCTTGTCCTCTCGACCCCAAAGAAAAGAAAAGAACTTCAAAGAAACACACAGAAATATTTTTGGAATTTTTGTTTTTGTGAAGAAACTAAAACAAGAACGAGAAAAACTATTTACATGGGAAAGCTCCCAACAAGCAAAAGAAGAACGAGAAATCTTTTGGGGTTTTCTTTTAATTTTACTACTACTAAGCATGCATAGAAAGTAAACTAACTACAACTATTTTTTTTGTTTTTTCTCAAGGTTTTTCAAACACACAATAAGAAAGCGGAAAAAGAAATAAACTAACATGGATAACACAATGAAAAAGTATGAGCACCGACAACTGGAATGAGTGTGTGAAAATGAATGTAATGTCGGTGAGAAATACGTACTCCCCCAAGCTTAGGCTTTTGGACTAAGTTGGTTTACGGCCACTGGCCTGGTGGATATCCAAAGTTGTAGTTGGGGTTGTACTGAGACGCATCAGCTACTGCCTGAAGGGCTGCAGCATGAAGGCAAGTAGACTCCGCTGTTCTCTCATACTCGTTTGCCTCCTCTCTAGTTATAAAATATCGCCCATTTGCCTGAAAGTTAAAGAAAGCAGCAACAGGAAGAGTAACATTGGCGCATCGTCTATCAAAGATTAGTCGGTACTGGAGGATATGTTCGTTCCTCTTAAGAAACTGGTAGCGTACCATAGCCTCATAATCTAGAAAAGCAGGGGCAACTCAATATCATACCCCCTTATGGGTACACTAAAATATTTAGCTAAACAAGTTGCATAAATCCCCCCAAATAAATCTCCATATTTAGCATTAAGATGTAACCTCCTAGCAATAATGTGTAACGCCCTCGATGCGGCTATATCTCCCATGTGTCGAGGCACGACTTAGAGGCATAACCACATTGAAAGCAATGTCGCAAGTTAGGCAATCATCACAACATCCAATGTAATACATAATAATGGGATGAGTAACATAGTTGGCTTACACTCGCCACGTCACACAAAATACATAAATAGCATTACATCATTCAAACACTCATGGCCCGACTACGGTGCCAAAATAAAAGACCAACCCAACATGCGACATGGTCCCGATCGCCCCGACTGGGCACCACTACTGATCATCAGGGAAACAAACATAGTAACGGCGTGAGTCCTCGTCGAACTCCCACTTGAGCTCTAACGCATCATCTGGAACGGAGTCGTCTGGCCCTGCATCTGGTTTGGAAGTAAACTGTGAGCCACAGGGACTCAGCAATCTCGCACCCTCGCGATCAAGACTATTTAAGCTTATAGGAAAGGCAAGGTAATATATGTGGAGCTGCAGCAAGTGACTAGCATATATGGTGGCTACCCTGTTCGCAAAAGAGAGCGAGAAGAGAAGGCAAAGCGCGAACGAATAACTAGAGAACAACCTGCGACAAGCATTACTCCAACACCGTGTTCACTTCCCGGACTCCGCCGAGAAGAGACCATCACGGTAACTCACACAGTTGATTCATTTTAATTAAGTTAAGGTTTAAGTAATCTACAACCGGACATTAACAAATTCCCATCTGCCCATAACCACGGGCACGGCTTTCGAAAGTTCAATTCCTGCAGGGGGTCCCAGCTTAGCCCATGACAAGCTCTCACGGTCAACGAAGGAATAGACCTTCTCCCGAGACATTCCGATCAGGCTCGGTATCCCGGTTCTACAAGACACTTTGACAATTTAAAACCAATCCAGCAACACCGCCCGAATGTGCCGACAAATCCCGATAGGAGCTGCACATACCTCGTTCTCAGGGCACACTCATATTGTCTTAGGTACGGGTAGGCCAGCCCAGAGTTGCCCCTGGTGGCCACCGGCAGGTGACAGGTGGACCAACACTCAGAGGAGCACTGGCCTAGGGGGGTTTAAATAAGATGACCCTCGGGCTCCGGAAACCCAAGGGAAAAAGAGGCTAGGTGGCAAATGGTAAAACCAAGGTTGGGCATTGCTAGAGAAGCTTTATTCAAGGCGAACTATCAAGGGGTTCCCATTATCACCCAACCGCGTAAGGAACGCAAAATCCGGGAACATAACACCGATATGACTGAAACTAGGGCGGCAAGAGTGGAACAAAACACTAGGCAAAAGGCCGAGCCTTCCACCCTTTACCAAGTATATAGATGCATTAAGATAACATGGCAATATAATGATATCCCAACAAGCAAATAGTGTTCCAACAAGGAACGGTCTCCAATCTTCACCTGCAACTAGCAACGCTATAAGAGGGGCTGAGCAAAGCGATAACATAGCCAATAAACGGTTTGCTAGGACATGGTGGGTTAGAGGTTTGACATGGCAACTTGGGAGGCATGATAAGCAAGTGGTAGGAATCGTAGCATAGGCATAGCAAAAGAGCGAGCATCTAGCAAAGCAAAGATAGAAGTGATTTCGAGGGTATGATCATCTTGCCTGCAATGTTGTCAGAGTTAACTGGATCCTCGAAAGCAAACTCAACGGGCTCCTCGTTAGCGAACTCGTCTCCCGGCTCTACCCAAACAAGACAAACAAGCAAAAGGAACGCAATCATCCACGTGCACAACTCAAACAACATGATGCAAACATGGTATGCTATGCGGGATGCGATGCGGGATGCATATGCAAGATTTGATAAGAGATGCATGAACCTGGCCTCAACTTGGAAATCCAAGTGTGCCACTGGAAAGATGAGATGAAATCGCTTGAAAACAATATAAAGAATGCCGGAATCGGAGTCACGGTTTGGAAATGGCAAGCAATTCAAATATGGCCACGTTCTACGATTTACAGCAAGTAGTCAACTAAATGCAACGAGATGAACATGCTACAGCACCCAAACATGGCATCAAAATGCATGGCAGGAATCCATTCATGATGCTTAACAAAAGACTAGCACTGAGCTACGGCCAATTCATCCATTAACAGGTTCAAACAATCATGGCAAAAATGCATTTGGTAAACAGATTTCAGACTTGTTTGGCAAAAATTAACACTTGTCTGGAATTTCAGATCAGATAACACTCTTTGGAGCAACAAAACTATATGCTACAGGACCTGAACATGGCAAAGTAAAGCATGGCATGGAGCTACTCAAAGAGCTTAACAAAAGTCCCTTAGTGACCTTGAGCCAATAGGGATCAGAAAATACATTTGCAAGCATGTGAACATGGCAAAAACATAATCAGTTCTCAGACTTGGTGAAAAACTGGGACATGCAAAACAGATATCAGGTAGGCATGTTTACGAGCTTGATGCACTCACTACAGAGCATGTCATGACAATCTAAGCATGCACCCATCAAGAATACACATTATGCAAGCTAGACATGGCAAGAACAATAACATAGCATGCACGGATCAACTACAACATCATCGACAAAATCGCTAACAAGTAGACAATCTGCCCAGATTCACGGAATCACAAAAGTAGAGCTCGATTGACTCAAGCTAGGGTGCTACATAATTACAAACAAAGACATGCATGGATAGAGCACTACAAGATTAACAAATCATCCTTACTGATCATCCTCAAAAGAGGCACGGATCACTAGGAAACAACATGAACATATGGCATAATGAGATAAACAGACCAATGGCTTAGTGGAAATGCTAAGTCCCTGAAATCAGCATTAACAAGTGCACCACTTTGCAAGCTTGTGCTAGTCACCACACACATCACAAAAATACATGGATGGCACCATTGGAAAGATGGCAAAACCTATAACAAAACATATGTAGAGCTCATGGGCATAACATGCACACAATAATCATGGCAAAAATGACAAATATCTAAATGGAGCAGCAGATCTGACAATTATGTCAACTAGCATACTTCCAACAGCATTTCGGGCATCAAGATGAACTCAAATGAAAATGATGCAATGAGATAAAATGATGTGCTCTCTGAGACGAACAATTTGATATGCTATATGCCCAAGACGGAGCTACGGATGCAAAGTTACGATGCAATGAACATAGCAAAAAAATTAAGGGGAGTGGAGAGAAAGTCAACCCTCAGATCTAGGGTTTACTATAGCAGCCTGGGTGCATGCGAACCGAGGCGACGGATCTCGCCGGAAACTTTGCCGGAGAGGAAGGGGACAACCGGATCCGGCCGGCCCGTGGCCGGATCTGGTCGGCAGCGAGGGGCACGGCCCCCGCGGCGGCGATGGGGCGGCGGAACGCGGCTCCGGCGCGGGGCGGCCGGCGTGTGGCGATGCGGCGAGGAGGTCGGCCGGACTTGCAACTGCGGCGGGCGGCGGAGACCTGCGGCGGCGCGGCGGCCGGCGCGAAGCGAGCGGGCGGCGCGGTGAGGGCGGTAGGCGGGCGGTGCGTCGGGCCGGGGAGGGCCCCGCACGGGCCTCGCGGGCCCGCGGGGTCGGCGGCGAACTGGGGACCGACCCAGGGACACGTGGCATGGCGTGATTCGTCCGGCGGAGCCGGGCGGACACGTCCGACGCGCGGATTTTTGTCTGACGGCGGCGGGAGGAGTAGGGCTAGGGTTTCATCCATGAATTGAAGTGGGGGGGTTCTTTAAATAGGCATAGGAGGAGCTAGGAGAGTCCAAATGAGGTGCGGTTTTCGGCCACGCGATCGTGATCGAACGCTCTAGATGTGGAGAAGGTTTTGGTGGGTTTTGGGCCAAATTGGAGGGGTGTTGGGCTGCAACACACACTAGGCCTTTTCTGTCCCTCGGTTAACCGTTGGAGTATCAAACGAAGTCCAAATGGTACGAAACTTGACAGGCGGTCTACCGGTAGTAAACCAAGGCCGCTTGGCAAGTCTCGGTCCAATCCGGAAATGTTTAATCCCCACACACAAAAGAAAGGTAGAAATGACCACGGGAGGAGAACGAAGCGCCGGAATGCAAAACGGACAACGGGGAAAATGCTCGAATGCATGAGATGAACACGTATGCAAATGCAATGCACATGATGACATGATATGAGATGCATGACAACAACAACAACAACACACGGAGACAAAAACCCGAACCCGAGAAAATAAAATAACTTAACGCCGGAAACGGTAAGAGTTGGATTACATATTAGGTAAATCATATCCGGGGTGTTACATAATGCCCCCTAGATTATATCGTTAATCACCTAACACCGCACACTTGGGAACACTAAGATCTGGAACACAAATGTGGTCGTGCTCATGTTTACCATTAATGCACCTACCGATAAAGAGAGCAAAATAATGTATGGCAGGAAAGTGAATGCTCCCCACGGTTGCCTATGTGATATTTCTAGTTTCTCCAACAGTGATGCTAGCAAGGAAATCATTGTATTCAGATTTATGAGGCTCACTAAGACTACCCCATTGTGGGACTTTACATGCATCACAAAAGTCTTCTAGGTCCATGGTATAAGATTCATCATAAAGATCAAATAGGACAGTATGAGTATTACGCTTAGATGAAAACTCAAACCTCCGCACGAAGGAATCGGTGAGATAATAATACTGTAAGCACTGGTCCAATAAGAAGTCCTCAAGGACGGCATTTTGTATGCATAGAAGTCATCCTTGAAACCTACACGATCCATAAATTCATCGAACGACCATTCACACGGCTTCACTTGAGCTTCTCTTGGCGGTTCAAGGTCCTGCTCACGAATCGCAGGCCTAGGTCCTTGCTTCCTCGAAGAATCACCTTGGTACATTTTCCTGGATATTTTTCTTCCTCTGAAAACTTTCTGAAATTTTTAGTGACTCAAAATAAAAGTGAACCAAACTCAACAAAATTGATAGGAACTACTCCGACAAGTGCCTAGAGGCTATATCATGCATCAAAACTACTTTGGACCATATAAATTTGACATGCAAGCTCAAGAACAAGGTCATCATAGCAGCAAAAATTTGCAATGAATAAAGCACTAGAACAAAAAAACTAATTGGACCATTGGAGGAGTCACATACCAAAGAACAATCCCCCAAAGCAGTTTTGTGAATGGAGCTTTGAGCAAGGAGATCGGAAATGGCAGCAAGATGAGCAAGAACACGGGTTTGAGCTACGGGATGATTTTTTCTGGAGTAAGAAGGAGTGGATGGGTGCTGGAATAAGTGGAGGGGTGCCACATGGGGCCCACAAGGTCAGGGGCATGCCCCAGGGGGGTGGGCACGCCCTCCACCCTTGTGGCCAACTGGTGAGGCCCCCTGGTGTGTTCTTTGCATGAAAAATTCTAAAATGTTGAACAAAAAATCATACTAAATTTTCAGGGCATTTGGAGAACTTTTATTTTTGAGACATTTTTTATTGCATGGATAATTCAGAAAACAGACAAAAAATACTATTTTTGCTTTATTTAAACTAAATAACATAAAGTAAAAGATGGGTACAGAGAGTTGTGCTTTCTAAATTCATCCATCTCATGATCATCAAAAGGAATCCATTAACAAGGTTGATCAAGTCTTATTAACAAACTTCTTCCGAATGACTTGAAACCGGAGAACTTTCAAATAACACTAGGTTACCTCAACGGGGATATGCATTTCCCCAACAATAAGAATATCATATTTCTTTTTGACAGTAGGAAGAGGGAATTCAAAACCTCCAAGAGTAATAGTTGAAATTTTTCCAACAGAATTGATACTATGAACTTGAGGTTGTTTCTTTGGAAAGTGTGCCGCATGCTCATTACCATTAACATGGAAAGTGACTTGCGTTTGTTGCAATCAATAACATCCCCTGCAGTATTCAAAAAGGGTCTACCAAGGATAATCGACATACTATCGTCCTCGGGAATATCAAGACTAACAAAGTCTGTTAAGATAGTAAGGTTTGCGACCTCAACAGGCACATCCTCACAAATACCGATGGGAATAGCAGTTGATTTATCAGCCATTTTGCAAAGAAATTTCAGTAGGTGTCAACTTATTCAATTCAAGTCTACGGTACAAATAGAAAGGCATAACACTAACACCGGCTCCAAAATCACATAAAGCAGTTTTAACAGTTTCTTTTAATGGAGCATGGTATAGTTGGTACTCTTGGATCTCCAAGTTTCTTTGATATTCCACCCTTAAAAGTATAATTAGCAAGCATGGTGGAAATTTCAGCTTTCGATATCTTTATTTTATTAGTAACAATATCTTTCATATATTTAGCATAAGGAGGCATTTTAAGCATATCACTCAAACGCATACGCAAAAAGATAGGTCTAATCATTTTCAGCAAAGCGCTCAAAATCCTCATCATCCTTTTTCTTGGATGGCGTAGGAGGAAAGGGCCTGGGTTTCTGAACCCATGGTTCTCTTTCTTTACAATGTCTCCTAGCAACGAAATCTCTCTTATCATAACATTGATTCTTTGATTGTGGGTTGTCAAGATCAACAATGGGTTCAATCTCTATATCATTATCATTACTAGGTTGAGCATCAACATGAACGTCATTATTAACATTATTACTAGGTTCATGTTCATCACCAGATTGTGTCTCGGCATTAGAAATAGAAATATCATTGGGATTTTCATGTGTGTCTATAGCAGGTTCACTAGCATGCAAAGTCCTATCAGTTTTCTTTTTCTTTTTAGTACGAGGACTAGGTGCATCAGTATTAGTTCTCTGAGAATCCTGCTCAACTCTCTTAGGATAGCCCTCGGGATACAAAGGTTCCTGGGTCATCTTACCACCTCTAGTCATAACCCTTACATCATTATCATTATTATTATTATTCAACTCATTAAGCAAATCATCTTGAGCCTTAAGTACTTGTTCTACTTGAGTTGTAGCCATGGAAGCATGTTTACTAATAAGCTTAAGATCATTCACAGTACTATTCATATAATTACTCAAGTGATCAAGCATGTAAGCATTACGTTTAATTGTTGATGACCCACAAGTATAGGGGATCAATCGTAGCTCTTTTCGATAAGTAAGAGTGTCGAACCCAAGGAGAAGCAGAAGGAAATGACAAGTAGTTTCCGGTAAGGTATTGTCAGCAAGTGCTGAAATTGTAAGTATCGGAGTAGTTTGATAGCAAGATAATTTGTAACGAGCAAGTAACGATAATAGTAAAAAAAAGTGCAGCAAGGTAGCCCAATCCTTTTGGGGCAAAGGACAGGCCAAAACGGTCTCTTATGATAAGCAAAGCATTCTTGAGGGTACACGGGAATTTCATCTAGTCACTTTCATCATGTTGGTTTGATTTGTGTTCGCTACTTTGATAATTTGATATGTGGGTGGACCGGTGCTTAGGTGTTGTTCTTACTTGAACAAACCTCCTACTTATGATTAACCCTCCCGCAAGCATCCGCAACTACGAGAAAAGTATTAAGAATAAATTCTAACCATAGCATTATACTTTTGGATCCAATCGGTCCCTTACGGAATAGTGGATAAACTGGGGGTTAAGCTTCTGTCACTCTCGCAACCCACCATCTAATTGCTACTCCACAATGCATTCCCTTAGGCCCAAATATGGTGAAGTGTCATGTAGTCGACGTTCACATGACACCACTAAGGGAATAACAACATGCATACTATCAAAATATCAAACACATATCAAGTTCACATGATTACTTGAAACATGATTTCTCCTATGACCTCAAGAACAAAAGTATCTACTCACAAATGATTGATACGTCTCCAACGTATCTACTTTTCCAAACACTTTTGAGCTTGTTTTGGACTCTAACTTGCATGATTTGAATGGAACTAACCCGGACTGACGTTGTTTTCAGCAGAATTGCCATGGTGTTATTTTTGTGTAGAAATAAAAGTTCTTAGAATGACCTGAAAATTCACGGCGACATGTTTGGGAATTAAAAAAAACTACTAGCGAACGAATCAGCATCAGGGGGCCCAGACCCTCTCCACGAGAGTGCAGGGCGCCCCCTGGGGCGCGCCCCTGCCTCATGGGCCCACTGAGACTCCCCCGACGTCAACTCCAACTCTATATATTCACGTTCGGGGAGAAAAAAATCAGAGAGAAGAATTCATCGCGTTTTACGATACGGAGCCACCGCCAAGCCCTAAAACCTCTCGGGAGGGCTGATCTAGAGTCCGTTCAGGGCTCCGGAGAGGAGAATCCGTCGCCATCGTCATCATCAACCTTCCTCCATCACCAATTTCGTGATGCTCTCCGCCGTGCGTGAGTAATCCCATCGTAGGCTTGTTGGACGGTGATGGGTTAGATGAGATTTATCATGTAATTGAGTTAGTTTTGTTAGGCTTTGATCCCTAGTATCCATTATGTTCAATGATTGATGTTGCTATGACTTTGCTATGCTTAATGCTTGTCACTAGGGCCCAAGTGCCATGATTTCAGATCTGAACCTATTATGCTTTCATCAATATATGAGAGTTCTCGATCCTATCTTGCAAGTCAATAGTCACCTATTATGTGTTATGATCCGTTAACCCCGAAGTGACAATAATCGGGATACTTACCGGTGTTGACCGTAGTTTGAGGAGTTCATGTATTCACTATGTGTTAATGCTTTGTTCCGGTACTCTATTAAAAGGAGGCCTTAATATCCCTTAGTTTCCAATAGGACCCTGCTGCCACGGGAGGGTAGGACAAAATATGTCATGCAAGTTCTTTTCCATAAGCACATATGACTATATTCGGAATACATGCCTACATTACATTGATGAACTGGAGCTAGTTCTGTGTCACCCTAGGTTATGACTGTTACATGATGAACCGCATCCGGCATAATTCTCCATCACCGATCCATTGCCTACGAGCTTTCCATATATTATTCTTTGCTTATTTACTTTTCCGTTGCTATAGTTATCATCACTACAGAATACCAAAAATATTACTTTTACTACTGTTACCTTTTACCACCATTACCACTACTATCATATAACGTTGCTACCAAACACCTTGCTGCAGATACTAAGTTTCCAGGTGTGGTTGAATTAACAACTCAGCTGCTAATACTTGAGAATATTCTTTGGCTTCCCTTGTGTCGAATCAATAAATTTGGGTTGAATACTCTACCCTTGAAAACGGTTGCGATCCCCTATACTTGTGGGTTATCAAGACCATTTTCTGGTGCTGTTTCCGGGGATCATAGCTCTACTCTTTGAGTCACTTGGGATTTATATCTGTTGATCACTATGAGGAACTTGAAAGATGAAAGAACCAAGATTTTTCCCTCAACTACGAGGAGAGGTAAGGAACTGCCATCTAGCTCTGCACTTGATTCTCCTTCCATTTTGAGTAAACTTGCGACACCTACTCTTGCTATCGATTCTGATATGTCGCATGTTATTGATGATGCCACTTCTGCTATGCATGATTCTTATGATGAAATTACTTCTATGCTTGATAATACTATGCCATTAGGTGAATTTCTTGATGAACCACTTGCTAGGGTTAGAGAGAAGAAATTATTGAAACAGATAATATTGATGAAAGTGATGATGAAGATTCTCCCCCTAGATATGAATTGCCTGATGTGCCTGAGGGTTATGTTATGGATGAAGAAACTACTAGAGATCTTTTTGCTTGTAAAGATAGACATGATCTTAAGAAACTGTTAGCTATGCTGGAAGAAAAGTCTTTGGATGCTAGAATAAAATATGACCCTGCTTTTGCTACTTCACCTATCTGTATTTCTGATAAGGATTCTGATTTCTCTGTCGATCCTGAGTTAATTACTTTGGTTGAATCTGATCCTTTTTATGGCTATGAATCTGAAATTGTTGTAGCACATCTTACTAAATTGAATGATATAGCCACCCTATTCACTCATGAGGAAAAAATTCGTTACTACTATATCCTTAAGTTATTTCAGTTCTCATTAAAGGGTGATGCTAAAACATGGTTTAATTCCCTTGCTCATGATTGTGTGCGTAGTCCCCAGGATATGATTTATTACTTCTCTGCTAAATATTTTCCCGCTCATAAGAAACAAGTTGCCTTAAGGGAAATATATAATTTTGTGCAAATTGAAGAAGAGAGTCTCCCACAAGCTTCTGGGAGGCTTCTCCGATTACTTAATGCTTTGCCTAATCATCCTCTCAAGAAGAATGAAATACTTGATATCTTTTATAATGGACTAACCGATGCTTCCAGAGACCACCTGGATAGTTGTGTTGGTTGTGTTTTCAGGGGAAGAACTGTTGAGCAAGCCGAATTGCTATTGAATAATATACTGATTAATGTTAATGATTGGACACTTCCTGAACCAACTCCTAAGCCAACTCCGAAGAAAAGGGGTATTCTATTTCTCAGACCTGTATATATATGCAAGAGGCAAAGAAATCTATGAAAGAAAAGGGTATTAAAGCTGAAGATGTTAAGAATTTACCACCTATTGAAGAAATACCTGGTCTTAATAACTTGACACAGGTAGTAAAGGTAAATTCTTTCTATAGATTTGATGAAGGTGATATTCCTCGTAATAAGTCTGCTAGCCAATGCTTGGATGAGTTTGATAATTTTATTATTAAACAAGGAAACTTCAATTCTTATGTTGGTAGAAAATTGAAACGTAATGCTTATATGATTGAACACTTGAGTGATTATATGTCTAGAGTTAAAGGTGACCTTAAACTTCTTAGTAAACATGCTTCTATGGTTACCACTCAGGTAGAACAAGTGCTTAAAGCACAAGATGATTTGCTCAATGAATTAAATAATAAGAAAAATGATAATTATGTTAGAGTTGAGCAAGATTCTCAGAGAACTAATGTTGATGCACCTAGTCCTTCTAAGAAGAAGAAAAAGAAAAATGATAGGACTTTGCATGCTTCTAGTGAACCTATTGCTGACACACCTGAGAATCCCAATGATATTTCTATTTCTGATGCTGAAACACAATACGGAAATGAACATGAACCTAGTGATAATGTTAATGATGATGTTCATGTTGATGCTCAACCTAGCAATAACAATGATGTAGAGATTGAACCTGTTGTTGATCTTGATAACCCACAATCAAAGAATGAATGTTATGATAAGAGAGACTTTGTTGCTAGGAAGCACGGTAAAGAAAGAGAACCATGGGTTTAGAAACCCATGCCTTTTCCTCCTGAACCATCCAGGAAAAAGGATGATGAGGATTTTGAGCGCTTTGCTGAGATGATTAGACCTATCTTTTTGCGTATGCGTTTGACCGATATGCTTAAAATGAATCCTTATACTAAGTATATGAAAGATATTGTTACAAATAAAAGAAAGATACCGGAAGCTGAAATTTCCGTCATGCTTGCCAATTATACTTTTAAAGGTGGAGTACCTAAGAAACTAGGAGATCCAGGAGTACCAACTATACCATGCTCCACTAAAATAAACTATGTTAAAACTGCTTTATGTGATCTTGGAGCCGGTGTTAGTGTTATGCCTCTCTCTTTATATGGTAGACTTGATTTAAATAAGTTGACACCTACTGAAATATCTTTGCAAATGGTTGATAAATCAACTGATATACCTGTCGGTATTTGTGAGGATCTGCCTGTTGTGGTTGCAAACAATAATATTTTAACGGACTTTATTATTCTTGATATTCCCGAGGACGATAGTATGTCTATTATTCTTGGTAGACCCTTTTTGAATACTGCAGGGGCTGTTATTGATTGCCACAAAGGCAATGTCACCTTTCATGTTAATCATAATGCGCATATGGTACACTTTCCTAGGAAACAACCTCAAGTCCACAGTATCAATTCTATTGGAAAATTTTCCACAATTACTATTGGAGGTTTTGAATTCCCTCTCCTTACTGTCAAGAAGAAATATGATATTCTTATTGTTGGGGACATGAATATCCCCGTTGAGGTAACCTAGTGTTATTTGAAAATTCTTCGGTTTCATGTTATTTGGAAAGTGTTTGTTAACAAGACTTGATCAACCTTGTTAGTAGATTCCTTTTGATGAGCATGAGATGGATGAAGTTAGAAAGCACAACTCTCTGTACCCTCCTTTTACTTTCTGTTATTTAGATTAAATAAAGCAAAAATAATAATTTATGTCTGTTTTTTGAATTATCCTTGCAATAAAATACCCCGAAAATTAAAGTTCTCCAAATGTCCTGAAAATGATATATGATTTTTTGTACAATATTTAAGAATTACTGGCACTAAGAACACACCAGGGGGGCCACCATCTAGCCATGAGGGTGCAGCGCGCCCACCCCCCTGGGGCGCGCCCCCTGCCTCGTGGACCCCATGTGGACACCCTCCACTTATTCCAGCACCCACTCACTTTGTCTTCCTCCAGAAAAAAGTCCTCCCATAGCTCAAACCCGTGTTCTAGCTCATCTTGCTGCCATTTTCGATCTCCTTGCTCAAAGCTCCATTCACAAAACTGTTTGGGGAGATTGTTCTTCGGTATGTGACTCCATTGGTCCAATTAGTTTTTGTTCTAGTACTTTATTTATTACAATTTTTTGCTGCTAAGGTGACCCTGTTCTTGAGCATGCATGTGAAATTTATATGTTCCAAAGTAGTTTTAATGCATGATATAGCCTCTATGCACTAATAGGAGTAGTTGCTATCAATTTTGTTGAGTTTGGTTCACTTTTATTTTGAGTCACTGAAAAATTTCAGAAATTTTTCAGAGAAAGAAAATGTTCAGGAAAATGTACCAAGGTGGTTCCTCAAGGAAGCAAGGACCAAGGCTCGCGATACATGAACCACCGAGGGAAGCTCAAGTGCGGCCTTGAGAATGGCCGTCAAAGGATTTTATGGTCCAGGCAGGCATCAAGGATGAATTTGACGCGTATATGCATAATGTTGATCTTGAGGACTTCATGTCAGATAAGTGCCTGTAGTACCATTACCTAACTGATTCCTTTGTGAGGAGGTTTAAATTTACATCCTCGCGCAATTCTCACATTGTTTTATTTGATCTTTATTATAAATCATATACCATGGACCTAGAAGATTTTAATACTGCTTGTAAACTCCCGCAGTGGGGCAATGTCAGTGAACCTTGCAAATCTGAATATAAAGACTTTCTTGCTGGTATCACTGTGGGGGAATAAAGGGAAATCACACAAGCCACCATAGGGAGCATTCATTTCTCTTCCATACATTATTTTTCTCTCTTTATTGGTAGATGCATTAATGGTAAAGATGAGGCTTGTCACATGTGCGTTCCAGATCTTTGTGTCCTCAAAAGTGCGGTATTAGGAGATAAACAATATAACTTGGAGGCCATTGTGGCACGAAGGTTGCATCTTCAAGGTATAAGTGGAGATTTGTTTGGTGGAATTTATGCAACTCGTGTAGCGAATTATCTTAATGTACCCATACATGGAAATGATATAGAACAACCTCATGCTTACCTAGATTATAATGCTATGGTTCGCCATCAGTTTCTAGAGAGGAAGGAACTGTTCCTCCAGTACCGACTAATCCTTGACAGACAGCACACAGTCCATGTTGCCCTCCCTGCTCCTACTTTGTTTAATTTTCAGGAAAAAAAGGTGATATGTTATAACCAGGGAGGAGGCGAACGAGTACGAGAGGAGGATGGAGGCAACTCGCCTCCAAGCTGCAGCTCTTCAGGCAGTAGCTGCTGCATCTCAGTACGACCCCAGCTACAACTTTGGATATCCACCAGGCCAGTAGTGGCCATAGACCAACTTAGGGCAAAAGCCTAAGCTTGGGGGAGTACGTATTTCTCATCGACATTACATTCATGTTCACACACTCATTCTAGTTGTCGGTGCTCATACTTTTTCATTGTACTATCCATGCTAGTTTATTTTATTTTCTAAGCCTTCTTCTTGTGTGTTTGAAAAACCTCAAGAAAAAACAAAAAAATAGTTGTAGCTTTCAGCTAGTTTACTTTCCATGCTTGTAGTAGTAGTAATTAAAGAAAACCCAAAAAGATTTCTCGTTCTTCTTTTGCTTGTTGGGAGCTTTCCTGTGTAAATAGTTTTATTTATTTTCTTATTCTTTGGGGGTCGAGAGGAGAAGACCATGATGAAAATGTTGAGTGGCTCTCATATGCATTATTGTTGATTTAACCAAGAGCCCATATTACCTTGTCTTCTCCCTTGTATTAAATGCTTGCACATTACAGCTTAGTCCAATGCACGTGCACTATTATTATTATCCACACCATTCGGTCGTGCAAGTGAAAGGCAATAATGACGATATATGATGGACTGATTGAGATGAGAGAAGCTGGTATGAACTCGACCTATCTTGTTTTTGTAAATATGATTAGTTCATCGTTCCTGATTCAGCCTATTATGAATGAAACATGTTTGCAATGAAAATTAGAGATTATAGTTGCCCATGCCATGCTTAATTAGCTAGGAGTTTATAATAGTTTACCTTGTGTGCCAACATGTTATTAAAATGGTTGTGATGTGGTATGATAGGGTGGTATCCTCCTTTGAATGATTCGAGTGGCTTGACTTGGCACATGTTCATGCATGTAGTTGAAACAAAATCAACATAGCCTCCACGATATTTTTGTTCATGGTGATTTATATCCTACTCATGCTTGCACTCATTGTTGATTAATATTAATGCATGTTCATGACTGTTGTCTCTCTCCAGTTGGTCGTTTCCCAGTCTCTTTCTAGCCTTCACTTGTACTAAGCGGGAGTACTGCTTGTGCATCCACTTCCACAAACCCCCAAGGTTATTCCACATGAGTCCACCATACCTTTCTATAAGTGGTATCTACCTGCCGTTCCAAGTAAATTTGTATGTGCCAAACTCTAAACCTTCAAATGAAATTCTGTTTTGTATGCTCGAATAGCTCATGTATCAACTAGGGATGTCTATATCTTCCATGCTAGGTGGGTTATTCTCATGATGAGTGGACTCCGCTCATCACCCACGAGAAAATGGCCGGTAACCGGGATGCCCAGTTCCATGCTCAAATCAGAATAATTGCAAACAAAACTCCCCTAGGATTGTTGTTAGTTGGAGGCACCCATTGTTTCGGACAAGCCATGGATTGATGTTTGTTAGTGGTGGGGGAGTATAAACTTTACAATTCTGTTTGGGAACCGCCTATAATTTGTGTAGCATGGAAGATATTGAGATCTCTTGGTTGTTATGTTGACAATGAAAGTATACCACTCAAAAAATTATTTATCTCTGTTTCAAAACTCGAGCTCTGGCACCTTTGCAAATACCTGCTTCCCTCTGTGAAGGGCCTATCTATTTACTTTTATGTTGAGTCATCATCCTCTTATTAAAAATCACTAGTTGGAGAGCACCGCTGTTATTCACATGCATTGCTATTAATTTACATTGAGTATGACTGTGACTGGATCTCTTTTACCATGAATTACAATGTCTAGTCAGTCCTTGATCTTCAGGAGTGCTCTGCATTTATGTTTTGCGGTCTCAAAAAGGGCTAGCAAGATACCATCTTGTTATATCATGTTATGATAGTTTTGAGAAAGTGTTGTCATCTGAGATTTATTATTATTGCTCGCTAGTTGATTATGCCATTGATATGAGTAAACATGAGACCTAAATGTTATTGTGAATATGGTTAGTTCATAATCTTTGCTGAAAACTTGAATGCTGGCTTTACATATTTGGAACAACAAGATCAAACAGAGTTTTTAAAACTTTTCTTTATCAATTTCAGTTTGTCAACTGATATGCTTGAGGACAAGCAAAGGTTTAAGCTTGGGAAGTTGATACGTCTCCAACATATCTACTTTTCCAAACACTTTTGACCTTGTTTTGGACTCTAACTTGCATGATTTGAATGGAACTAACCCAGACTGACGTTGTTTTCAGCAGAATTGCCATGGTGTTATTTTTGTGTAAAAATAAAAGTTCTCCGAATGACCTGAAAGTCCACGGAGACACGTTTTGGAATTAATAAAAATATTGGCGAAAGAATCAGCATCAGGGGGCCCACACCCTGTCCACGAGGGTGCAGGGCGCCCCCCTAGGGCGCGCCCCTTCCTCGTGGGCCCCCCGAGACTCCACCGACATCAACTCCAACTCTATATATTCACGTTCGGGGAGAAAAAATTAAAAAGAGAAGGATTCATCGCGTTTAACGATACGGAGCTGATGCCAAGCCCTAATCTTCATCGGGAGGGCTGATCTGGAGTCCGTTTGGGGCTCCGGAGAGGGGAATTCGTTGCCATCGTCATCATCAACCTTCCTCCATCACCAATTTCATGATGCTCTCTGCCGTGCGTGACTAATCCCATCGTAGGCTTGCTGGACGGTGATGGGTTGGATGAGATTTACCATGTAATCGAGTTAGTTTTGTTAGGGTTTGATCCCTAGTATCCATTATGTTCTAAGATTGATGTTGCTATGACTTTGCTATGCTTAATGCTTGTCACTAGGGCCTGAGTGCCATGATTTCAGATCTAAACCTATTATGTTTTTATGAATATATGTGGGTTCTTGATCCTATCTTGCAAGTCAATAGTCACCTACTATGTGTTATGATCCGGTAACCCCGAAGTGACAATAATTGGGACCACTCCTGATGATGACCATAGTTTGAGGAGTTCATGTATTCACTAAGTGTTCATTGTAACACCCTGAGAATCATGCTACAGTAATCTCCCCCTAATGGTGGCCATGTCATCGTGATTACTATGTAGCTTGCCACTTATCCAAAAATCAAAGCCTTTTTGAATTTTAAAGTAAGTCAAATAAATTATTTTCTTTGAGCAGTAAAACTAAAATGCTCACCCTATCCTATAAATTTCCCTGATCACTGTCTTGTTGAAACCAACCTCTTCTGAATTCCCAAAATGCCCATGGGAATTAATTCAGTGCTCCAGCAGCATTTAAATTGGCCTTTTCAATTTCTAAAATTGATTAGGCAACTCCCTTTGACCCCAAACTTTTTATTCCATCTCAAGGTATTGTGTTAGCTTTATGTGCCAAGTTTTGTTAAAAACAGAACTCATTTGGTACTAAAAGAAAAATGCAAACCCGGAGCAAAGGCAAAACAGTTAAGTAAATAAGAAAAAGGGGGGAACCTATCACTCGGCCTCTGGGCCTTGAAGTAATAGTTTTGGCCCAGCCCACCCCCAATCCTCTCCTACTAGCTATAGGAGCAGGCAGGGCAGCCGTGGCACCATCTCCATGGAAAACGCCACACGTCAAGCATCCCCCGACTCCCATGCCCTATATGGTCGCGCAGCAGCCCTCCCCGCTCGCCCTAATGCCGTCCGCATCTCCCCCTTCTTCCCAACACCGCCGTTGCTCTCCCCGCCCGCGTCCGAGCTCAACCAAGCGTCACCGTCACCCCACCACCGTCGACCATGTGCACCAACGACTCCTCGTGCCATGGGAGGTTGTCTTGGAGGTCCACCAGCGTCGGCTTCATCATCTCCACCAACGGATCGAGGCGTATGGACCGCATCGACGCCTATCATGGCCTCCTACCGCGAGCACGGTCGCCGGACGCCGTTCAACGATCTGCTGCTCCAGGACGCCGTCGATCCACCTCGAGTTCGTCCACGAATCCTCAGGGTGAGCCGCACTGATTCCCCCTGCTCACCCCCCTCTTTCCATCGTTGTAGACCGTGTACGCCTCCTCCCCTGTTCGCCCCGCTCACCATGGCTGCCCCCGAGCTCCTGCACGCCTTGGGCGCCACTGCCCGTGTCTGTGGCCGCGCGGCGCACGCCCTGTGCGCCCCTCGCCTGGCCGCGCCCCCGCCGCTGCTCGCCAATTGCCATTGCTGTTGTTGCTCCCTCCGGCGACCACTATGGCTTCTGCTGTCGCCCCGCGCTGTTGTTGATGCGCCGCCGCCTAGCTCCCCGCTCCCCCGCGCCACGTCGCAGCGCCTGCGCCCCCACCGGTCGCGTCTGCGCTCGCCGTGGCCCAAGGCCACGCCACTGGCCGCCGCTTCCCCTCGCCGGTCTTCCCCGCCGCCCGGTGGCCTTGGCCGCTGCCAGCTACGGCGCCTCGACCACTCGCCCGCACCGGCATAGCCCCGGTCCGGCCACCGTGCGCCCTGCTTCCCCTGCGCCTTGCCGCCAAGCCCCGCCTCGCTCCGCTCACCTGCTCCACGCGCCCGGTCCGCTCTGTCGCCACCCTCCACCGGCGTCGCCCTCCGCCGATGCCGCCGCACCGCCCACCACCACTGTCGTCGTGGCCAGCGCCCACCAGCGCCGTTGCGCCCTTCTGGGCAGGCTCCCCGTCGCCCAGGCGGGTTTGCCCGCACACGGCTCCGCTCCGCTAAAGCCAGCGCCCGTTAGGCCCCTCGGGCCTATGACATATGGGTCCCACGCCCTTGTTTAGATAAAAAAGAAATGTAAAAACATATTAATAAAAATAATTAATTAATTAGTTAATCGCTTAATTAACTTAATTAATCAATCTTAATTAAACTAATGAACTAGATTAGTTAATTTAAACTGTAGTTAGATAACGGTGTGCATGATAGGGGGACCCCACCCCGTGTTGACCAGTCAAATGTTGACTGATCAACTGGGACCCCCTAGCCCACCTGCCAGCCACTGGGTACAGTTCTGTGTATCCTCTGCTGGGTGCATCTAGCATTTTAGCATTTATTTTCGAATTATTAGTAATTTCAGAATATTGCTAAAACTTCAGTAAATCATAGAAAATAAACCGTAGCTCGGATGAAAAAGTTTTATTTATGAAAGTTGCTCAGAACGACGAGACGAATCTGAATACGCGGTCCGTTCATATGTCACATGAACCTAGCACGCTGAACATGGAACATTCCCCCTCCGGTCCTCTGTCTGACACAGGTCCGGAACCGGGAAAACATTCCCGGTTGACTTCCCCTTTCACCGGTAGCGTGTAGCACCGCGTTAGAACACGTCTAGCTCTGCATGTTGTCCTGTTATGCACTTGCTTTCTATGTATTTGTTGTTTCTCCCCCCCCCTCTTCTCTTCGGTAGACCCCGTGACGATGTTGATACCCCTGTGACCGACGACCCCTCCTTCTCGTCTGAGCGACCAGGCAAGCAAACCCCCCCCCCTTGAGCATTCCGATATCGCCCATTTCTTTCCCTCTCATGCTTGCATTAGAACTCTACTGCTTTATGTATGATCCTACTCTGATGCATAGCCTGTTTTTCTTACCTGCTTTCTTACCTTACCTGCTTATTCTAAATTGCTTAGTATAGGTTGGTTAGAGATCCATCAGTGACCCCATCTTGTCCCAGTTGCCTCGCTTTATGTTTGATGACTCGATGAACGTGATCGACGTCCAGGCCCCAACACCGCACATCACCCCCCCTAGTTGTACGACTCTGCAGAGTTACCATCGAGTGCCGAGGGTGGAACCTCTTACATCACTCCTGATGAGATCTCTGTAGTATAGCTATACGGTCGAGGTCATCGAGGGTGATTTCCTCCTTAACCACTTCCGTTACGGCTCTATCGTGCAACCCCTCAAGTGTGAACCTCGAGGGTGGATCCTCTTACGTTCACCTTGACGACAACATCAAGTGGAATTCACCGGGGGTGATTCCTCGGGTTTTCCCCTTGGTGTTAGACACACAGTTGCTATGGTTACTATGACTTTGCACTGAGCCATGTTACTAAAGACGGGTCGGCCCTGAGGGGTACCCGCGCGAGCTTAATAGCGAGTGATGTGGAGTCGGGTTGACCTGGAAGGTGCCCGCGAGATACTTACGAGGCGTGGTCGGGCATTCTTAGCCCTTGCCGCAAGTACTCGAGACGGGGCGACGGGGTCACATCGATCATGAGTCTCTGCTCGTTACCGCGTGCTCCTAATCCACTACGGTTTGGATATTTGATCCGAGGGGCCTCTGACCTGATAGCACTAACCATCACGTGGGCATAGTATGGGTGTTCTGCGTCGTATACATCAACCGAAGATTAATAGACGTCATGCGATTGAGCGGCGCGCGTCGGGTTGGACTGGTAAGCTCCTGCCTTTTTAAGGAGGTAGCTAGGTCTGCTCACCGGCCGCCCACGCAATGTGCAGGAGTTCCGGCGGCGATGGCCCAACACCCCTGGGGGCATAGGCTTAGTCCGGCGTGCTGACCTCTCTATTAAGCCTAGGTCGGGTTGCGGCGTATTGTTTGGCTGAGGCCGGGCATGACCCAGGAAAGTGTGTCCGGCTGGAGTTAATCGAGCGTGATGGGTAAGTTGGTGCACCCCTGCAGGGAAGAAAACATCTATCGATAGCCTGTCCTACAGTAACGGACACTTGGAGTTGTATCCCGGTCGATACAACTAGAACTGGATACTTGTGATGAGAAATGGATAGTATGGCTTTGGGATTGCTTTCTCGCAGGGGGTCGAGAAAGGATCTCTGGCCGAGGTTGATAACACTTCTACTAGTTTACTTTATGCTACTCTACTCCCTCCTGTTGCTGCAAGATGGTGGGTTCCAGAAGATGCTAGTCTTCGATAGGCTAGGCTTTCCCCTTCTCTTCTGGCATTCTGCAGTTTAGTCCACAGATACAACCCTTATCCTTTGATACAGATGCATACTTAGTTTAGATCTGATGTAAGTCTTGCGAGTACTTTGGATGAGTACTCACGGTTGCTTTGCTACCTCTTTTTCCCCCATACCCGATTGTTGCAACCAGATGACGGATCCCAGGAGCCAGACGACACCACTAATGATTACTACTACCCCTAGGGTGCCTACTACAACGTGACGGCCGCTGATGACTTGGAGTAGTTAGGAGGCTCCCAGGCAGGAGGCCTTGCCTTCTCGATCGTAGATGCTTTTGTGCTAGCCTTCTTAAGGCAAACTTGTTAACTTATGTCTGTTCTCAGATATTGATGCTTCTGCTGACTCTTGTGTATTTGACCTTATGTATTCGAGCCCTCAAGGCCCCTGGCTTGTAATATAAAGCTTGTATTATTTTAATTTGTGTCTAGAGTTATGTTGTGATATCTTCCCGTGAGTCCTTGATCTTGATTGTACACATTTGCGTGTATGATTAGTGTATGATTGAATCGAGGGCGTCACATTAATGCTTTGGTCCGGTACTCTATTAAAAGGAGGCCTTAATATACCTTAGTTTCCAATAGGACCCCGCTGCCACGGGAGGGTAGGACAAAAGATGTCATGCAAGTTCTTTTCCATAAGCATGTATGACTATATTCAGAATACATGCCTACATTACATTGATGAACTGGAGCTAGTTCTGTGTCACCCTATGTTATAACTGTTGCATGAGGAATCGCATCCGACATAATTATCCATCATTGTTCCATTGCCTACGATCTTTTTCTATTGATCTTTGCTTAGTTACTTTTCCGTTGCCACTGTTACGATTGCTACAAAAACTACTACTTTTACTTTTGCCACCGTTACCGTTACTTCCATACTATTTTGCTACTAAATATTTTGCTGCAGATATTAAGCCTTTCAGGTGTGGTTGAATTGACAACTCAACTGCTAATAATTGAGAATATTCTTTGGCTCCCCTTGTGTCGAATCAATAAAATTGGGTTGAATACTCTACCCTCGAAAACTGTTGCGATCCCATATACTTGTGGGTTATCAATGATAAACATGTTCATGATCAGGGGAGTATTAAATAGCACAATGGATCTGAACATATAATCTTCCACCAAATTAACCATATAGTAATCAACTACAAGATGTAACCAACACTACTTGTCACCGGCAAGCACCAATCTATAGTTCCGGTAACAAGATTAAACACAAGAGAGGAACTAGGGTTTGATATGAGATGGTGTTGTTGAAGATGTTGATGAAGATTGCCCTCCCCAAGATGGGAGAGTGGTTGGTGGTGATGATGACGATGATTTCCCCCTCCGGGAGGGAAGCCCCCAGCGGAATCGCTCCGCTGGAGGGCAAAAGTGCTCCTGCCCAAGTTCCGCCTCAAGACGGCAGTGCTCCATCCCAAGAGTCTTCCTCTTATTTTTTTCTAGGTCAAAATGCCTTATATACCAAAAGATGGGCACCGGAGGTGGGCCGAGGAGGCCACAACCCCCTAGGGCGCGCTAGGGGGCCCTAGCGTGCCCAGGTGGGTTGTGCCCACCTGGTGGCCCCCCTCTGGTAGTTATTTGCTCCAGTAATTCTTATATATTTCATAAAAATCACCGTCAAGTTTCAGCTTGTTTGGAGTTGTGCAGAATAGGTAGCCTGACATAGCTTTTTCAGGTCCAGAATTCCAGCTGCCGGAATTCTCCCTCTTGGTGTGTACCTTGCAAATTATGAAAGAAAAGGCATTAGAATTACTCCAAAAAGCATTATTATGGATAAAACATTATAATTAACAGTAAGAAAACATGATGCAAAATGGACATATCAACTCCCCCAAGCTTAGACCTCGCTTGTCCTTAAGCGAAAATCGAAATCGAAAAACATGTCCACATGCTTTGAGAGAGAGGTCTCGATAAAAACAAAATACGGACATAGAAGCATCATGTTGATTATTATAACAGCAACAAAATTAAACATAGGACTTTTATCATAGAACTTTCATCATATACTTCTCATGAATAAGCAATAGTTCATCACACAATCGAAGTATAAAGCAAAAAATCTATTAGAAACCAACAAACTACGTTCTCAGTCAACTTTGCAACTACAATTCAGCATCTTTTCAGGAAGAGTCACATGTTGGAGCCTTTAGGCAAGTCCACATACTCAACCATCATATAGTCTTCTTATGATTGGTAACACTCACCTCGTACCCATGAGCAAAACGTTTCAACCAGACACATAGAAAGATAGGAGCTTATGATTTCGCCTCCCAATGTACTCACCTCAAGGGTGATGTCAACAATAATAACTAATGCCACCCATATTCAACTGGACATATGTGCCTAGATCTTTCCTCACCACATGATGCTTGCCAAAAGAGAAAATAAAAAGGAATAGAGGGAAAACTTTGACTCTTTGCATAAAATTAAAGGATAGGCCCTTCCCAGAGGGAAGCAGAGGTTGCCATGCGCTTATTTGTTTGTATGCTCAATACCTTAGTGCAAGAGAACGTCATGTTGTATTGCCCCTTAATATGACAACCTTTATTATGCAGTCTGGCGCTTTTATTCTTTGTCATCCAAGTTCATACAACGCTCAATTTTCTCTTACACTAAATGATCTCACACTTTTAGAAGCAATTTTATTGCCTTTTTGCATCGATGATAACTTACTTGAGAAATCTTGCTCAATCCCTAGATAGGTATGGTGGACACTTGAAAAAGATTTGGGTTTAAGGGTTTTTGGATGCAGAAGTAGTATCTCTACTTAGTGTGGAATTTTTGGCTGGCAAAGATAGGGGCAAGCATCACATGTTAAAGTATTTCAGAGAATATGACTTCTATGTGAATATAAACAAACATAAATCATTAAGTTGTCTTCCTTGTCCAATGTCAACAATTTTGGCATATAATATTTTGATGAGGGCTCACAATCACAAAAGATTTCTTGGATAGTATATCTATATGTGAATCTTCTCTTCCTTTATTAATTCTTTCATGAGTTGCATCATTGACTAATGCTATGTTTGTCAATCTCTAATAAAATTTTCTACTTAAACTTTTCCTTATCTCGTGCTATCACCAACCATAGGATTAGTATATGATCTTATTGATTTATTTCCTTTCTTATATTTATTTCCTTCCCCTTTTTCTTTCTTATTTGTTCTCTTTATTTGCAACATGAAAGTAAAGAAAGCAAAAACTCAAACTAACTTTATTATATAACTTTCACATGATTACAAGGATAAATCACTAAGCAAACTCTCAAATAATAAAGGATCAAACTAAACTTTATTTCATCTAAAAGCAAAAAGATAGTGGGATGATATGATACCGGGGCACCTACCCCAAGCTTGGCGGAAGCCAAGGGGAGTGTTGTAACATCCCAAAATTATAAATTTTGGAATGTTATATTAAATAAATAGATTTAATTGATTGTTTGATTGTGGTGTGGGTGCTTGTGTGAAATTGAGTGAAATTCGAAACTTTTTGAAAGTTAAATGAGAGGGAATAAAATGACTTTCGCAAAACTTTCATTTTGCTTTTTGATCTCCAAGAATTTAAATTTATTTCATCACAAAACCCTAGAGAGAAGATGACATGACTTTATCCATTTAAATAAATGAAAAGGGTTGTTGATAAGATTTGAATTTCATTTGGAAATATTTCAAATTCAGAAACTTTAAGCAACTCAATGATTTTCATGAGAGAAGATAAAATTACTTCTTCAAAACATATGAAATATGAGTTAGAAGTTTAAAAGAATCAAATTTAAAGTCCCTTTGAAATTATTTTATATTTGGAGTTGTTTGGGTTTTATTCAAATTATTTTTCTCCAAAAATAAAATAAATGGAAAATAGGGTAAAATGATTCCCCACATCAGAAAATTGGAGAGAAATAAATTTGAAATCATTTTGGTATTTTTAAAATGATTTTTATTGGGTTTTATTGCATCAGTAGCACTCTTTGCTTTATTTAAATTTGTGTGAATTTTATTTGATGCTAGAAAAATGCTCAATTCATAGAAAATCTTTTTCTGGAAATTTTGATATATAATATGCCTATATTATATTTTTATTTTGTATGGTTTATTCTATTTTTGGTTGTCTATAAAAAATGTTTAAAAAACCGTTCCTCCGACTGGGCCAGCCCAGCTAGCCAGCCAGGCCCAGCCCAGCCGCATTGTCACCGACCTCCCGCAGGAGACCAGCTCATGTACGTCGCCGCCGCCGTCGGACTCTAACCCGGGCACGCCTCCTGTGGTCTGCCGCCCCCTCTATATATACTCCACCCACCGGGGCCCCTGGACCGCATCTCACCGCCGTCGCGCATAGCCTGCGCCGCCTCCGCCGATCCGCTGCCGCGCCGCACACAGGAGCCGCCCGCGCTTTGCCCCGCGCAGCGCCGCAAGCCGCCGCCGCCCGAGCGCCGCCGTCGCTGCTGCCCCGCCTCGCCGTGGCCGCTGCCGCCGACGACCGGCCGATGGAACTGCCGTGGACCGGCATAAACCAAACCCTAGATCAGTTTCCTGGTTTTTCTCCGTTTTTCTTTTAAAAAAACCTGGTTTTTATTAGTCTAGTTATTTAGAGAATGTTCGTCGTTTAGACCTTTGTAGCGAACGGTTTCATCGGTTAGGTTCTGTAGCGAGCGTTCGCTCGATAGATTTTTTTCCTTTTCTTTTTTTATTTCGGCCAGGGACCTAGATGCAATTATTTTGTTTACAGTTTAGCCCCTGATCTTTAAACCCTTACTTTTTACTCGTTTGTCCAAATCCAACAAAACCAACGCCCACTTCTTCGTTATGATCCCCTCTATCCAGTAAAACAAATTAAACATATTTTTTTGAAAGTTGTAAAATTTGAATTCAAACTTCGTTTGATCGTAACTTGAGTTTTATAACTCCGATTGAGTTGATTCTTTATGCAAATCGAAGCTCTTGACCTAAACTTCCTGATAAGGCCAAATCCACACAATTTTGGTACTGTTAGAAATTGTTTTCCGTTGCAAGGGTTGATTTGTTTTTTTGGAGTTTTCCGATATCTTTTCTTCGATTCTTTTGCATGATTGCTCATGTGTGGTTACTATTGCTTGCTTACGATAGATTGACCGGAGTGTGATGAGTAGAACTATCATGAGTTATGAGTGTGAATCATCTTCATCAACAGTACAAGGCAAGTTCACACTTTGATCATATTTTTCATACCCAGTTTTTATGCATTAGTTACAACCCTCAAACATTGCATGAGTATGATCTCTTAACATGTG
Organism: Triticum urartu; assembly: GCF_003073215.2. Classification (NCBI taxonomy): domain Eukaryota; kingdom Viridiplantae; phylum Streptophyta; class Magnoliopsida; order Poales; family Poaceae; genus Triticum; species Triticum urartu. The sequence goes on along the minus strand of NC_053023.1, from coordinate 108,940,380 downwards.
GGTTTTGGGAAGTAGATGATGAGGTAGAACCTATTGCCCTTTTTATTATCAAACCCTGGGAGTTACTTCTACATTATGCTTATACTGCCATGCTATGCTCGTAGACATGGATTGGGTTTGAGTGTATCCATGACAGATGTGAGATTGTTAATTAATGGTTAACTTAAGGTGGCTACTTAAATACACATCTGGGTGGATTGGTTGCGGGCACCTGGGGATATACCAGTGCTGTCCTCTTTGGTTCGCCACCCAGGCTCAAAGGGATCATAAGATTATTCATGCTAGAAACTTCCGTGTGTAGCCACAAGATATTATGGGCTCTAGCATAGTGGGGTAAGTTGCATGACCTCTTCCAGTGGTAGGCTAGCAGATATAGGGGATGTAGGTTGGTACGGTCTACCCGGTGTTAGAGTTAATACTTCTGAAAAACTGTGTCTCGGTCATCCGTTTCTCAAGCACCTTGTAGTGTGAGAAATCCAACAGAGGAGATCGAGTCTTGTGGGGAAAAGTGCGCAAACCTCAGCAGAGTGTACAAACTAATCATGGTTAGCCATGTCCCCGGTTATGGACATCTTGAGTATCAGGTTCTTGAATTATCAAGTTGATCTCATCACTTTACTTAATTAATTTGTTGGGTTCTAATTATTAATTTGGGATTGAGTTGGAGGAACCTTCTCAATGTTTTCAACCAACTTTGTAGTTAAATAAAATATATTCCTTTGAGGTAGGGAAAAATTGGCTTTATGCAAAAATTAAACTTAGAGCTTTCCACCAGCCAAATATGCATGTAGTGATAGCTATTATTCATCATTATCCTATGGTGTGAATTTTCCAGTACATTCAATGTACTGACCCTTTGTGGCTGCAACGTCTCATGTTGTAGGAATCTTATGACGAGTAAGTGATACGTTAGGGTTGCGATTTCTACACTCAACTTTGTCATTGGTGTTGATGGGAAACCACAACCTTGTTGTTACTTCCGCTATTTGGATTGAGGTAATAGTATTTACATTACTTTATACATATGATTTACCTTTGTTATAAATCCTTGAGTATTGTGTGTGTCAGCATACCGATCCAGGGATGACACTTAAGCACAGAGACTTGACCGTTGATACGTCCATTTTGCATCATGCTCTTATATCAATATTTATCGTATTATGGACTGTTATTTCACTTTATGTCACAATACTTATGGCTATTCTCTCTTATTTTACAAGGTTTACATAAAGAGGGAGAATGCAGGCAGCGGGAATTCTGGGCTGGAAAAGGAGCAAATATTAGAGGCCTATTATGCGCAACTCCAAAAGTCCTGAAACTTCACGGGACATCTTAAAATAAATAAAGAAAAATCCTCGCCAAAGATGAAGGCCAGGGGGCCCACACCCTTCTCATGAGGGTGGGGGCGCCCCCCTAGGGTGCGCCCCCTACCTCATGGGCCCCCTGGTGGCTCTCCGATAACCATCTTCTCATATATGAGTTCTTTCGATGAGAAAAAAAAATAGAAAGGAACTTTTCAGGACGAGACTCCGCCGCCACGAGGCGGAACCTTGGCGGATCCAATCTAGAGCTCCAGCAGAGCTGTTCTGCCGGGGATACTTCCCTCCCGGAGGGGGAAATCATCACCATCGTCATCACCAACGCTCCTCTCATCGGGAGAGGGCAATCTCCATCAACATCTTCACCAGCACCATCTCATCTCCAAACCCTAGTTCATCTCTTGTATCCAACTCTTGTCTCAAAGTCTGGGATTGGTGCTAGTAGGTTGCTAGTAGTGTTGATTACTCCTTGTAGTTGATGCTAGTTGGTTTATTTGGTGGAAGATCATATGTTCAGATCCTATATGCATATTATTACCCCTCTGATTATGAACATGGATATGCTTTGTGAGTAATTACGTTCATTCCTGAGGGCAAGGGAGAAGTCTTGCTATGAGTAGTCATGTGAATTTAGTATTCGTTTGATATTTTGATAAGATGTATGTTGGCTAGCCTCTAGTGGTGTTATGTGAATGTCCACTACATAACACTTCACCATTATTTGGGCCTAGAGGAAGGCATTGGGAAGTAATAAGTAGATGATGGGTTGCTAGAGTGACAGAAGCTTAAACCCTAGTTTATGCGTTGCTTCGTAAGGGGCTGATTTGGATCCATATGTTTCATGCTATGGTTAGGTTTACCTTAATACTTTTGTTGTCGTTGCGGATGCTTGCAATAGAGGTTAATCATAAGTGGGATGCTTCTTCAAGTAAGAATAGCACCCAAGCACCGGTCCACCCACATATCAAATTATCAAAGTATCGAACGCGAATCATATGAACGTGATGAAAACTAGCTTGACGATATTCCCATGTGTCCTCGGGAGCACTTTTTCCTATTATAAGAGTTTGTTCCGGCTTGTCCTTTGCTACAAAAGGATTGGGCAATGTTTCTGCACTTTATTTACTTTTGTTACTTGTTTCTCGTTACAATTTATCATATCACAAAACTATCTATTACCACTTATTTCAATACTTGCAGAGAATACCTTGCTGAAAACCGCTTATCATTTCCTTTTGCTCCTCGTTGGGTTCGACACTCTTACTTATCGAAAGGACTACGATAGATCCCCTATACTTGTGGGTCATAAAGACTCTTTTCTGGCGCCGTTGCCGGGGAGTGTAGCGCCTTTGGTAGGTGGAATTTGGTAAGGAAAAATTCATATAGTGTGCTGAAATTTACTGTCACTTGTTACTATGGAAAGTAATTCTCTGATGGGCTTGTTCGGGGTATCTTACCATGTCCAGTAGAGCAAAGAGTTGCTCCTCAACCTACTGAACCTATTGAAAATGAAACTCCTTTTGAATTTCCTATGGCTATGATGGAAAAACTGCTAGCTAATCCTTTTACAGGAGATGGAACAAAGCATCCTGATGAGCACTTAATATATGTGGATGAAGTTTGTGGATTATTTAAGCTTGCAGGTATACCCAATGAGGTTGCTAAGAAGAAGGTTTTCCCTTTATCTTTGAAGGGAGATGCATTGGTATGGTGTAGGCTATGTGATGATATGAGATCATGGGACTATAAAAGATTGAAGCTGGAATTTCATCAAAAGTATTACCCTATGCATCTTGTTCATCGTGATCACAATTATATATATAATTTCTGGCCTCGCGAAGGAGAAAACATCGCTCAAGCTTGGGGGAGGCTTAAATCAATGTTATATTCATGCCCCAATCATGAGCTCCAGAGAGAAATAATTATGCAAAGACTTTATGCTCGGCTTTCTGAAAACAATCGCAACATGCTCGATACTTCTTGTGCTGGCTCTTTTATGATGAAGACTATTGAATTCAGATCAAATTTATTGGATAGAATTAAACGCAACTCTGAATATTGGGACCTCGACGAAGGTAAGGAGTCAGGGATGACACCTATGTTTGATTGTGTTAAATCTTTTATGGATACCGATATTTTCTGTAAGTTTAGCACTAAATATGGACTTGACTCTGAGATAGTAGCTTCTTTCTGTGAATCCTTTGCTACTTATGTTGATCTCCCTAAGGAGAAGTGGTTTAAATATCATCCTCCCATAGAAGTAAAAGTAGCTGCACCTATTAAAGTTGAAGAAAAGACTGTCACTTATAATGATCCTATTGTTCCTACTTCTTATATTGAGAAACCACCTTTCCCTGTTAGAATAAAGGATCATGCTAAAGCTTCAACTGTTGTTCGTAAAAGCAATATTAGAACTTATACACCTCCTGAGAAAGTTAAAGTAGAACCTAATATTGCTATTGTTAAAGATCTCTTGTCTGATAATATTGATGGGCATGTTATTCAGTTCGAAGGTGAAACTGCTAGAATTGCTAAACCTTGTGCTAAAGATAAACATAAACTTGTGGTAGGCGTGCTTGTTATTTCTGTTAAAATAGGAGATCATTGTTATCATGGCTTATGTGATATAGGTGCTAGTGCTAGTGTTATACCTCATGACTTATACAAAGAAATTAAGAATGAAATTGCACCTGCTGAGTTAGAAGATATTGATGTCACAATTAAACTTGCCAATAGAGATACTATTTCAGCAATGGGAATTGTTAGAGATGTTGAAGTCTTGTGTGGGAAAACTAAATATCCTGCTGATTTTCTTGTTCTTGGTTCCCCACAAGATAGCTTTTGTCCAATTATATTTGGTAGACCCTTCTTAAATATTGTCAATGCTACCATAGACTGCACTAAGAATATTGTTACTGTTGATTTGGATGATATGGTTCATGAGTTTAATTTCTCTAAATTTAGTAAAAAACATCGTGAGGAAGAATTGCCTAGCAAGGATGAAATTATTGGTCTTGCTTCTATTGCCGTACCTCCTAGTGATCCTTTAGAACACTATTTGCTAGACCATGAAAATGATATGTTCATGAATGAAAGAAGGGAAATAGATGAAGTATTCTTTAAATAGGAACCTATTCTGAAAGACAATTTGCCTGTTGAAATTTTAGGGGATCCTCCTCCACCCAAGGGTGATCCCGTGTTTGAGCTTAAACCGTTGCCTGATAATCTTAAATATGCTTATCTTGATGAAAAGAAGATATATCATGTTATTATTACTGCTAACCTTTCAGAGCATGAAGAAGAAAGATTATTGAAAACTTTGAAGAAGCATCATGCTTCTATTGGATATACTCTGGATGATCTTAAGGGCATTAGTCCCACTCTATGTCAACATAAAATAAATTTGGAAGCAGATGCCAAACCAGTTCGTGATCCTCAACGACGTCTGAATCCTAAAATGAAAGAAGTGGTAAGAAAAGAAATACTCAAGCTTCTGGAGGCAGGTATAATCTCTCTCGTTGCTGATAGTGAGTGGGTAAGTCCTGTCCATTGTGTCCCTAAGAAGGGAGGTATTACTGTTGTCCCTAATGATAAAGATGAATTGATTCCACAAAGAATTATCACAGGTTATAGGATGGTAATTTATTTCCGCAAATTAAATAAAGCTACTAAGAAAGATCATTACCCCTTACCTTTTATTGATCAAATGCTAGAAAGATTATGCAAACATACACACTATTGCTTTCTGGATGGTTATTTTGGTTTCTCTCAAATACCTGTGTCGGCTAGAGATCAATAAAAGACTAATTTTACATGCCCTTTTGGTACTTTTGCTTATAGATGTATGCCTTTTGGTTTATGTAATGCACCTGCTACCTTTCAAAGATGCATGATGGCTATATTCTCTGACTTTTGTGAAAAGATTTGTGAAGTTTTCATGGACGACTTTTCCGTCTATGGTTCCTCTTTTGACGATTTCTTGAGCAATCTTGATCGAGTTTTGTAGAGATGTGAAGAAACTAATCTTGTCTTTAATTGGGAAATGTGCCACTTTATGGTTAATGAAGGTATTGTCTTGGGGCATAAAGTTTCTGAAAGAGGTATTGAAGTTGATAAAGCCAAGGTTGATGCTATTGAAAAGATGCCATGTCCCAAGGACATCAAAGGTATAAGAAGTTTCCTTGGTCACGCCGGATTTTACAGGAGGTTCATTAAGGACTTCTCAAAAATTTCTCGGCCTCTGATTAATTTGTTGCAAAAAGATATACCATTTATCTTTGATGATGATTGTGTAGAAGCATTTGAAATACTTAAGAAAGCATTAGTCTCTGCACCTGTTGTTCAGCCACCTGATTGGAATTTACCCTTTGAAATTATGTGTGATGCTAGTGATTATGCTGTAGGTGCTGTTCTAGGGCAAATAGTTGATAAGAAATTAAATGTTATTCATTATGCTAGTAAGACTCTAGACAATGCTCAAAGGAATTATGCTACTACTGACAAAGAGCTTTTAGCAGTTGTATTTGCTTGTGATAAGTTCAGATCTTATATTGTTTATTCTAAAGTAACTATTCAAACTGATCATGCTGCTATTAAATATCTTATGGAAAAGAAAGATGCTAAACCTAGACTTATTAGATGGGTTCTCTTGCTACAAGAATTTGATTTGCATATTGTTGATAGAAAGGGAGCTGAGAACCCCGTTGCAGACAACCTGTCTAGGTTAGAAAATATTCTTGATGACCCACTACCTATTAATGATGACTTTCCTGATGAACAATTAAATGTTATAACTTCTCGTAGTACTCCATGGTATGCTGATTATGCTAATTATATTGTTGCTAAGTTTATACCACCTAGCTTCACATACCAGCAAAAGAAAAAGTTTTTCTATGACTTGAGACATTACTTTTGGGATGACCCACATCTTTCTAAGGAAGGAGTAGATGGTGTTATTAGACGTTGTGTACCTGAGCATGAACAGGAACAGTTCCTACGCAAGTGTCATTCTGAGTCTTATGGAGGACACCACGCTGGAGATAGAACTGCAGATAAGGTATTGCAATCAGGTTTTTATTGGCCTACTCTCTTCAAGGATGCCCGTAAGTTTGTCTTGTCTTGTGATGAATGTCAAAGAATTGGTAATATTAGTAGACGTCAAGAAATGCCTATGAATTATTCACTTGTTATTGAACCATTTGATGTTTGGGGCTTTGATTATATGGGACCTTTTCCTGCCTCTAATGGATACACACATATTTTAGTTGCTGTTGATTACGTTACTAAGTGGGTAGAAGCTTTCCAACTAGTAGTGCTGATCATAACACTTCTATTAAAATGCTTAAGGAAGTTATTTTTCCGAGGTTTGGAGTCCCTAGATATTTAATGACTGATAGTGGTTCACACTTTATTCATGGTGCCTTCCGTAAAATGCTTGCTAAATATGATGTTAATCATAGAATTGCATCTCCTTATCACCCACAGTCTAGTGGTCAAGTAGAATTGAGCAATAGAGAGCTCAAATTAATTTTGCAAAAGACTGTTAATAGGTCTAGAAAGAATTGGTCTAAGAAACTTTATGATGCATTATGGGCTTATAGAACTGCATACAAAAATCCTATGGGTATGTCTCCGTATAAAATGGTTTATGGAAAAACATGTCACTTACCTCTCGAACTAGAACACAAGGCATATTGGGCTATTAAACTTGCTGGTGAGAAGAGCTTATTTGATATTAGCTCACTTGATGAATGGAGAACCCAAGCTTATGAAAATGCCAAGTTGTTTAAAGAAAAAGTTAAAAGATGGCATGACAAAAGGATACAAAAGCGTGAGTTTAATGTAGGTGATTATGTATTGCTTTACAACTCTCATTTAAGATTTTTTGCAGGAAAACTTATCTCTAAATGGGAAGGCCCCTATGTCATCGAGGAGGTCTATCGTTCCGGTGCCATAAAAATCAACAACTTTGAGGGCACAAATCCGAAGGTGGTAAATGGTCAAAGAATTAAACATTATATCTCAGGTAATCCCATAAATGTTGAAACCAATATTATTGAAACCATTACCCTAGAGGAATACATAAGGGATACTTTCCGGAACGTTTCAGACTCCGAAAAGGAATAGGTATGTGGTATGGTAAGTAAACCGACTCCAAAACAATTTTTAAGGAAATATTTCTCCGTTTTGGAATATTTAGAAAAATAGAAAAATAAGTAGCGGTCCGGGAAGGACACGAGGCCCCACGAGGGTGGTGGGCGCGCCCCCTACCTCATGAGCACCTCGTGTGCCTTCCGGACTCCGTTTTCTTGCACGTTACGTATTTTGGTCGGTAAAAATTCATTATATATTCTCCCGAAGGTTTTGACTTCCGTATCACGCAAAAATCTCCTGTCTTTGTTTCGAGCTGTCCTGTTGCAGATTAAATCAACATGTCTTCCTAGGATTCGGAAGGAGAAAGCTATGTGGATGATTACTTAGCAAATCCAAAGGTCTATGGAGATGTGGAACATAATGGATGGACCACGAAGGAATAAGAGGACTATGAACCCAAGGGGAAGGAGGAGACGAGCTCAGATGAAGATGAAGCACCATTACCTCAACTTGGGGACATGCACGTGGAGTTCAAAAAGTCAAGTCTCCCTTATAGGGTAAAGAAACCCAAGTTCGAGTTTATCCCTTTTCGTCTCTTGCAGGAAAATAAGCAGGACCTATGCAAAAAGATATTAAACCTGGAGTGGGAAATTGATGATCTGAGGGATCAAAATGCTGTTCTCAAGCGCAAATTAAGGGAGAAGCCTAAGCCATCAACTAAGCCTACAACACCTCCGACGTCTCCTCCAACAAAGAAGAATTGAGTATCTGGGTACGGGCACTCCCCTTGGCAACTGCCAAGCTTGGGGAAGGTGCCCCGGTATCGTATCACAATCACAACTCCTACCTTTACCGTTTTTTAGTTCGATCCTATTAGTAGTATCTTGATCTAGTAGAATAAAGTTTATGGCATGATCTAGTTTTCAGTTTTGCTTTATGATCTCTCTATGTAATCAAGTCCGTGAGTTATATATAATAAAGATTAGTGTTGAGTCAAGGGCTTGGTTATTTTGCCATGATCTTGGGTGAATAATAGAAAAGAGAAAAAGAACAAAAAGAAACAAAAAGTTCATATTGATCTTATTGAGAGTAATGACTTCACATAGAAAGAGTATGATGATTAAATGTTGTTGGGAATTGGCAGACATAGCTTTGGTCATTGTTGCAATTAATAGGAAGTAATAAGGAAAGAGAGGTTTTCACATATAGATATATTATCGTTGACATCTTTTATGATTGGGAGCACTCATTAAAATATTATATGCTAAAGAGTTGATGTTGGACTAGGAAGACAACATAATGAGTTATGTCTTTCTTATATCTGAGATAAAGTATGTTTTCATGGTTCCTCTAACTTGTTGAGCTTGCCTTTCCCCCTCATGCTAGCCAAATTCTCAGCACTAAGTAGAAATACTACTTGTGCTTCCAAAATCCCTAAACTAGTTTTGCCATGAGAGTCCACTATATCTACCTATGGATTGAGTAAGATCCTTCAAGTAAGTTGTCATCGGTGCAAAGCAATAAAAATTGCTCTAAATATGTATGATTGATTGGTGTGGGAGAAATAAGCTTTATACGATCTTGTGATGTGGAAGTAATAAAAGTGACGGACTGCATAATAAAGGTTCATATCACAAGGGGCAATATAAAGTGACGTTCTTTCGCATTGAGATTTTATATATCCAACCATAAAAGCGCATGGCAACCTCTGCTTCCCTCTGCGAAGGGCATATCCTTTATTATTATCTTCTACCTTATGCAAGAGTCATGGTGATCTTCACCTTTCCTTTTTCATTTTATCCTTTGGCAAGCTCAGCATGTTGGAAAGAACATGATATATATATATATATATATATATATATATATATATCTAATTGGATGTAGGGGAGCATGAACCATTATTGTTGACATTACCCTTGAGGTAAAAGGTTGTGGGGCAAAACTATAAGCCCCTATCTTTCTCTGTGTCCGATTAAAACTCTATAACCACAAGTATCGCGTGAGTGTTAACAATTATGGAGGACTAAATGATAGTTGAGTATATGGACTTGCTTTTTAGCTCTGACATAGACTCTTTCCGATGTTATGATAAATTGGAATTGCTTCAATGACTGATTTTATAGTTTGTTGGAGCCCAATAAGGTTTATGATTTATACTTTTGCATTGTGAATAGATCATCACTTGAACATAAGTAATCATATGACAAAACCTATATATGTTGCTGTTATAAGAACAATCATGATGCCTTCATGTCCGTATTTTTTTTATCGACGCCTCTACCTCTAAACATGAGGACATATTTATTGTTATCGGCTTTTCTCTTGAGGACAAGCGAGGTCTAAGCCTGGGGGAGTTGATACGTCCATTTTGCATCATGCTCTTATATCAATATTTATCGCATTATGGACTGTTATTTCACTTTATGTCACAATACTTATGGCTATTCTCTCTTATTTTACAAGGTTTACATAAAGAGGGAGAATGCAGGCAGCGGGAATTCTGGGCTGGAAAAGGAGCAAATATTAGAGGCCTATTCTGCGCAACTCCAAAAGTCCTGAAACTTCACGGGACATCTTAAAAGAAATAAAGAAAAATCCTTGCCAAAGATGAAGGCCGGGGGGCCCACACCCTTCTCACGACGGTGGGGGCGCCCCCCCTAGGGCGCGCCCCCCTACCTCGTGGGCCCCTTGGTGGCTCTCCGATGCACATCTTCTCCTATATGAGGTCTTTCGATGAGAAAAAAATAGAAAGGAACTTTTCAGGACGAGACTCCGCCGCCACGAGGCGGAACCTTGGCGGATCCGATCTAGAGCTCCGACAGAGCTGTTCTGCCGGGGATACTTCCCTCCCGGAGGGGGAAATCATCACCATCGTAATCACCAACGCTCCTCTCATCGGGAGAGGGCAATCTCCATCAACATCTTCACCAGCACCATCTCATCTCCAAACCCTAGTTCATCTCTTGTATCCAATTCTGGTCTCAAAGTCCGGGATTAGTGCTAGTAGGTTGCTAGTAGTGTTGATTACTCCTTGTAGTTGATGCTAGTTGGTTTATTTGGTGGAAGATCATATGTTCAGATCCTATATGCATATTATTACTCCTCTGATTATGAACATGAATATTCTTTGTGAGTAATTACGTTCGTTCCTGGGGACAAGGGAGAAGTCTTGCTATGAGTAGTCATGTGAATTTGGTATTCGTTTGATATTTTGATAAGATGTATGTTGTCTAGCCTCTAGTGGTGTTATGTGAACGTCGACTACATAACACTTCACCATTATTTGGGCCTAGAGGAAGGCATTGGGAAGTAATAAGTAGATGATGGGTTGCTAGAGTGACAGAAGCTTAAACCCTAGTTTATGCGTTGCTTCGTAAGGGGCTGATTTGGATCCATATGTTTCATGCTATGGTTAGGTTTACCTTAATACTTTTGTTGTAGTTGCGGATGCTTGCAATAGAGGTTAATCATAAGTGGGATGCTTGTTCAAGTAAGAATAGCACCCAAGCACCGGTCCACCCACATATCAAATTATCAAAGTATCGAACGCGAATCATATGAACATGATGAAAACTAGCTTGACAATATTCCCATGTGTCCTCGGGAGCGCTTTTTCCTATTATAAGATTTTGTTCCGGCTTGTCCTTTGATACAAAGGGATTGGGCCATGTTGCTGCACTTTATTTACTTTTGTTACTTGTTGCTCGTTACAATTTATCATATCACAAAACTATCTGTTACCACTTATTTCAGTACTTGCAACCGTCTGAGGTCGGGTTGCTACAAGATGCTATCAGAGCACATGTTGACTGTAAGATGTGACCCCTAGAAACTGGCAAGCCTAGAGGAAAGATTTTCTCTACAACTTTCTTTTCAAAAAAATCTTTTTACCTCTCTTATCTTCCGAGCTTTATGAAAATATTCCCTTTTAGTGAGACTATACCCCTTTCCCCATTTGACCACACGAACATTCGACTGATGAGACCACTCCAAGAAGTACAAGATATCGGACAGCTAAGACCACTTCGGAATGAAGAGGATTTTTACCATGCATTATAATAATGGAAACTACAACAGTTGAAGACTCAGAAGGCTCTGAGAATTTGAAGGCTCTGAAGAATTCCCAGATTGGTATGACCTAGGAAGGCTACCCTTATGGAACTTGTCAGACTAATGAAGTTGTCAATACCCGAGATCAAGGTGTGTCGAAGAAAGCCCGGAACATGGAACGTTAAAACTCAAAAGTTTTGTCAAGAAAACACTTAGGCGGGAGATATCAACTATGGACTGATAGCTCATGGAAGAGACATGGGCATAGACACGGCTATTCATGATGTTATCGCCCGCTTATGCTAGTGTCACCATGCTGAGTTGAGCTTACATTTCTTCGGAAGGATTGGATGACAAAAGGGCTAATGGAGCACCTATCAGCAAAAGATGAAGTTTTAACCTTAGCCGGTGTATCACCAGGATCTAGAGTATTACATCAAGAAGTTTAGGGTGGACCTTTAGGAAGTTGTATTTGACAAGGAAGTATTTCGTGAAGAACTCAGGACCCAGAAGCTGAAAGTAGCCAAGCTGGAGGAGCAAAACCTCGAGATACGGGAGATTCGATATGAACTAAAGGGCAGTAGGACTGTGGTTCATACAAAGGATGTTGAAATCCAGAAGTTTGGAACGCAACTCCAGAAATATTAAAGGACGTCACGCGAGACTTCGCGTCAACAGACATGACCTGGCAGAAGAACTTAAGAAGGACAAGCCCGATCGGAAGAAGCCATCGGAGACATGAACAAGACTTGAAGAGTTTGGCGACGTTGACCTTTAGAAGACCAAACACATGTTATATACCTACGTTAGATGCAACGTTTGTGAGCTGTCCTTTGTGTGATGTTTTCCGATAGCCCCACAAAATAAAAATCTGTCTTTTCAAAACTATTGTTTGTATTGTGTGTATCCCTCTCTATCTCTCTTATCCCACCGCAAAACCCATGTACCCAATAGAGGATGAATGGAGATGAACTCACATTCCCGAGACCAATAAGTCAATTGGAGACAGACCAATGGATTCAGAACATGGAAGATCACATGAAGAATAACCCTATAGTCGGGAAGGATATGACCCAACATTCTCTTCACTGCTTTGAAAGAGGTGCTGCTACTTGGTGGAGGATGTACCAAACCATCAATGGATGGCAAGGAGTAACCACTTGGAAAGAATTTAAGTTGACTCTGCTAAAGTCTCGGCTTGTGTCCCAGGAATTGAAGCCTTATGGATATGATATGAGGAAACCTTGTGCATGCAAGATCTGTGGAGAAATAGGACACACCCATAAAGAACACAAGGATGAATGCCCTAACTATGAAGGAAGTCACACAGCTGAAGAATGCCCAACTAGGCAGATCACTTGTTTCTTGTGTGAAGGGACTACCCACTACCCTGCGCAGTGTCACATTTACCCCGTGGTACAAAGAACCATCCAGCAAAAGAAAGAAGCAATGAAAGGAGCCCTCATGGAAATTTTAGAAGAACCGGTGATAAAGGAAGATGTCGAGGACACACATAAAGGAAACATAATTAAAGCATGCACCAAGTCATGCTATTCATGTGGAGAAGAAGGACACATCTCCCAAAATTGTATGAATGGGGACCTAGTATAATTCCAGACAGAGGAAGTAGAGTATGACCCACAAGAAATAGAAGCTGATGCGTCTCCATCGTATCTACTTTTCCAAACACTTTTGCCCTTGTTTTGGACTCTAAGTTGCATGATTTGAATAGAACTAACCCGGACTGACGCTATTTTCAGCAAAATTACCATGGTGTTATTTATTTTCAGAAACAAAAGTTCTCGGAATGACTTGAAACTTCACGGAACATCTTTTCGGAAATAATAAAAAATCCTTGCAAAAGATTGATATCTACTACACAACCTTCTTCTTGTAGACGTTGTTGGGCCTCCAAGTGAAGAGGTTTGTAGGAAAGTAGCAAATTTCCCTCAAGTGGATGACCTAAGTTTTATCAATCCGTAGGAGGCGTAGGATGAAGATGGTCTCTCTCAAGCAACCCTGTAACCAAATAACAAAGAGCCTCTTGTGTCCCCAACACACCCAATACAATGGTAAATTGTATAGGTGCACTAGTTCGGCGAAGAGATGGTGATACAAGTGGTATATGGATAGTAGATATAGGTGTTTGTAATCTTAAAATATAAAAACAGCAAGGTAACTAATGATAAAAGTGAGCGTAAACAGTATTGCAATGATAGGAAACAAGGCCTAGGGTTCATACTTCCACTAGTGCAAGTTCTCTCAACAATAATAACATAATTGGATCACATAACTATCCCTCAACATGCAACAAAGAGTCACTCCAAAGCCACTAATAGTGGAGAACAAACGAAGAGATTATGGTAGCATACGAAACCACCTCAAAGTTATTTCTTTCCAATCAATCTGTTGGGCTATTCCTATAAGTGTCACAAACAGCCCTAGAGTTCGTACAAGAATAACACCTTAAGACACAAATCAACCAAAACCCTAATGTCACCTAGATACTCCAATGTCACCTCAAGTATCCGTGGGTATGATTATACGATATGCATCACACAATCTCAGATTCATCTATTCAACCAGCACATAGAACCTCAAAAAGTGCCCCAAAGTTTCTACCGGAGAATCACGACGAAAACGTGTGCCAACCCTTATGCATAGGTTCATGGGCGGAACCCACAAGTTGATCACCAAAACATACATCAAGTGAATCACGTGATATCCCATTGTCACCACAGATACGCACGGCAAGACATACATCAAGTGTTCTCAAATCTTTAAAGACTCAATCCGATAAGATAACTTCAAAGGGAAAACTCAATCCATTACAAGAGAGTAGAGGGGGGAAGAAACATCATAGGATCCAAATATAATAGCAAAGCTCGCGATACATCAAGATCCTATCACCTCAAGAACATGAGAGAGAGAGATCAAACACATAGCTACTGGTACATACCCTCAGCCCTGAGGGTGGACTACTCCCTCCTCGTCATGGAGAGCATCGGGATGATGAAGATGGCCATCGGAGAATGTTTCCCCCTCCGGCAGGGTGCCGGAACGGGTCTAGATTGGTTTTCGGTGGCTACGAAGGCTTCTGGCGGCGGAACTCCCGATCGATGGTGTTCCCCGATCGTTTTTGGGTATATGGTTATATATATAGGCGGAAGAAATACGTCAGGGGGGCCACGAGGGTGGAGGGCGTGCCCAGGGGGTGGGCGCGCCCCCCTGCCTTGTGGCTCCCTCGTTGCTTTCCTGACGTGCACTCCAAGTCTCCCGGGTTGCTTTCCTTCCAAAAATAAGTTCCGTGAAGTTTCAGGTCAATTGGACTCCGTTTGATTTTCCTTTTCTGCGATACGCTAAAACAAGGAAAAAAACAGAAACTGGCACTGGGCTCTAGGTTAACAGGTTAGTCCCAAAAATCATATAAAATAGCATATAAATGCATATAAAACATCCAAGGTTGATAATATAATAGCATGGAACAATCAAAAATTATAGATACGTTGGAGACGTATCAGCATCCCCAACCTTAATTCCTGCTCGTCCTCAAGTAGGTAAATGATAAAAACAGAATTTTTGATGTGGAATTCTACCTAACATATTTATCCATGTATTTCTGTTTATTGTAGCAAGAATATTCAGATCCATAAGATTCAAGACAAAAGTTTAATATTGGCATGAAAACAATAATACTTCAAGCATACTAACTAAGCAATCATGTCTTCTCAAAATAACATGGCCAAAGAAAGCTCATCCCTACAAAATCATATAGTTTGGTCATGCTCCATTTTCGTCACACAAGAATGCTCTCATCATGCACAACCCCGATGACAAGCCAAGCAATTTTTCATACTTTAGTAATCTCAAACTTTTTTCAGCTTTCACACAATACATGAGCGTGAGCCATGGATATAGCACTATGGGTGGAATAGAATATGATGATGAGGGTTATGTGGAGAAGACAAAAAGGAGAAAGTCTCACATCAACGAGGCTAATCAATGAACTATGGAGATGCCCATCGATTGATGTTAATGCAAGGAGTAGGGATTGCCATGCAACGGGTGCATTAGAGATATAAATGTATGAAAGCTCAACAAAAGAAACTAGTAGGTGTGCATCCAACTCGCTTGCTCACGAAGACCTAGGGCATTTTGAGGAAGCCCATCATTGGAATATACAAGCCAAGTTCTATAATGAAATATTCCCACTAGTATATGAAAGTGACAACATAGGAGACTCTCTATCATGAAGATCATGGTGCTTCTGTGAAGCACAAGTGTGGTAAAATGATAGTAGCATTGCCCCCTCTCTCTTTTTCTCTCATTTTTTGGGCCTTCTCTTTTCTTTTATGGCCTTTCTCTTTTCTTTGGGCCTTGTCTTTTTTTTTTGGCCTTTCTCTCCTTTTTTTTATTCCTCACTTGGGATGATACTCTAGAAAATGATGATCATCACACTTCTATTTATTTACAACTCAATGATTACAACTCGATACTAGAACAAAGTATGACTCTATATGAATGCTTCCAGTGGTGTACCGGGATATGCAATGAACCAACAGTGACATGTATGAAAGAATTATGAACGGTGGCTTTGCCACAAATACTATGTCAACTACATGATCATGCTAAGCAATATGACAATGATGAATGTGTCATGATAAACGGAATGGTGGACAGTTGCATGGCAATATATCTCGGAATGGCTATGGAAATGCCATAATAGGTAGGTATGGTGGCTGTTTTGAGGAAGATATAAGGAGGTTTATGTGTGAAAGAGTGTATCATATCACGGCGTTTGGATGCACCGGCGAAGTTTGCACCAACTCTCAATGTGATAAAGGGCAATGCACGGTACCGAAGAGGCTAGCAATGATGGAAGGGTGAGAGTGTGTAAAATCCATGGACTCAACATTAGTCATAAAGAACTCACATACTTATTGCAAAAATCTACAAGTCATCAAAAACCAAGCACTACGCGCATGCTCGTAGTGGGATAGATTGGTAGGAAAATACCATCGCTCGTCCCCGACCGCCACTCATAAGGAAGACAATCAAATAACACCTCATGTTTCAAATTTGTTACACAACGTTTACCATACGTGCATGCTACGGGACGCAAACTTCAACACAAGTATTCCTCAGATTCACAACTACTCAACTAGCACAACTTTAATATCACTATCTCCATATCTCAAAACAATCATCAAGTATCAAACTTCTCTTAGTATTCAATGCACTTATATGAAAGTTTTTATTATATCCCTCTTGGATGCCCATCATATTAGGACTAGTTTCATAACCAAAGCAAATTACCATGTTGTTTAGGACTCTCAAAATAATATAAGTGAAGCATGAGAGTTCATCTATTTCTATAAAATAAAACCACCACCGTGCTCTAAAAGGATATAAGTGAAGCACTAGAGCAAATGACAAACTACTCCGAAAGATATAAGCGAAGATCAATGAGTAGTCAAACGATTATGCAACTATATGAAGACTCTCTAACATTTAATAATTTCAGATCTTGGTATTTTATTCAAAAAGCAAGCTAAACAAAAGAAAATAAAATGACGCTCCAAGCAAAACACATATCATGTGGCGAATAAAAATATAGCTCCAAGTAAAGTTATCGATGAACGAAGATGAAAGAGGGGATGCCCCGAGCTTAGGCTCTTGGTTGTCCTTGAATTTTACCTTGGGGTGCCTTGGGCATCCCCAAGCTTAGGCTCTTGCCACTCCTTATTCCATAGTCCATCGAATCTTTACCCAAAACATGAAAACTTCACAACAAAAAACTTAACAGAAAACTCGTGAGCTCCATTAGCGAAAGAAAACAAAACACCACTTCAAGGTACTGTAATGAACTCATTCTTTATTTATACTAGACGATGCCCCGCACGTTGTTGCGGGATTATTTTGCAATATTTTTCTAAGATATTAATAATTTTATGGAAATAAGAATATTCGGAGAAATAATATGTGAGCTAAATCTAAAAATACATATGGTTTATTGTGTTTGATTATTTTATTTTTGTAAAATATTTATTAAATATATCATGCATGTTTGCATGTTGAAGTCAACCTTTTCCTATGACTCATTGAATGTTGAAGTGGGTCTTTTCTAATGCATGTTGCTTGATGAGGTGGCATGCTTGCATGTTGAGAGAAATAGGTTAGTGGGGGCTAGCTATTTAGATATAGAAGATTGGTGTTATAATGAACTTCTTGGATTTTCAATGCAATTCACCGCAATATAATTGGCAATATAAGGATTTTCAATGCAATTCACCGCACAATACATATAAATTTCCTCTAGATCAAAGCCAAGAAGTTCATTATAACACCAATCTTCTATATCTAAATAGCTAGCCCCCACTAACCTATTTCTTCGCAACGGCGCCAGAAAAGAGCTTGATGTCTACTACACAACCTTCTTCTTGTAGGCGTTGTTGGGCCTCCAAGTGCAGAGGTTTGTAGGATAGTAGCAAATTTCCCTCAAGTGGATGACCTAAGCTTTATCAATCCGTAGGAGGCGTAGGATGAAGATGGTCTCTCTCAAGCAACCCTGCAACCAAATAACAAAGAGTCTCTTGTGTCCCCAACACACCCAATACAATGGTAAATTGTATAGGTGCACTAGTTCGGCGGAGAGATGGTGATACAAGTGGTATATGGATAGTAGATATAGGTGTTTGTAATCTGAAAATATAAAAACAGCAAGGTAACTAATGATAAAAGTGAGCGTAAATGGCATTGCAATGATAGGAAACAAGGCCTAGGGTTCATACTTTCACTAGTGCAAGTTCTCTCAACAATAGTAACATAATTGGATCACATAACTATCCCTCAACATGCAACAAAGAGTCACTCCAAAGCCACTAATAGCAGAGAACAAACGAAGAGATTATGGTAGGGTACGAAACCACCTCAAAGTTATTTCTTTCCAATTAATCCGTTGGGATATTCCTATAAGTGTCACAAACAACCCTAGAGTTTGTACTAGAATAACACCTTAAGACACAAATCAAACAAAACCCTAATGTCACCTAGATACTCCAATGTCACCTCAAGTATCCGTGGGTATGATTATACGATATGCATCACACAATCTCAGATTCATCTATTCAACCAGCACATAGAACCTCAAAGAGTTCCCCAAAGTTTCTACCGGAGAATCACGACGAAAACGTGTGCCAACCCTTATGCATAGGTTCATGGGCGGAACCCGCAAGTTGATCACCAAAACATACATCAAGTGAATCACGTGATATCCCATTGTCACCACAGATACGCACGGCAAGACATACATCAAGTGTTCTCAAATCTTTAAAGACTCAATCTGATAAGATAACTTCAAAGGGAAAACTCAATCCATTACAAGAGAGTAGAGGGAGGAAGAAACATCATAGGATCCAAATATAATAGCAAAGCTCGCGATACATCAAGATCATCCCAAATCAAGAACACGAGAGAGAGAGAGAGAGAGAGATCAAACACATAGCTACTGGTACATACCCTCAGCCCCGAGGGTGGACTACTCCCTCCTCGTCATGGAGAGCGTCGGGATGATGAACATGGTCACCGGAGAGGGATTCCCCCTCCGGCAGGGTGCCAGAACGGGTCTAGATTGGTTTTCGGTGGCTACGGAGGCTTCCGGCGGCGGAACTCCCGATCTATTGTGTTCCCCGATCATTTTTGGGTATATGGATATATATAGGCGGAAGAAATATGTCAGGGGGGGCACGACGGTGGAGGCGCGCCCAGGGGGGTGGGCGTGCCCCTGCCTCGTGGCTCCCTCGTTGCTTTCCCGACGTGCACTCCAAGTCTCCCGGGTTGCTTTCCTTCCAAAAATAAGTTCCGTGAAGTTTCAGGTCAATTGGACTCCGTTTGATTTTCCTTTTCTGCGATACTCTAAAACAAGGAAAAAACAGAAACTGGCACTGGGCTCTAGGTTAATAGGTTAGTCCCAAAAATCATATAAAATAGCATACAAATGCATATAAAACATCCAAGGTTGATAATATAATAGCATGGAACAATCAAAAATTATGTATACATTGGAGACATATCAAAGATGAAGACCAGGGGGCCCACACCCTAGCCACGAGGGTGGGGGACGCGCCTACCCCCCTAGGGCGCGCCCCCCTACCTCATGGGCCCCCTGGAGCTCCTCCGACCTCGACTCCAACTCTATATATTTGCTTTTGAGGAGAAAAAAAGAAGAAGGATTCATCGCGTTTTACGATACGGAGCCGCCGCCAAGCCCTAAAACCTCTCGGGAGGCCTGATCTGGGGTCCGTTCAGGGCTCCGGAGAGGGGAATCTGTCGACATCATCATCATCAACCTTCCTACATCACCAATTTCATTATGCTCACCGCCGTGCATGAGTAATTCCATCGTAGGCTTGCTGGATAGTGATGGGTTGGATGAGATTTATCATCTAATCGAGTTTGTTTTGTTAGGGTTTGATCCCTAGTATCCACTATGTTCTGAGATTGATGTTTCTATGACTTTGCTATGCTTAATTCTTGTCACTAGGGCCCGAGTGCCATGATTTCAGATCTGAACCTATTATGTTTTCATCAATATATGAGAGTTCTTGATCCTATCTTGCAAGTCTATAGTCAGCTATTATGTGTTATGATCTGTTAACCCCGAAGTGACAATAATCGGGATACTTACCGGTGATGACCGTAGTTTCAGGAGTTCATGTATTCACTATGTGTTAATGCTTTGGTCCGGTACTCTATTAAAAGGAGGCCTTAATATCCCTTAGTTTCCGCTAGGACCCCACTGCCACGGGAGGTAGGACAAAAGATGTCATGCAAATTCTTTTCCATAAGCACGTATGACTATATTCGGAATACATGCCTACATTACATTGATGAACTAGAGCTAGTTCTGTGTCACCCTAGGTTATGACTGTTACATGATGAACCGCATCCGGCATAATTCTCTATCACCGATCCATTGCCTATGATATTTCCATATATTGTTCTTCGCTTATTTACTTTTCCGTTGCTATTGCTATCATCACTACAAAATACCAAAAACATTACTTTTGCTATCATTACCTTTTGCTATTGGTACCACTACTATCATATTACTTTGCTACTAAATACTTTGCTGCAGATATTAAGTTTCCAGGTGTGGTTGAATTGACAACTCAGCTGCTAATACTTGAGGATATTCTTTGGCTCCCCATGTGTCGAATCAATAAATTTGGGTTGAATACTCTACCCTCAAAAACTGTTGCGATCCCCTATACTTCTGGGTTATCAAAAGCCCTGATTGGAACGGAAAAGTCCAGGAAGATAAGTAGATTGGATTCCAGGAAGGACCTGAGTCATATCACCTGTTTTAGGTGCAAGGAGTCGGGGCACTACTTCAGCAGTTGCCCAAAAAGGAAACCTCGAAACTTGTCAGAAGTAATATGTTTTCGTTGTAATGAAGCAGGGCACTTTGCCAGAGATTATCCCAAGGAGAAGGAGACTTGTGATAATTAGTTGTGTCTGTGAGAAATATAGTAGTACCAGCGGGAACAATTCTTTTATTATTGAGGTGTTGAGTTGAGGCATGTAATGGAAATGCAGGAGATTGTAAGAATATGAGATTCAATAAAGTTAGCATCGTTGGTACTGATTTGGATGCTTATGAGTTGTTACTCTATGAAGAAAGATTTTGACCATTTTCGAGGATATGAGAAATATGGTCTATGGATGAGTTTGTGCATTTCAAGGGTGGTAGTAACTGTGAAGACCCTTGACCCCTGGAAAGGAGAATGATATGCCACAGAGTGGATTTCGGACAAAATAAGTATGAGTTTTGTCTCGATATGTGGGATACCTAGAGAATATTAACGGATGAAGTACTATTGGATATAAAGGAGGTATAATGTTGGTAATATGGAGCAATTGTAACTCCATGATGAGTATGAGTAATCCCGTCTTAGCTTGGTACCCATAGAAGGAAGGGAGACAGTACAATTGGATGGATTTAAGAATGCTAGGAACTTGGATGTTGGAATAATGATCAGTTTCCCCAACGATGAGTTCAAGGTTTACAAGTGATGAGATGGGCCATAACCCACATGCCCCAGGATCTGCCAAGAAGCAAGCACACTCTTGTTGAGGGAAAAAACCCTGGAGGAGATTACGACCTTACCCACCGACGATTTCATAGGAGTAAGGCAAAACCTAAGATTTGTGAAGGAATGAAAGATGTTTCTTTGGCTTGCAGAACCAATGGATTTTTTTCCGAACCCAGTTCGTGGACAAGAGAAATGCTGCAATGCTTGTGAGGAAGACCGAGTGTTAGAATACGAGATTCGCTAAACCATATACAAGGTAATGATTTGGGAGCGGGATGGATTGATCACCATATCGACTTACTCTTTTTATTCGCCTTGCTGTATGGGATGGTAAATCTGAGTGACTTGCTCATAGTAGAGAGACAACGATCGAAACCTTGTTTAAACCTTAGAATGGTATAAGTACTTTCCCTTGTACAAGGCACCTATTGACAATCATATGGCATACGGTGAGAATGAAGCCCAGACCCATTTCCTGCAGGAGAAACTGTAAATGGTTGACCACCATGAGATATCGACAGTTGTTTAGTATTGGCGCTAGACCCGTCAACTAAGAAGGTCCAGTCACAGAAGAACCTTAGCAAGAAGAAATGGACACAATAATCGAGGGAAAAGGTTATGCCACTACCGGAAGAGCCCCAAAAAAGGAATTTTCCCGAAAATTTGAGAAGACCGACACTGTCAAGAATAAGGATGGATTATACGAGTTTTGATGGAACTGTAACCATGCTTCTAAGGGTGGTAGCACCCCACACCCCCTGTGGCGATCAATGGATTCTGAGAAGACCCCGAACCTAACCTAATTCTTGCTAGCCTCTCTGAATCACGAGGACGAGATTCATTTTAAGGGTGGTAGGTTTGTAAAATCCCAAAATTCTAAATTTTGGAATGTTATATTAAATAAATAGATTTGATTGATTGTTTGATTGTGGTGTGGTTGCTTGTGTGAAATTGAGTGAAATTCGAAACTTTTTGAAAGTTAAATGAGAGGGAACAAAATGACTTCCCAAAACTTTCACTTTCTTTCTGATCTCCAAGAATTCATATTTATTTCATCACAAAACCCTAGAGAGAAGATGACATGACTTCTTCCATTTAAATAAATGAAAAGGGTTGTTGAAAAGATTTGAATTTCATTTGGAAATATTTCAAATTCAGGAACTTTAAGCAACTCAATGATTTTCACGAGAGAAGATAAAATTACTTCTTCAAAACATATGAAATATGAGTTGGAAGTTTAAAAGAATCAAATTTAAAGTCCCTTTGAACTTATTTTCAATTTGGATTTATTTGGGTTTTATTCAAATTATTTTTCTCCAAAAATAAAATAAATGGAAAATAGGGTAAAATGATTCCCTACATCAGAAAATTGGAGAGAAATAAATTTGAAATCATTTTGGCATTTTTTAAATGATTCTTATTGGGTTTTATTGCATCAGTAACACTCTTTGCTTTATTTAAATTTGTGTGAATTTTATTTGATGCTAGAAAAATTTTCAAGTCCTAGAAAATCTTTTTCTGACAATTTTGATATATAATATGCCTATATTATACTTTTATTTTGTATGGTTTATTCTATTTTTTCTTGTCTGTAAAAAAATGTTTTAGAAAAAACCCTTCCTCTGACTGGGCCGGCCCAACTAGCCAGCCAGGCCCAGCCCAGTCGCATCTTCACCAACCTCCCGCAGGAGACCAGCTCTTGTACGTCACCGCCGCCGTCGGACTCCGACCCGGGCACGCCTCCCATGGTCCCCCCCTATATATACTCCACCCCCTGGGGCCCCTGGACCGCATCTCGCCGCCGCCGCTTAGCCCATGCCGCCTCCGCCGATCCGCTGTCGCGCCGCACACCGGAGCCGCCCGCGCCTTGCCCCGCACAGCGCCGCAAGCCACCGACGCCCGAGCGCCACCGTCGCTACTGCCCCGCCTCGCCGTGGCCGTCGCCACCGCCGACCGACTGTCGGAACCGCCATGGACCGGTATAAACCAAACCCTTGATCGGTTTCCTGTTTTTTCTCGGTTTTTCTAAAAAAACTGGTTTTTATTAGTCTAGTTATTTAGAGAACGTTCGTCGTTTAGACCTCTATAGCGAACAGTTTCATCGGTTTAGGTTCTGTAGCGAGCGATCGCTCGATAGATTTTTTCCTTTTCTTTTTTTATTTCGACCAAGACCTATATGCAATTATTTTATTTACAGTTTAGCCCCTGATCTTTAAACCCTCACCACTTTTTACTCGTTTGTCCAAATCCAATGAAACCAACGCCCACTGCTTCGTTATGATCCCCTCTATCCATTAAAACAACTTAAACATATTTTTTGAAAGTTTTAAAATTTGAATTCAAACAGATTTATATCCAAACTTTGTTTGATCGTAACTCGAGTTTTATAACTTCGATTGAGTTGATTCTTTTTACAAATCAAAGCTCTTGACCTAAACTTTCTGATAAGGCCAAATCCACACAATTTTGGTACTGTTTGAAATTGTTTTCTGTTGCAAGAGTTAATTGCTTGTTTTTGGAGTTTTCCGAGATTTTTTCTTCGATTCTTTTGCATGATTGCTCATGTGTGGTTACTATTGCTTGCTTACGATAGATTGACTGGAGTGTGACGAGTAGAACTATCAGAAGTTATGAGTGTGAATCATCTTCATTAACAGTACTGTTGTGGAACGTAGTAATTTCAAAAAATTCCTACGCACACGCAAGATCATGGTGATGCATAGCAATGAGAGGGGAGAGTGTTGTCCACGTACCCTCGTAGACCGAAAGCAGAAGCGTTAGCACAACGCAGTTGATGTAGTCGTACGTCTTCATGGCCCGACCGATCAAGCACCGAAACTACGGCACCTACGATTTCTAGCACACGTTCAGCTCGATGACGATCCCCGGACTCCGATCCAGCAGAATGTCGGGGAAGAGTTCCGTCAGCACGACGGTGTGGTGACGATCTTGATGTTCTACTATCGCAGGGCTTCGCCTAAGCACCACTACAATATTATCGAGGACTATGGTGGAGGGGGGCACCGCACACGGCTAAGAGATCAATGATCAATTGTTGTGTCTATGGGGTGCCCCCCTGTCCCCGTGTATAAAGGAGCAAGGGGGAGGCGGCCGGCCTAGGAGGAGGGCGCGCCAAGGGGGCAGTCCTACTCCCACCGGGAGTAGGACTCCTCCTTCCCTTGTTGGAGTAGGAGAGAAGGAAACAGGGGGGGAGGAATAA
Source organism: Triticum urartu (assembly GCF_003073215.2). Taxonomy (NCBI): domain Eukaryota; kingdom Viridiplantae; phylum Streptophyta; class Magnoliopsida; order Poales; family Poaceae; genus Triticum; species Triticum urartu. Next base: position 108,915,604 of record NC_053023.1, on the reverse strand, counting down.
GGAAAAGTGGGCTGCACCCCTTGTCCAATTCGGACCAGAGGGGGGCGCGCGCCTCCTTCCTTTTGGCCTCTCTCCTCTATTCCCGTATGGCCCAATAAGGCCCATATACTCCCCGGCGAATTTCCGTAACTCTCCAGTACTCCGAAAAATATCCGAATCACTCGGAACCTTTCCGATGTCCGAATATAGTCGTCCAATATATCGATTTTTACGTCTCGACCATTTCGAGACTCCTCGTCATGTCCCCGATCTCATCCAGGACTCCGAACTCCTTCGGTACATCAAAACTCATAAACTCATAATATAACGGTCATCGAAACCTGCGTGCGGACCCTACGGGTTCGAGAACAATGTAGACATGACCGAGACACGTCTCCAGTCAATAACCAATAATGGAACCTGGATGCTCATATTGGCTCCCACATATTCTACGAAGATCTTTATCGGTCAAACCGCATAACAACATACGTTGTTCCCTTTGTCATCGGTATGTTACTTGCCCGAGATTCAATCGTCGGTATCTTAATACCTAGTTCAATCTCGTTACTGACAAGTCTCTTTACTCGTTCTGTAATACATCATTCCGCAACTAACTTATTAGTTGCAATGCTTGCAAGGCTTGAGTGATGTGCATTATCGAGAGGGCCCAGAGATACCTCTCCGACAATCGGAGTGACAAATCCTAATCTCGAAATACGCCAACCCAGCAAGTACCTTCGGAGACACCTGTAGAGCACCTTTATAATCACCCAGTTACGTTGTGACGTTTGGTAGCACACAAAGTGTTCCTCCGGTAAACGGGAGTTGCATAATCTCATAGTCATAGGAACATGTATAAGTTATGAAGAAAGCAATAGCAACAAACTAAACGATCAAGTGCTAAGCTAACGGAATGGGTCAAGTCAATCATTCTCCTAATGATGTGATCCCGTTAATCAAATGACAACTCATGTCTATGGTTAGGAAACATAACCATCTTTGATCAATGAGCTAGTCAAGTAGAGGCATACTAGTGACACTCTGTTTGTCTATGTATTCACACATGTATTATGTTTCCGGTTAATACAATTCTAGCATGAATAATAAACATTTATCATGATATAAGGAAATAAATAATAACTTTATTATTGCCTCTAGGGCATATTTCCTTCAGTCTCCCATTTGCACTAGAGTCAATAATCTAGTTCACATCGCCATGTGATTTAATACCAATAGTTCACATCACCATGTGATTAACACCCATAGTTCACATCGACATGTGACCAACACCCAAAGGGTTTACTAGAGTCAATAATCTAGTTCACATCGCCATGTGATTAACACCCAAAGAGTACTAAGATGTGATCATGTTTTGCTTGTGAGAGAAGTTTAGTCAACGGGTCTGCCACATTCGGATCCGTAAGTATTTTGCAATTTTCTATGTCAACAATGCTCTGCACGGAGCTACTCTAGCTAATTGCTCCCACTTTCAATATGTATCCAGATTGAGATTTAGAGTCATCTGGATCAGTGTCAAAATTTGCATCGACGTAACCCTTTACGACGAACCTTTTTGTCACCTCCATAATCGAGAAATATATCATTATTCCACTAAGGATAATTTTGACCGCTGTCTAGTGATCTACTCCTAGATCACTATCGTACTCCCTTGCCAAACTCAGGGCAGGGTATACAATAGGTCTGGTACACAACATGGCATACTTTATAGAACCTATGGCTGAGGCATAGGGAATGACTTTCATTCTCTCTCTATCTTCTGCCGTGGTCGGGTTTTGAGTCTTACTCAACTGCACACCTTGTAACATAGGCAAGAACTCCTTTTTGACTGTTCCATTTTGAACTACTTCAAAATCTTGTCATGGTATGTACTCATTGAAAAACTTATCAAGCGTCTTGATCTATCTCTATTGATCTTGATGCTCAATATGTAAGCAGCTTCACCGAGGTCTTTCTTTGAAAAGCTCCTTTCAAACATTCCTTTATGCTTTGCAGAATAATTCTACATTATCTCCGATCAATAATATGTCATTCACATATACTTATCAGAAATGTTGTAATGCTCCCACTCACTTTCTTGTAAATACAGGCTTCACCGCAAGTCTGTATAAAACTATATGCTTTGATCAACTTATCAAAGCGTATATTCCAACTCCGAGATGCTTGCACCAGTCCATAGATGGATCGCTGGAGCTTGCATATTCTGTTAGTACCTTTAGGATTGACAAAACCTTCTGGTTGCATCATATACAACTCTTCTTTAATAAATCCATTAAGGAATGCAGTTTTGTTTATCCACTTGCCAGATTTCATAAAATTTGGCAATTGCTAACATGATTCGGACAGACTTAAGCATAGATACGAGTGAGAAACTCTCATCGTAGTCAACACCTTGAACTTGTCGAAAACCTTTTTTGCGACAATTCTAGCTTTGTAGATAGTGACACTACTATCAGCGTCCATCTTCCTCTTGAAGATACATTTAATATCAATGGCTCGCCGATCAATGGGCAAGTCAATCAAAGTCCATACTTTGTTCTCATATATGGATCTCATCTCAGATTTCATGGCCTCAAGCCATTTCGCGGAATCTGGGCTCATCATCGCTTCCTCATAGTTCGTAGGCTCGTCATGGTCAAGTAACATGACCTCTAGAACAGGATTACCATACCACTCTGGTGTGGATATCACTCTGGTTTACCTACGAGGTTCGGTAGTAACTTGATCTGAAGTTACATGATCATCATCATTAGCTTCCTCACTAATTGGTGTAGTAGTCACAGGAAAAGATTTATGTGATGAACTACTTTCCAATAAGGGAGCAGGTACAGTTACCTCATCAAGTTCTACTTTCCTCCCACTCACTTCTTTCGAGAGAAACTCCTTCTCTAGAAAGGATCCATTCTCAGCAACGAATATCTTGCCTTCGGATCTGTGATAGAAGGTGTACCCAACAGTTAATTTTGGGTATCCTACGAGACGCACTTCTCCGACTTGGGTTTGAGCTTATCAAGATGAAACTTTTTCACATAAGCATCGCAACTCCAAACTTTAAGAAACGACAACTTTGGTTTCTTGCCAAACCATAGTTCATAATGTGTCGTCTCAACGGATTTAGATGGTGCCCTATTTAACGTGAATGCAGTTGTCTCTAATGCATAACCCCAAAACGATAGTGGTAAATCGGTAAGAGACATCATAGATCGCACCATATCTAATAAAGTACGGTTACGATGTTCGGATACACCATTACACTTTGGTGTTCCAGGTGGCGTGAGTAGTGAAACTATTTCACATTGTTTTAACTGAAGGCCAAACTCATAAATCAAATATTCTCCTCCACGATCAGATCGTAGAAACTTTATTTTCTTGTTACGATGATTTCCCACTTCACTCTGAAATTATATGAACTTTTCAAATATTTCAGACTTTTGTTTCATCAAGTAGATATACTCATATCTGCTAAAATCATCTGTGAAGATCAGAAAATAATGATACCTGTCGTGAGCTTCAATATTCATCGAACCACATACATCAGTATGTATGATTTCCAACAAATCCGTTGCTCGCTCCATTGTTCCAGAGAACGGAGTCTTAGTCATCTTGCCCATGAGGCATGGTTCGCAAGCATCAACTGATTCATAATCAAGTGATTCCAAAAGCCCATCAGCATGGATTTTCTTCATGCGCTTTACACCAATATGACCTAAACGGCAGTGCCACAAATAAGTTGCACTATCATTATTAACTTTGCATCTTTTTGGCTTGAATATTATGAATATGTGTATCACTACGATCGAGATCCAACAAACCATTTTTGTTGGTGTGTATGAACATCGAAGGTTCTATTCATGTAAACAGAACAACAATTGTTCTCTAACTTAAATGAATAACCGTATTGCAATAAACATGATCAAATCATATTTATGCTCAACGTAAACACCAAATAACACTTATTTAGGTTCAACACTAATCCCAAAAGTATAGGGAGTGTGCGATGATGATCATATAAATCTTGGAACCAATTCCAACACACATCGTCACTTCACCCTTAACTAGTCTCTGTTCATTCTGTAACTCCTGTTTTAAGTTGCTAATTTTAGCAACCGAACAAGTATCAAATACTCAGGGGCTACTATAAATACTAGTAAGGCACACATCAATAACCTGTATATCAAATATACCCTTTGTTCACTTTGCCATCTTTCTTATCCACCAAATATTCAGGGAATTTCCGCTTCCAGTGATCATTTCCTTTGCAGTAGAAGCACTCAGTTTCAGGCTTTGGTCCAGCTTTGGGCTTCTTCACGGGAGTGACAACTTGCTTGTCATTCTACTTGAAGTTCCCTTTCTTTCCCTTTGCCGTTTTCTTGAAACTAGTGTTCTTGTCAATCATCAACACTTGATGCTCTTTCTTGATTTCTACCTTCGTCGATTTCAACATCACGAAGAGCTCGGGAATCGTTTTCGTCATCCCTTGCATACTATAGTTCATCACGATGTTCTAGTAACTTGGTGATGGTGACTAGAGAACTCTGTCAATCACTATCTTATCTGTAAGATTAACTCCCACTTGATTCAAGCGATTGTAGTACCTAGAAAATCTGAGCATATGCTCACTGCTTGAGCTATTCTACTCCATCTTTTAGCTATAGAACTTGTTGGAGACTTCATATCTCTCAACTCGGGTATTTGCTTAAAATATTTAACGTCAACTCCTAGAACATCTCATATGGTCCATGACGTTCAAAACGTCTTTGAAGTCCCGATTCTAAGCCGTTAAGCATGGTGCACTAAACTATCAAGTAGTCATCATATTGAGCTAGCCAAACATTCATAACGTCTGCATCTGCTCCTGCAACAGGTCTGTCACCTAGCGGTGCATCAAGGACATAATTCTTCTATGCAGCAATGAGGATAAACCTTAGATCACGGACCCAGTCCGCATCATTGCTACTATCATCTTTCAACTTAGTTTTCTCTAGGAACACATATAAAACATAGGGAAGCAATAACGCGAGCTATTGATCTACAACATAGATATGCTAATACTACCAGGACTAAGTTCATGATAAATTAAAGTTCAATTAATCATATTACTTAAGAACTCCCACTTAGAAAGACATCCGTCTAATCTTCTAAGTGATCACGTGATCCAAATCAACTAAACCATAACCGATCATCACATGAAATGGAGTACCTTTCTATGGTGAACATCAATATGTTGATCATATCTACTATATTATTCATGCTCGACCTTTCGGTCTCAGTGTTCTGAGGCCATATCTGCATATGCTAGGCTCGTCAAGTTTAACCTGAGTATTCCGCGTGTGCAAAACTGGCTTGCACCTGTTGTAGATGGACGTAGAGCTTATCACACCCGATCATCACATGGTGTCTGGGCACGATGAACTTTGGCAACGGTGCATACTCAGGGAGAACACTTTTATCTTGAAATTTAGTGAGAGATCATCTTATAATGCTACCGTCAAACAAAGCAAGATAAGATGCACAAAAGATAAACATCACATGCAATCAATATAAGTGATATGATATGGCCATCATCATCTTGTGCTTGTGATCCCCATCTCCGAAGCATCGTCATGATCACCATCGTCACCAGCGCGACACCTTGATCACGATCTAGCATCGTTGTCGTCTCGCCAATCTTATGCTTCCACGACTATCGCTACCGCTTAGTGATAAAGTAAAGCATTACAGTGCAATTGCATTGCATACAATAAATCGACAACCATATGGCTCCTGCCAGTTGTCGATAACTCGGTTACAAAACATGATCATCTCATACATTAAAATTTAGCATCATGTCTTGACCATATCACATCACAATATGCCCTGCAAAAACAAGTTAGACGTCCTCTACTTTGTTGTTGCAAGTTTTACGTGGCTGCTATGGGCTAAGCAAGAACCGTTCTTACCTACGCATCAAAACCACAACGATAGTTTGTCAAGTTGGTGTTGTTTTAACCTTCGCAAGGACCGGGCGTAGCCACACTCGGTTCAACTAAAGTTGGAGAAACTGACACCCGCCAGCCACCTGTGTGCAAAGCACGTCGGTAGAACCAGTCTCGCGTAAGCGTACGCGTAATGTCGGTCCGGGCCGCTTCATCCGACAATACCGCCGAACCAAAGTATGACATGCTGGTAAGCAGTATGACTTATATCGCCCACAACTCACTTGTGTTCTACTCATGCACAACATCAACACATAAATCCTAGGCTCGGATGCCACTATTGGGGAACGTAGTAATTTCAAAAAAATTCCTACGCACACGCAAGATCATGGTGATGCATAGCAATGAGAGGGGAGAGTGTTGTCCACGTACCCTCGTAGACCGAAAGCGAAAGCGTTAGCACAACGCGGTTGATGTAGTCGTACGTCTTCATGGCCTGACCGATCAAGCACCGAAACTACGACACCTCTGAGTTCTAGCACACGTTCAGCTCGATGACGATCTCTGGACTCCGATCCAGCAGAATGTCGGGGAAGATTTCCGTCAGCATGATGGCGTGGTGATGATCTTGATGTTCTACTGTCGCAGGGCTTCGCCTAAGCACCACTACAATATTATCGAGGACTATGGTGGAGGAGGGCACCGCACACGGCTAAGAGATCAATGATCAACTGTTGTGTCTATGGGGTGCCCCCTGCCCCCGTATATAAAGGAGCAAGGGGGGAGGCGGTCGGCCTAGGAGGAGGGCGCGCCAAGGGGGGAGTCCTACTCCCACCGGGAGTAGGACTCCTCCTTCCCTTGTTGGAGTAGGAGAGAAGGAAACAGGGGGGAGGAATAAGGAAAAGTGGGCTGCACCCCTTGTCCAATTCGGACCAGAGGGGGGCGCGTGCCTCCTTCCTTTTGGCATCTCTCCTCTATTCCCGTATGGCCCAATAAGGCCCATATACTCCCCGGCGAAATCCCGTAACTCTCCGGTACTCCGAAAAATACTCGAATCACTCGGAACCTTTCCGATGTCCGAATATAGTCGTCCAATATATCGATTTTTATGTCTCGACCATTTCGAGACTCCTCGTCATGTCCCCCATCTCATCCGGGACTCCGAACTCCTTTGGTACATCAAAACTCATAAACTCATAATATAACGGTCATCGAAACCTGCGTGCGGACCCTACGGGTTTGAGAACAATGTAGACAGGACCGAGACACGTCTCCGGTCAATAACCAATAGCGGAACCTAGATGCTCATATTGGCTCCGACATATTCTATGAAGAACTTTATCGGTCAAACCGCATAACAACATACGTTGTTCCCTTTGTCATCGATATGTTACTTGCCCGAGATTCGGTCATCGGTATCTTAATACCTAGTTCAATCTCGTTACTGGAAAGTCTCTTTACTCATTCCGTAATACATCATTCCGCAACTAACTTATTAGTTGCAATGCTTGCAAGGCTTGAGTGATGTGCATTATCGAGAGGGCCCAGAGATACCTCTCCGACAATCGGAGTGACAAATCCTAATCTCAAAATACGCCAACCCAACAAGTACCTTCGGAGACACCTGTAGAGCACCTTTATAATCACCTAGTTACGTTGTGACGTTTGGTAGCACACAAAGTGTTCCTCCGGTAAACGGGAGTTGCATAATCTCATAGTCATAGGAACATGTATAAGTTATGAAGAAAGCAATAGCAACAAACTAAAGTATCAAGTGCTAAGCTAACGGAATGGGTCAAGTCAATCACATCATTCTCCTAATGATGTGATCCCGTTAATCAAATGATAACTCATGTCTATGGTTAGGAAACATAACCATCTTTGATCAACGAGCTAGTCAAGTAGAGGCATACTAGTGACACTTTGTTTGTCTATGTATTCACACATGTATTATTATTCCGGTTAATACAATTCTACCATGAATAATAAACATTTATCATGATATAAGGAAATAAATAATATCTTTATTATTGCCTCTAGGGCATATTTCCTTCAAGTACAGGTTAAGTTCACACTTTGATCATATTTTTATACCCGGTTTTTATGCATTAGTTACAACCCTCAAACATTGCATAAGTAGGATCTCTTAACATGTGGGTTTTGGAAAGTAGATGATGAGGTGGAACCTATTGCCCTTTTTATTATCAAACCCTGTGAGTTACATCTACATTATGCTTATACTGCCATGCTATGCTCGTAGACGTGGATTGGGTTTGAGTGTATCCATGACAGATGTGAGATTGTTAATTAATGGTTAACTTAAGGTGGCTACTTAAATACACATCTGGGTGGATTGGTTGCGGGCACCTGGGGATATACCAGTGTTGTCCTCTTTGGTTCGCCACCCAGGCTCAAAGGGATCATAAGATTATTCATGCTAGAAACTTCTGTGTGCAGCCACAAGCTATTATGGGCTCTAGCATAGTGGAGTAAGTTGCATGACCTCTTCCCATGCTAGGCTAGAAGATTTAGGGGATGTAGGTTGGTACGGTCTACCCGGGGTTAGAGTTAATGCTTCTGAAAAATTGTGTCTCGGTCATCCGTTTCTCAAACACCATGTAGTGCGAGAAATCCAACGAAGGAGATCGTGTCTTGTGGGGAAAAGTGCGCAAACCTCTGCAGAGTGTACAAACTAATCATGGTTAGTCGTGTCCCTGGTTATGGACATCTTGAGTATCTGGTTCTTGAATTATCAAGTTGATCTCATCACTTTACTTAATTAATTTGTTGGGTTATAATTATTACTTTGGGATTGAGTTGGAGGAACCTTCTGAATGTTTTCAACCAACTTTGTAGTTAAATAAAATATATTCCTTTGGGGTAGGGAAAATTGGCATTATGCAAAAATTAAGCTTAGAGCTTTCCACCAGCCAAATATGCATGTAGTGATAGCTATTATTCATCATTATCCTATGGTGTGAATTTGCTAGTACATTCAATGTACTGACCCTTTGTGGCTGCAACGTCTCATGTTGCAAGAATCTTACGACGAGTAAGTGATACGTTAGGGTTGCGATTCCTACACTCAACTTTGTCGTTGATGTTGATGGGAATCCACAACCTTGTTGTTACTTCCGCTATTTGGATTGAGGTAATAGTATTTACATTACTTTATACATGTGATTTACCTCTGTTATAAATCCTCGAGTACTGTGTGTGTCAGCATACCGATCCAGGGATGACACTTAAGCACAGAGACTTGACCGTCTGAGGTCGGGTCGCTACAAGTGCCCATACCCGATACTCAGTTCTCCTTTGGTGGTGAAGAAGATGAAGGTGGTGATGAAGAAGATTTCTTATCCTCGGATTTCCATGGCAATGGTGGTGGTGAGAAAGTGTGGGGTTTCCCTTTTGCTTCCTCCAGCTTCTGACAGAGAATAAAATTTTCCATCATCAACTCACAATTATCTATCTCAAGTTTTATTATCCTCTTGCATAATGCCTCCATGCTCTCATCCTTAAACCGGGAAGGAAACGATTCTTCTTCTTCTTCTTCTTCGGAGGCCCAGCTATAGTGCCCCTCATCCCCGTAGAACTTGGGGTTTGCGATGAGATCGGCAACATAGCTCTCACCCTCGGAGTCTTGGGAGGACATATTTTCAGATCTACGCAGGAAATAGCAAGAAAAGTGGACAGAGGATTTCTCCGTGATGCGGTGGTTTACAGGTTCGGGAAGTATATATAGATTTTTCTATCTTGAAGGACAAGTATAAGGTAGAAAAATGGAGTACGGGAGGTGTCCCAGGTGGGCACTAGACACCAGGGCGCACCCCCAAAATTTTAAAATATTCCAAAACTGATAAAAAATATTTTTGCAGATTTTTCGAAGTCCGTTTACTTACCGTATCATGTACCTCCTTATTTTCATGATTCTAGAGTGTTCCGGAAGGACTCTTTTATGTGTTCTTCCGGTGTCATAGTTTGGATAATATTACTTTCAACATTAATAGGCGTACCTGAGATATAATGTTTTATTCGTTGCCCATTGACAACCTTCGGGTAGTACCTTCGGAATTATTTATTTTGATGGCTTCGGACCAGTAAACCTCCGCGGTGACGTATGGGCATTCCCATTTTGAGAGGAGTTTTCCTGCAAAAATTCTAAAATGAGAGTTGTACAAAAGAACATATTCTTTGACATTAAACTCACACTTCTGAATTCTTTTGTCATGCCTTCTTTTTACTTTTTCTTTAAACAATTTTGCATTTTCATAAGCTTGGGTTCTCCATTCATCTAATGAGATAATATCAAATAACGTCTTTTCACCAGCAAGTTTGAAATCATAATTGAGTTCTTTGATTGCCCAATATGCTTTATGTTCTAACTCAAGGGGCAAATGACATGCTTTTCCATAAACCATTTTATAAGGAGACATACCCATAGGATTTTCATAAGCTGTTCTATAAGTCCAAAGTGCATGATCTAATTTCTTAGACCAATTCTTCCTGGACCTATTGACAGTATTTTGCAAAATTAATTTTATTCCTCTATTGTATTAGACTGAGGATGATAGGGTGATGCAATTCTATGATTAACATCATACTTGGCAAGCATTTTATGGAAAACACCATGAATAAAGTGTGAACCACCATCAGTCATTAAATATCTAGGAACTCCAAACCTTGGGAAAATAACTTCCTTAAGCATTTTAATAGAGGTGTTGTGATCAGCACTACTAGTTGGAATAGCTTCTACCCATTTAGTAACATAATCAACAGCAACCAAAATATGTGTATACCCATTAGAGGAAGGAAAAGGTCCCATGTAATCAAATCCCCAAATATCAAATTGTTCAACAACAAGTGAATAATTTGTAACGCCCTCGATGCGGCTATATCTCCCACGTGTCGAAGCATGACTTAGAGGCATAACCGCATTGAAAGCAATGTCGCAAGTGCGGTAATCTTCACACAACCCATGTAATTCATAAGGAAAAGAGATACATAGTTGGCTTACAATCGCCACTACACACAATTACATGAATAAAGCATTACATCAACCAGATACAATCAAGGCCCGACTACGGAGCCAAAATAAAAGAAGACTACCCCAAATGCTACACAGATCCCCGATCGACCCCAACTGGGCTCCACTACTGATCAACTGGAAATGAAACAACACAAAGGACAAGATCTTCATCGAGCTCCTCCTTGAGCTTGGTTGCGTCACCTGTTCGGTATCATCGGCACCTGCAAACTGGTTTTGGAAGTAACTGTGAGCCACAGGGACTCAGCAATCTCACACCCTCGCGATCAAGACTATTTAAGCTTATAGGAAGGGTAAAAGGTATGAGGTGGAGCTGCAGCAAGCGACTAGCATATATGGTGGCTAACCTATTCGCAAAAGAGAGCGAGAAGAGAAGGCAAAAGCACGGTCGAACAACTATGATCAAGAAGTGATCCTAGAACAACCTACGTCAAGCATAACTCCAACACCGTGTTCACTTCCCAGACCCCGCCGAGAAGAGACCATCACGGTAACACACGCGGTTGATGTATTTTAATTAAGATCAACTTCAGGTTTTCTACAACCGGACATTAACAAATTCCCATATGCCCATAACCGCGGGCATGGATTTCGAAAGTTCAAATCCCTGCAGGGGTGTCCCAACTTAGCCCATCACAAGCTCTCACGGTCAACGAAGGATATTCCTTCTCCCAAGACATTCCGATCAGACTCGGCATCCAGGTTACAAGACATCCTCGACAATGGTAAAACAAGTCCAGCAACACCGCCCGAATGTGCCGACAAATCCCGATAGGAGCTGCACATATCTCGTTCTCAGGGCACACTCAGATGAGACATCCTACGAGTAAAACCAACCCTCAAGTTGCCCCGAGGTGGCCCCGCAGTCTACTCGGTCGGACCAACACTCAGAGGAGCACTGGCCCGGGGGGGTTAAAATAATGATGACCCTCGGGAGCGCGACTCCCAAGGGAAAAAGAGGCTAGGTGGCGAATGGTAAAACCAATGTTGGGCATTGCTGGAGGAGTTTTATTCAAGGCGAACTGTCAAGGGGTTCCCATTATAACCCAACCGCGTAAGGAACACAAAATCCGAGAACATAACACAAATATGACAGAAACTAGGGCGGCAAGAGTGGAACAAAACACCAGGCATAAGGCCGAGCCTTCCACCCTTTACCAAGTATATAGGTGCACTAATTAAATAAGAGATATTGTGATATCCCAACAAAATATCCATGTTCCAACATGGAACAAGCTCCAATCTTCACCTGCAACTAACAACGCTATAAGAGGGGCTGAGCAAAGTGGTAACATAGCCAAACAACGGTTTGCTAGGACAAGGTGGGCTAGAGGCTTGGTTCAACAATATGGGAGGCATGATAAGCAAGTGGTAAGTATCGCAGCATAGGCATAGCAAAAGAGCGAGCAACTAGCAAGCAAAGATAGAAGTGATTTCGAGGGTATGATCATCTTGCCTGAAATCTCGCAAGGAAGAAGAACGAGTCCATGAAGAAGACAAACAGCCGTAGTCGAATGGGTCCTCACAAACGCGACGTTATCGGAACCAACCTGAAGAAGCAACACCGGAAAGAAGCACACAACATAGTAAACAACCAACACACGAACATGGTATGATATGCGGGATGCGGCATGTGATGCATATGCATGATTTGGAAAGGAATGATTGAACCTGGCCTCAACTTGGAAATCCAAGAGTGCCACTGGAAAGGTGAGGTGATTTCGGTTGACATCGATATAAAGATCACCAGAGTCAGATGCACGGTTTGGAAATGGCAAGCAAAACAAATATGGCACCGGTCTGCGATAATCAGCAATTGACCAACTAAATGCAACAAGATAAATATGCTACAACACTCAAACATGGCAACAAAATACATGGCAGGTATCCACTCAAGATGCTTGACAAAATATGAACACTGAGCTACGTCTAAATCACTCATAAACAGGTTCAAACAAGCATGGCAAAAGTGCAAATGATAACAGGTTTCTGACTTAGTGAAATTAACGGCATGACAGGAATTTATCATCAGAAAGCAAACTTTAGAGCATGAAAACTACAAGGTACAGGAACATATCATGGCAAAGTAAGGCATGGCATGAAGCTACTCAAAGCACTTAACAAAAGTCCCTTAGTGACCTTGAGGAAAAAGGGATCAGAAAATACAATTGCAAGCATGCGAACATGGCAAAAACGTAAACAGATTCAGACTTAGTGAAAAACTAGAGCATGGCAAAACAGTTAACGAGTAGGCATGTTTATGAGCTCGATGCACTCACTACAGAGCATGGCATGACAAACTAAGCATACACCCATTAAGAAGACATGTCATAGAAGCTAGACATGGCAAGAACAACATCATAGCATGCACGGATCAATAGCAGCAACCTCGGCAAAATCGCTAAACATGTCAACAATCTGCCAGGATTCACGATATAGCAAAAGTAGAGCTCGATTGACTCAAGCTAGGGTGCTCCATAAATGCAAACAAAGACATGGATGAATAGAGCACCACAATATTAACAAAACATCCTTACTGATCATCCTCAAAAGAGGCACGGATCACTAGGAAACAATATGAACATATGGCATAACAACAAAATCAGGACAGGGACTTAGTGAAATTCTAAGTCCCTGAAATCAGCATTACCGATTACGCTACTTTGCAAGCTTGTGCTAGTCACCACATAGATCACAAAAATACATGGAAAGAACCTCTGTAAAGATGGCATGGCATATAACAAAACACATGTAGAGCTCAGGATCATAGCATGCACACATTAATCATGTCAAAAATGACAAAAGGCCATTTGCTGAAACAGATCTGACAAATTCATCACATAGCCCTCTTCCAACAGCATTTCGGGCATCAAGATGAGCTTAAATTAAAACGATGCAATGACATGAAATGATGTACTCGTCGAGACGAACATTTTGATATGCTACACGCTCAAAACGGAGCCACGGATGATGAGTTATGATGCGATGAAAATGCCCAAAAAATACTGGAATCTGGGGGACTTAGTGAAATTTGGACCTCTCGGGAAAAAGTCAACGCGGGACCGTATGAAGCGGGACGGCGCGGTGCGGATCCGAGACGGGTGTTTGGTTCGAGGATGGATGGATCTCATCCCGTCTTCTCCGGCGAGATGCCGAACTCCGGCGAGCATGGCGCGGGGCGGCGCCGGGCGGTGGAGCTCCGGCGAGCGGCGCGCGGGCGGCGCCGTTGGACGACGCCGGCGAGGGGGTCCGTGGGCGGCGGCGGAAGGCGACCGGCGCGGCGACGCGGATGGCGGCGCCGGCGAGGAACCCGAGCGGCTGCGCAGTAGAGAGGCGGCGGGCGGCGGCGCAGATCCGGCGGAAGCCGCGGCGGCGGCGGCGATGCGCAGGCCCGGCGCGGTTCTGGTGACGCGGGCGGAGGCGGGAGGCGATGCCGGTGAGCACGGTGAAGGTGCGAACTCCGGCGATGCAGGGCGCGGACGGCGGCGCGGGGACAGGCGCCGGGCGGCGGAGCGATGCGGCCCAGGGCTGCGGCCGGCGAAGAACCCCGGCGACGGCGACGGCGGAATCCCGGCGAGGTCCCTGTGCGGTTGGCGGCGCACGGGCCGAGCAGCGGCGGGGACCGGGCCGAGCGGGCCGCAGATGGGCTTGGCGGGCCCGCGACGAAGTGGGCGCAGGGGAGGTGAGGTGGCGGCTTAGGATAGGCTGGCGGCGGCGGCGGGGTGACGTGGCGGCCTCTGGTTGGCCGGAGTGAGGTGGCAGCGGGGTGGACATGTCTGGCCGACGCGAGAGGAAGTGTCCGGCGGCGCGGGGATAGGTGAGATCTAGGGTTTCGTCCGCGAATTTGGAAGGGTTGCACATATATATAGGTAGAGGGAGCTAGGAGAGTCCAAATGAGGTGCGGTTTTCGGCCACGCGATCGTGATCGAACGACCGAGATGATGGAGGGGTTTTGGTGGGTTTTGGGCCAAATTGGAAGGGTGTTGGGATGCAACACACACGAGGCCTTTTTGGTCCCTCGGTTAACCGTTGGAGTATCAAACGAAATCCAAATGGCGCGAAACTTGACAGGCGGTCTACCGGTAGTAAACCAAGGCCGCTTGGCAAGTCTCGGTCCAATCCGATAACGTTTAACACCCGCACATGAAAAAGAGGTAGAAAGGGACACCGGGTGACATAGGAGCGCCGGATTGCAAAACGGACAACGGGGAAAATGCTCGGATGCATGAGACGAACATGTATGCAAATGAAATGCACATGATGAAATGGTATGCAATGCATGACAAGCAAGAAATGACAAGGCAACAACAGCGAATAACTGGAGGACACCTGGCACATTGGTCTCGGGGCACTACATAATTCATTGGCATTTCTTGACGCTTACCGATATTACCTATCCTTTGACATTCATCACAAGATAAGACGAACTTACGGGCATCCTTGAAGAGAGTAGGCTAATAAAATCCAGGTTTCAATACCTTGTGAGCAGTTCTATCTCCAGCATGATGCCCTCCATAAGCCTCGGAGTGACATTTCCGTAGGATCTGTCCTTGTTCATGCTCAGGTACACAACATCTAATAATACCATCTACTCCTTCTTTATAAAGATGTGGGTCATCCCAAAATTAATGTCTTAAATCATAGAAGAATTTTTTTCTTTTGTTGATATGTAAATATAGGTGGTAAATATTTAGCAACAATGTAATTAGCATAATCATCATACCAAGGAGTACTATGAGAAACATTTATTGCAGCTAACTGCTCATGAGCAAAACTATCATCAACAGCTAGTGGGTCATCAAGCACATTTTCAGGCCTAGATAAATTATCAGCAACTGGGTTCTCAGATCCTTTTTTATCAATGATATGAAAATCAAATTCTTGTAACAAGAGAACCCATCGAATAAGTCTAGGTTTAGCATATTTCTTTTCCATAAGATATTTAATAGCAGCATGGTCTGTGTGAACAGTTACTTTGGAATCAATAATATAAGGTCTAAATTTATCACAAGCAAACACAACTGCTAAGAATTCCTTTTCAGTAGTAGCATAATTTCTTTGAGCACTGTCTAGAGTTTTACTAGCATAATGAACAACATTGAGTTTCTTATCAAATCGTTGTCCTAGAATGGAGCCAACAGCATAATCACTAGCATCACACATAATTTCAAAAGGCAAGTTCCAATCAGGTGGTTGAACAATAGGTGCAGAAATTAAGGCTTTCTTAAGTGTTTCAAAAGCTTCTAAACAATCATCATCAAAAACAAAATGAATGTCCTTCTGCAAGAGACTAGTAAGAGGCCTAGAAATTTTAGAGAAGTCTTTGATAAATCTCCTATAGAAACCAACATGACCTAAGAAACTATGAATACCTTTTATATCCTTGGGACATGGCATTAACCTTAGCTTTGTCCACTTCCATACCTCTTTCAGAAATTTTATGACCCAAGACAATGCCTTCATTAACCATAAAGTGGCACTTCTCCCAATTCAAGACAAGATTTGTTTATTCACATCTCATGCAAAACTCAATCAAGATTGCTTAAACAATCATCAAAAGACTTCCCATAAACAGAAAAGTCATCCATGAAAACCTCAACAATCTTTTCACAAAAGCCAGAGAATATAATAGTCATACATCTTTGAAAGGTAGCAGGTGCATTACATAAACCAAAAGGCATACGTCTATAAGCATAGGTTCCAAAGGGACAAGTAAAAGTAGTCTTTTCTTGATCAGGTTGAGAAACATGTATTTGTGAAAAGCTAGAATATCCATCAAGGAAGCAAAAGTGTGTGTGCTTAGATAATCTTTCAATCATTTGATCAATAAAAGGCAAAGGGTAATGATCTTTTCTAGTTGCTTTGTTTAATTTTCTAAAATCAATTACCATTCTATAGACTGTGACAATTCTTTGTGGAATAAGTTCATTCTTATCATTAGGAACAACAATTATACCTCTTTTCTTAGGAACACAATGAACATGATTGACCCATCTACTATTAGCTATATGATAGATTATACCTGCTTCCAGAAGTTTTAATATTTCTGTTCTTACCACTTCTTTCATCTTCGGATTTAACCAACGTTGGTGGTCAACAACGGGTTTAGCATCAGGTTCGATATTAATTTTGTGCTGACATAGAGTGGGACTAATGCCCTTTAAATCATCGAGAGTATATCCAATAGCAGCTTGGTGCTTCCTTACAACTTTCAATAATCTTTCTTCTTCATGTTCTGAAAGGTTAGCACTAATAATAATAGGATATATCTTCTTTTCATCAAGATAAGCATATTTCAAAGTGTGTGGCAATTGTTTTAATTCAAACACAGGATCACCTTTAGGTGGAGGAGGACCTCCTAGAGTTTCAATAGGAAAATTGTGTTTAAGTAGAGGACATTGTTCAAACAAAATTTTATCTATTTCATTTCTTTCATGCATATGAAAATCATTCTCATGGTCTAGCAGATATTGTTCTGAAGGATCAGTAGGTGGTATAGAAATAGAAGCAAGACTAATTAATTCATCCTTACTAGGCAATTCTTTTTATGATGATTTCTATTAAACTTGGAAAATTTAAACTCATGAGACTCATCACCAAAGCTAACACCAACAGTTTGTTTCTTACAATCTATCTTAGCATTAACTGTGTTCAAGAAAGGTCTACCAAAGATAATGGGACAAAAGTCATCTTGTGGGGAACCAAGAACAAGAAAATCAGTAGGGTATTTAATTTTCCCACACAAGACTTCAACATCTCTAATAATCCCAATTGGTGATATGGTGTCTCTATTAGCAAGTTTAATAGTGACATCTATTTCTTCTATCTCAGCAAGTGCTATGTCTTTCATGATTTCTTCATATAAAGTGTAAGGAATAGCACTCACACTAGCACCCATATCACATCGACCATGATAAAAGTGATCTCCTATTTTAACTGAAATAACAGGCATGCCAACCACAGGTATGTTTATCTCTTTTGTTAGGTTTAGCAATTCGAGCAGCTTCTTCACAGAAGTAAATAACATGCCCATCCATATCTTCTTCCAAGAGATCTTTAACCATAGCAATACTAGGTTCTACTTTAATTTGTTCATCAGATTTAGGTGTTCTAATATAGCTTTTGTTAACCACGGTTGAAACGTTAGCATGTTCCTTTATCCTAACAAGGAAAGGTGGTTTCTCAATATAAGCAGAGGGAACAACTGGATCAACATTATAAAGTATAGTTTCTTCTTTAACTGGCACTGGTTTTTTAATTTCTTATTTAATAGGTGGGTGATATTTAAACCATTTCTCCTTAGGGAGTTCAACAAGAGTAGCAAATGATTCACAAAAGGAGGCTACTATCTCAGAGTCAAGTCCGTATTTAGTGCTAAACTTTTGAAAAGCATCGGTATCCATAAAAGATTTAACACAATAATATTTAATTTTAATACCTGACTCTTTACCTTCGTCGAGTTCCCAATCTTCAGAGTTGCATTTAATTCTTTCCAAAAGATCCCACCAGAATTCAATAGTCTTCTTCATAAAAGAACCAGCACAAGAAGTATCAAGCATGGTTTGATCATTACGAGAAAGCCGAGCATAAAGATTCTGAATAATAATTTCTCTTGAGAGCTCATGATTGGGGCATGAATATAACATTGAATTAAGCCTCCCCAAGCTAGAGCAATACTTTCTTCTTCACGAGGCTAAAAATTATATATATAATTCCGATCACGATGAACTAGATGCATAGGATAAATTTTTTGGTAGAACTCCAATTTCAAACAATTCCAATTCCATGATCCAATATCATCACATAACCTATACCATGCCAATGCTTTCCCTTCAAAGATAAAGGGAAAACCTTTTTCATCACTTCATACCTGGGTAAACCTGCAAGCTTAAACAATCCACAAATTTGTCCCACATATATCAAGTGCATATTAGGATGTTCGGTTCCATCTCCTACATAAGGATTAGCTAGCAGTTGTTCTATCATACCCGAAGGAATTTCATATTCAATATTTTCAGTAGGTGTAGTAGGTTGAGGGGTAGCTAATTGTGGTTCCGGGCGATGTGAATATACCCCGAACAAACCCCTCAAAGGATTGTTTTCCATAGTAACAAGTGACAATAAATTTCAGCACACTATATAAATGTTTCCATACCAAATTCCACTTACCAAAGGCGCTTCACTCCCCGGCAACGGCGCCATAAAATAGCCTTGATGACCCACAAGTATAGGGAATCAATTGCAGCTCTTTTCGATAAGTAAGAGTGTCGAACCCAGCGAGGAGCATAAGGAAATGACAAGTAGTTTACGGTAAGGTATTGTCTGCAAGTGCTGAAATTGTAAGTAGCGGAGTAGTTTGATAGCAAGATAATTTTTAACGAGCAAGTAACGATAATAGTAACAAAAGTGCAGCAAGGTAGCCCAATCCTTTTGAGGGAAAGGACAGGCCAAAACGATCTCTTATGATAAGCAAAGCGTTCTTGAGAGTACACGGGAATTTCATCTAGTCACTTTCATCATGTTGGTTTGATTTGTGTTCGCTACTTTGATAATTTGATATGTGGGTGGACAGTGCTTAGGTGTTTTTCTTACTTGAACAAACCTCCTACTTATGATTAGCCCTCCCGCAAGCATCCACAACTACGAGAAAATTATTAAGAATAAATTCTAAATATAGCGTTAAACTTTTGGATCCAATCGGTCCCTTACGGAATAGCGCATAAACTGGGGTTTAAGCTTCTGTCACTCTCACAGCCCACCATCTAATTTCTACTCCACAATGCATTCCCTTAGGCCCAAATATGGTGAAGTGTCATGTAGTTGACGTTTACATGACACCACTAAGGGAATAACAACATACATACCATCAAAATGCCAAACACATATCAAGTTCACATGATTACTTGCAACATATGATTTCTCCCGTGACCTCAAGAACAAAAGTAACTACTCACAAATGATAAACATATTCATGATCAGAGGAGTATTAAATAGCATAATGGATCTGAACATATAATCTTCCACCAAATAAACCATATAGTAATCAACTACAAGATGTAATCAACACTACTAGTCACCCACAAGCACCAATCTATAGTTCCGGTAACAAGATTAAACACAAGAGAGGAACTAGGTTTGATATGAGATGGTGTTGTTGAAGATGTTGATGGATATTTCCCTCCCCAAGATGGAAGAGTGGTTGGTGATGATGATGATGACGATGTTTCCCCCTCCGGGAGGGAAGTTCCCCTAGCGGAATCGCTCCGCCAGAGGGCAAAAGTGCTCCTTCCCAAGTTCCGCCTCGAGACGGCGGCGCTCCATCCCGAAAGTATTCCTGTTATTTTTTTCTAGGTCAAAATGCCTTATATACCAAAAGATGGGCACCGGAGGTGGGACGAGGAGGCCACAACCCCCCAGGGCGTGCCAGGGCCCCTTGGCGCGCCCAGGTGGGTTGTGCCCACCTGGTGGTCCCCCTCTTGTAGTTATTTGCTCCAGTAATTCTTATATATTCCATAAAAAATCCCCGTGAAGTTTCAGCTTGTTTGGAGTTGTGCAGAATAGGTAGTCTGACGTAGCTTTTTCAGGTGCAGATTTGCAGCTGCCGAAATTCTCCCTCTTGGTGTGTACCTTGCAAATTATGAGAGAAAAGGCATTAGAATTACCCAAAAAGAATTATTATGGATAAAAATATTATAAATAATAGTAATAAAACATGATGCAAAATGGACGTATCAATTGTCTACTAACATAAGCATTGAAGTTTTCTTGTTTAACAATAAAATTATCAAACTCATCCAAGCATTGTCTAGCAGACTTATTATAAGGAATATCACCTTCATCAGATCTACGGAGAGAGTTTACCTCTACTACCTGTGTCGGGTTATCAAGACCATGTATTTCTTCAATAGGTGGTAGATTTTTAACATCTTCAGCTTTAATACATTTTTCTTTCATAGATTTCTTTGCCACTTGCATATCTTGAGGACTGAGAATAGAATACCCCTTTTCTTCAGAGTTGGCTTCGGAGTTGGTTCAGGAAGTGTCCAATCATTATCATTACTCAATATATTATTCAATAGCAATTCAGCTTGTTCAATAGTTCTTTCCCTCAAAACACAACCAGCACAACTATCCAGGTGGTCTCTGGAAGCATCGGCTAGTCCATTATAAAAGATATCAAGTATTTCATTTTTCTTGAAAGGATGATTAGATAAAGCATTAAGTAATCGGAGAAAACTCCCCCAAACTTGTGGGAGACTCTCTTCTTCAATTTGCACAAAATTAAATATTTCCTTTAAAGCAGCTTGTTTCTTATGAGCGGGGAAATATTTAGCAGAGAAGTAATAAATCATATCCTGGGGACTACGCACACAACCAGGAGCAAGAGAATTAAACCATAACTTAGCATCACCCTTTAATGCGAAAGGAAATAATTTAAGGATATAGTAATAACGAATTTTTTCCTCATGAGCAAATAGGGTGGCTATATCATTCAATTTAGTAAGATGTGCCACAACAGTTTCAGATTCATAACCATGAAAAGGATCAGATTCAACCAAAGCAATTAACTCGGGATCGACAGAGAATTCATAATCCTTATCAGTAACAAAGATAGGTGAAGTAGGAAAAGCGGGATCATATTTCATTCTAGCATTCAAGGATTTTTCTTTCAGCTTAGCTAAGAATTTCTTGAGATCTTCTCTATGATTGCAAGCAAAGAAGTCTCTAGCAGTTTCTTCATCCATGACATAACCCTCGGGAACAACAGGCAATTGATATCTAGGAGGAGAATCATAATCTTCAATTTCAATAATATCATCAGTTTCAGTAATTTCATTCAATCTAACCCTAGCAAGTTGTTCATCACGAAATTCACCTAATGGCACAGTATTATCAAGCAGAGAAGTAGTTTCATCATAAGCATCATGCATAGCAGAAGTGGCATCATCAATAACATGCGACATATCAGAATCAATAGCAGGTGTAGGTGTCGCAAGTTTACTCAAAACAGAAGGAGAATTAAGTGCAGAGCTAGATGGCAGTTCCTTACCTCCCCTCGTAGTTGAGGGAAAAATCTTAGTACTTTGATCTTTCAGATTCCTCATAGTGATCAACAGATATAAATCCCAAGTGACTCAGAGAATAGAGCTATGCTCTCTGGCAACGACGCTAGAAAAAGGTCTTGATAACCCACAAGAATAGGGGATCGCAACAGTTTTCGAGGGTAGAGTATTCAACCCAAATTTATTGATTCGACACAAGGGGAGCCAAAGAATATTCTTGAGTATTAGCAACTGAGTTGTCAATTCAACCACACTTGAAAGACTTAATATCTACAACAAAGTATTTAGTAGCAAAGTAGTATGGAAGTAACGATAACAGTGGCAAAAGTAACAGTAGCGATATTGTAGGAATCGTAATAGTGGCAACGGAAAAGTAACTAAACAAAGATCAATATGTGAAAAGCTCATACGCAATGGATCAATGATGGATAATTATGTCGGATGTCATTCATCATGCAACGGTTATAACATAGGGTGACAGAGAACTAGCTCCAATTCATCAATATAATGTAGGCATGCATGCCGAATATAGTCATACGTGCTTATGGAAAAGAATTTGCATGACATCTTTTGTCCTAGCCTCCCATGGTAGCAAGGTCCTATTGGAAACTAAGGGATATTAATGCCTCCTTTTAATAGAGTACTGGACCAAAGCATTAGCACTTAGTGAATACATGAACTCCTCAAACTACGGTCATCACCGGGAGTGGTCCCAACTATTGTCACTCCGGGGTTGCCGGATCATAACACGTAGTAGGTGACTATTGACTTGCAAGATATGATCAAGAACGCAAATATATTCGTGAAAACATAATAGGTTCAGATCTGAAATCATGGCACTCGGGCCCTAGTGACAAGCATTAAGCATAGCAAAATCATAGCAACATCAATCTTAGAACATAGTGGATACTAGGGAACAAACCCTAACAAAACTAACTCAATTACATGGTAAATATCATCCAACCCATCACGGTCCAGCAAGCCTACGATGGAATTACTCACGCACAGCGGTGAGCATCATGAAATTGGTGATGGAGGATGGTTGATGATGACGATGGTGATGGATTCCCGTCTCCGGAGCCCCGAACGGACTCCAGATCTGCCCTCCCGAGGAAGAACAGGGCTTGGCGGCTGCTCTGTATCGTAAAACATGATGAGTCCTGATAACCCACAAGTATAGGGGATCGCAACAGTTTTTGAGGGTAGAGTATTCAACCCAAATTTATTGATTCGACACAAGGGGAGTCAAAGAATATTCTCAAGTATTAGCAGCTGAGTTGTCAATTCAACCACACCTGGAAACTTAGTATCTGCAGCAAGGTGTTTGGTAGCAAAGTAATATGATAGTAGTGGTAATGGTGGTAAAAGGTAACAGTAATAAAAGTAATATTTTTGGTATTTTGTAGTGATGATAACATAGCAACGGAAAAGTAAATAAGCAAAGAACAATATATGGAAAGCTCATGGGCAATGGATCGGTGATGGAGAATTATGCCGGATGCGGTTCATCATGTAACAGTCATAACCTAGGGTGACACAGAACTAGCTCCAGTTCACCAATGTAATGTAGGCATGTATTCCGAATATAGTCATACGTGCTTATGGAAAAGAACTTGCATGACATCTTTTGTCCTACCCTCCCGTGGCAACGGGGTCCTATTGGAAACTAAGGGATATTAAGGCCTCCTTTTAATAGAGTACCGGAACAAAGCATTAACACATAGTGAATACATGAACTCCTCAAACTACGGTCATCACCGGTAAGTATCCCGATTATTGTCACATCGGGGTTAACGGGTCATAACACATAATAGGTGACTATAGACTTGCAAGATAGGATCAAGAACTCTCATATATTGATGAAAACATAATAGGTTCAGATCTGAAATCATGGCACTCGGGCCCTAGTGACAAGCATTAAGCATAGCAAAGTCATAGCAACATCAATCTCAGAACGTAGTGGATACTAGGGATCAAACCCTAACAAAACTAACTCGATTACATGATAAATCTCATCGAACCCATCACCGTCCAGCAAGCCTACGATGGAATTACTCACGCACAGCAGTGAGCATCATGAAATTGGTGATGGAGGAAGGTTGATGATGACGATGGCGACGGATTCCCCTCTCCGGAGCCCCGAACGGACTCTAGATCAGCCCTCCCGAGAGAGTTTAGGGCTTGGCGGTGGCTCTGTATCGTACAACGTGATGAATCCTTCTCTCTGGGTTTTTTCTCCCCAAAAGTGAATATATGGAGTCCAGGTTGAGGTCGGTGGAGCGTCAGGGGGCCCACGAGGCAGGGGGCGCGCCCAGGGGGCAGGCGCGCCCCCACCCTCGTGGACAGGTGGGGCCCCCTGATGTGGATCTTCCTTCCAATATTTATTATATATTCCAAAATAATTCTTTGTTGATTTTCAGGTCATTCCGAGAACTTTTAGTTCCGCAGAAAAATAACACCATGGCAATTCTGCTGAAAACAGCGTCAGTCCGGGTTACTTCCATTCAAATCATGCAAGTTAGAGTCCAAAACAAGGGCAAAAGTGTTTGGAAAAGTAGATACGATGGAGACGTATGAACTCCCCCAAGCTTAAACCTTTGCTTGTCCTCAAGCAATTCAGTTGATAAACTGAAAGTGATAAAGAAAAACTTTTACAAACTCTATTTGCTCTTGTTGTTGTAAATATGTAAAGCCATCATTCAAGTTTTCAGCAAAGATTATAAACTAACCATATTCACAATAACATTTAGGTCTCATGTTTACTCATATCAATGGCATAATCAACTAGCAAGAAATAATAATAAATTTCGGATGACAATACTTTCTCAAAATAATCATGATATGATATAACAAGATGGTATCTTGCTAGCCCTTTCTGAGACCGCAAAACATAAATCCAGAGCAGTTTTAAAGATCAAGGACTAACTAGACATTGTAATTCATGGTAAAAGAGATCCAGTCAAGTCATACTCAATGTAAACTAACAATAAAGGATGCAAATGACAGCGGTGCTCTCCAACTGGTGATTTTTAATAAGAGGGTGATGACTCAACATAAAAGTAAATAGATAGGCCCTTCGCAGAGGGAAGCAGGGATTTGTAGACGTGCCAGAGCTCGGTTTTGAAATAGATATGAATAATATTTTGAGCGGTATACTTTCATTGTCAACATAACAACCAAGAGATGGCGATATCTTCCATGCTACACACATTATAGGCGGTTCCCAAATAGAATGGTAAAATTTATACTCCTCATCCACCAATAAGCATCAATCCATGGCTTGCTCGAAACAACAAGTGCCTCCAACTAACAAGAGTCTCGGGGGAGTTTTGTTTGCAATTATTTTGATTTGATTTGCATAAAGCATGGGACTGGGCATCCCGGTGACCAACCATTTTCTCGTGAGTGAGGAGCGGAGTCCACTCCTCTTGAGAATAACCCGCCTAACATGGAAGATACGGACAACCCTAGTTGATACATGAGCTATTCGAGCATACAAAACAGGGTATTTATTTTAAGGTTTAGAGTTTGGCACATACAAATTTACTTGGAATGGCAGGTAGATACCGTATATAGGTAGGTATGGTGGACTCATATGGAATAACTTTGGGGTTTATGGAATTGGATGCACAAGCAGTATTCCCGCTTAGTACAGGTGAAGGTTAGCAAAAGACTGGGAAGCGACCAGCTAGAGAGCGACAACAGTCATGAACATGCATTATAATTAATCAACACTGAATGCAAGCATGAGTAGGATATAATGCAACATGAACATAAATATCATAGAGGCTATGTTGATTTTGTTTCAACTACATGCGTGAACATGTGCCAAGTCATGCCACTCGAATCGTTCAAAAGAGGATACCACCCTATCATACCACATCACAACCATTTTAATAGCATGTTGGCACGCAAGGTAAAGCATTATAAGCTCCTAGCTAATCAAGCATGGCATAAGCAACTATAATCTCTAATTGTCATTGCAAACATGTTTATTCATAATAGGCTGAATCAGGAACGATAAACTAATCATATTTACAAAAACAAGAGAGGTCGAGTTCATACCAGCTTTTATCATCTCAATAAGTTTATCACATAAACATCATTATTTCCTTTCACTTGGATGACCGAATAGGGCGGTGGATAATAATAGTGCGCGTGCATTGGACTAAGCTAGAATCTGCAAGCATTCAATTCAAGAGAGAAGACAAGGTAATATGGGCTCTTTGTCAGATCAACGATAATGCATATAAGAGCCACTTTAACATTTTCATTACGGTCTTCTCCTATCGACCCCCAAAGGAAAGAAAAGAAATAAAACTATTTACACGGGAAAGCTCCCAACAAGCAAAAGAAGAACGAGAAATCTTTTTGGGTTTTCTTTTTAATTACTACTACAAACATGGAAAGTAAACTAATTAAAAGCTACAACTATATTTTTGTTTTTCTTAAGGTTTATTAAACACACAAGAAGAAATCATAAAAAGGAAAATAAACTAGCATGGATGATACAATGAAAAAGTAAGAGCACCGACAACTAGCAATGAGTGTGTGAACATGAATGTAATGTCGGTGAGAAATACATACTCCCCCAAGCTTAGGCTTTTGGCCTAAGTTGGTCTATGGCCATGGCTCGCCTGGCGGATATCCAAAGTAATAGTTGGGGTCGTATTGTGAAGAAGCCTCGGACTGCCACTGGTTGGCAATCACCTCCGGATCCCACTGATAATCAGATTGTCGTGGAAGATCAAATTGTGGTTCTGGCTCCGGCTCTGTAGCTGATGTAGGGTTCCGGTAGGCGTGAATGGCCTCCAAAGGAACAAGGTACTTGCCTGCAAGTAAATCAAACAAGGAAGGAGCAGGCAAGGTAATAGTCTCAGGATGATTTTTACAAAATATTAATTTGTACTTAAGCTCCTTTTCCATATTCTTAACAATAAAATCATGTGCTACCATACTCTTATAATCTAAATAAACAGGAGACAGCAATTTTTCTTCTTTCTCATAATGCCTAATAGGTATGTTAAAATGTGCAGCGAAGCGCGAGGCGAAGATGCCTCCAAGGACGGAGCCCTTCGTACGGTTAAGATTTAACCGCTTTGCAATAATAGCGCCCATACTGAATGTGTCATCACGAAATAAGGCATGGCAAAAAATAACAATATCAGGGGCACTCAGGTTTCCACAGTTTCCGCGCCCAATTAAGCATCTACTAGCAAATATAGCAAAGTAACGTAGAACAGAAAAGTGTATGCTAGTAATTCGTGTGTCGGAAACCTTCCTCGTTTCCCCTACAGTAATGGTATCAATAAACCCATCCACATCGTCACGATGTGGTTCCTCTACGCTGCCCTCGAAAGGGATCAAACAAACCTGACAAAAATCATGAAGTGACATCTCCTTATGCTCATCATATAAATAAAATTCCACCATAGGTGGTGAGCTCCTAGCATGGAAATGAAAGTTTTGCACAAAGATATTAGTGAGCTAGAGATACTGTTCGCGTTGGTCGTGGAGGAAGGCGGTGAGGCCTGCATTCTGAGCCAATTCACAGAAATCATCATAAATCCCGGCTGCTCTCAAGAAATTATCACAAGGCCATTCACATGGCCGAACTTCCGCGGTGCGAGGGAGATTATATTTGGGCCTCTTATCCTCCTCACTTTGCTTATCCTTCGAGCTTCGGCTCGATGAGCCCCTCAAAAATCTCTTCATCTTTTTCTGAAAATTTCTAAAATTTTTAGTAACTTCAAAATAAAAGTGAACCAAATTCAACAATATTGATAGCACTACTCCTACAAGTGCCTAGAGGCAATATCATGCATCAAAACTACTTTTGACCACATAAATTTGACATGCAAGCTCAAGAACAGGGTCACCTAAGCAGCAAAAATATGCAATGAATAAAGCACTAGAACAAAAACTAATTGGACCATTCGAGGAGTCACATACCAAGGAACAATCCCCCAAAGCAGTTTTGTGAGAGGTGCTTTGAGCAAGGAGATCTAAAATGGTAGCAAAATGAGCTTGGACTCGGGTTTGAGCTGGTGAGTGAGGTTTGTGCGAGGAAGAATGAGTGTGTGGTAGCTGGAATAAGTGGAGGGGAGGCACCATGGGCCCACGAGGCAGGGGGCACGCCCAGGGGGGTAGGGCGCGCCCTCCACCCTCGTGGCCAGGTTTGCTCCCCCTGCTGTGTTCTCAGTGCCAGGTATTCCCAAATATTCTAGAAAAAATCATATTTAATTTTCAGGGCATTTGGAGAACTTTTATTTTTGGGGTATTTTTTATTGCATTGATAATTCAGAAAACAGACAGAAATTACTATTTTTGCTTTATTTAATATAAATAACAGAAAGTAAAAAGAGGGTACAGAGAGTTGTGTTTTCTAAATTCATCCTTCTCATGCTCATCAAAAGGAATCCACTAACAAGGTTGATCAGGTCTTGTTAACAAACTCATTCTGAATAACATGGAACCAGAGAATTTTCGAATAACACTAGGTTACCTCAATGGGGATATGCACATCCCCAACAATAAGAATGTCATATTTCTTCTTGACAGTAGGAAGAGGAAATTCAAAACCTCCAAAAATAATCGATGGAATTTTTCCAATAGAGTTTATACTATGAACTTGAGGTTGTTTCCTCGGAAAGTGTATCGTATGCTCATTGCCATTAACATGAAAAGTGACATTGCCTTTGGTGCAATCAATAACATCCCCTGCAGTATTCAAAAAGGGTCTTCCAAGAATAATAGACATACTATCGTCCTCGGGAATATCATGAATAACAAAGTCCGTTAAAATAGTAATGTTTGGAACCACAATAGGCACATCCTCACAAATACCGACAGGTATAGCAGTTGATTTATCAGCCATTTGCAAAGATATTTCAGTAGGTGTCAACTTATTCAAATCAAGTCTACGATATAAAGATAGTGGCATAACACTAACACCGGCTCCAAGATCACATAAAGCAGTTTTAACATAATTTCTTTTAATGGAGCATGGTATAGTTGGTACTCCGGGATCTCCTAGTTTCTTAGGTATTCTACCCTTAAAAGTATAATTAGCAAGCATGGTGGAAATTTCAGCTTCTGATATCTTTCTTTTATTAGTAACAATTTCTTTCATATACTTAGCATAAGGATTCATTTTGAGCATATCAGTCAAACGCATACGCAGGAAGATAGGTCTAATCATTTCAGCAAAACACTCAAAATCCTCATCATCCTTTTTCTTGGATGGTTTAGGAGGAAAAGACATGGGTTTCTGAACCCATGGTTCTCTTTCCTTACTGTGCTTCCTAGCAACAAAGTCTCTTTTATCATAACGTCGATTCTTTGATTGTGGGTTATCAAGATCAACAGCAGGTTCAATCTCTACATCATTGTCATTACTAGGTTGAGCATCAACATGAACATCATCATTAACATTATTACTAGGTTCATGTTCATTATTAGATTGTGTTTCAGCATCAGAAATAGAAATATCATTAGGATTCTCAAGTGTGTCAATAACAGGTTCAATAGAAGCATGCAAAGTCCTATCATTTTTCTTTTTCTTCCTCTTAGAAGGACTAGGTGCATCAATATTATTTCTCTGAGAATCTTGCTCAATTCTCTTAGGATGGCCCTCGGGATACAAAGGTTACTAAGTCATTTTACCACCTCTAGTCATAACTCTAACAGCATTATCATTTTTCTTACTAATTAATTCATTGAGCAAATCATTCTGAGCTTTAAGTACTTGTTCTACTTGAGTGGTAACCATATAAGCATGTTTACTAATAAGTTTAAGCTCACCTTTAACATTAGCCATATAATCACCCAAGTGTTCAAGCATATCAGCATTGCGTTTTAATTCTCTACCAAAATAAGCATTGAAGTTTTCTTGTTTAATCATAAAGTCATCAAACTCATCCAAGCATGGGCTAGCAAACTTAGCAAATGGGATTTCAGCTTTATCATATCTATAGAGAGAATTTACCTTTACTACCTGTGTCGGGTTATCAGGACCATGTGTTTCTTCAATAGGTGATGGATTAAGACCATGTATTTCTTCAACAGGCGGTAAATTAAGACCATGTATTTCTTCAATGGGAGGTAAATTCTTAACATCTTCAGCTTTAATACCTTTTTCCTTCATAGATCTCTTTGCCTCTTGCATATCTTCAGGCCTGACAAATAGAATACCCCTCTTCTTCGGAGTTAGCTTAGGAGTTGGTTCAGGAATTGGATCAGGAAGTGTCCAATTATTTTCATTAGTCAACATATTATTCAATAGAATTTCAGCTTCATCTGGTGTTCTTTACCTGAAAACACAACCAGCACAACTATCCAGGTGGTCTCTCGAAGCATCGGTTAGTCCATTATAAAAGATATCAATTACTTCATTTTTCTTAAGAGGATGATCAGGAAAAGCATTAAGTAATTGGAGAAGCCTCCCCCAAGCTTGTGAGAGACTCTCTTCTTCAATTTGCACAAAATTATATATTTCCCTTAAAGCAGCTTGTTTCTTATGAGCGGGGAAATATTTAGCAGAGAAGTAATAAATCATATCCTGGGGACTACGCACACAACCAGGATCAAGAGAATTAAACCATATCTTAGCATCATCCTCTAATGAGAACGGAAATAATTTAAGGATATAATAATAGCGAGTTTTCTCATCATTAGTGAACAGGGTAGCTATATCATTTAATTTAGTAAGATGTGCCACAACAATTTCAGATTCATAACCATAGAAAGGATCAGACTCAACTAAAGTATTTCATTCTAGCATTCAGACATAACTAGAGAAATCATAATCCTTATCAGAAACAAAGATAGGTGAAGTAGCATAAGCAGGATCATATTTCATTCTAGCATTCAGAGTTTTTTGTTTCAGCTTAGCTAATAATTTCTTAAGATCACTCCTATCATTGCAAGCAAGAAAATCTCTAGCAGTTTCTTCATCCATAACATAGCCCTCAGGCACAACAGGTAATTCATATCTAGGGGGAGAGTCTTCATCATCACTTTCATCAATATTATCAGTTTCAATAATTTCATTCTCTCTAGCCCTAGCAAGTTGTTCAACAAGAAATTCACCAAGTGGCACAGTAGTATCAAGCATAGAGGTAGTTTCATCATAAGTATCATGCATAGCAGAAGTGGCATCATCAATAACATGTGACATATTAAAACTAATAGAAGAAGCAGGTTTAGGTGTCGCAAGCTTACTCAAAACAGAAGGTGAATCAAGTGTAGAGCTAGATGGCAGTTCCTTACCTCCCCTCGTAGTTGAGGGATAATTTTTTGTTTTAGCGTCTTTCAAGTTCTTCATAGTGATAAGCAGATATAAATCCCAAGTGACTCAAAGAATAGAGCTATGCTCCCCGGCAACGGCGCCAGAAAATAGTCTTGATAACCCACAAGTATAGGGGATCGCAACAGTTTTCGAGGGTAGAGTATTCAACCCAAATTTATTGATTCGACACAAGGGGCGCCAAAGAATATTCTCAAGTATTAGCAGCTGAGTTGTTAATTCAACCACACCTGGAAACTTAGTATCTGCAGCAAGGTGTTTGGTAGCAAAGTAATATGATAGTAGTGGTAATGGTGGTAAAAGGTAACAGTAATAAAAGTAATATTTTTGGTATTTTGTAGTGATGATAACGTAGCAACGGAAAAGTAAATAAGCAAAGAACAATATATGGAAAGCTCATGGGCAATGGATCGGTGATGGAGAATTATGCCGGATGCGGTTCATCATGTAACAGTCATAACCTAGGGTGACACAGAACTAGCTCCAGTTCACCAATGTAATGTAGGCATGTATTCCGAATATAGTCATACGTGCTTATGGAAAAGAACTTGCATGACATCTTTTGTCCTACCCTCCCGTGGCAACGGGGTCCTATTGGAAACTAAGGGATATTAAGGCCTCCTTTTAATAGAGTACCGGAACAAAGCATTAACACATAGTGAATACATGAACTCCTCAAACTACGGTCATCACCGGTAAGTATCCCGATTATTGTCACATCAGGGTTAATGGATCATAACACATAATAGGTGACTATAGACTTGCAAGATAGGATCAAGAACTCTCATATATTGATGAAAACATAATAGGTTCAGATATGAAATCATGGCACTCGGGCCCTAGTGACAAGCATTAAGCATAGCAAAGTCATAGCAACATCAATCTCAGAACATAGTGGATACTAGGGATCAAACCCTAACAAAACTAACTCGATTACATGATAAATCTCATCCAACCCATCACCGTCCAGCAAGCCTATGATGGAATTACTCACGCACGGCATAACTCGATTACATGATAAATTACTATATTCGGAATACATGCCTACATTATATCAATGAATTGGAGCTAGTTCTATGTCACCCTAGGTTATGACTGTTACATGATGAACCGCATCCGGCATAATTCTCCATCACCGATCCATTGCCTACGAGCTTTCCATATATTTTGCTTCGCTAATTTACTTTTCCATTGCTATGGCTATCATCACTACAAAATACCAAAAACATTGCTTTTACTACCGTTACCACTACTATCATATTACTTTTCTACTAAACACTTTGCTGCAGATATTAAGTTTCTAGGTGTGGTTGAATTGACAACTCAGCTGCTAATACTTGAGAATATTCTTTGGCTCCCCTTGTGTCGAATCAATAAATTTGGGTTGAATACTCTACCCTCGAAAACTGTTGCGATCCCCTATACTTGTGGGTTATCAAGACTATTTTCTGGCGCCGTTGCCGGGGAGCATAGCTCTATTCTTTGAGTCACTTGGGATATATATCTGCTTATCATTATGAAGAACTTGAGAGATCCAAAAACTAAGATCTATCCCTCAACTACGAGGGGAGGTGAGGAACTGCCATCTAGCTCTGCACTTGATTCACCTTCTGTTTTGAGTAAGCTTGCGACACCTACACCTGCTTCTGCTATTTGTTCTGATATGTTGCATGTTATTGATGATGCCACTTCTGCTATGCATGATACTTATGATGAAACTACCTCTATGCCTGATACTACTATGCCACTTAGTGATTTTCTTGATGAACAACTTGCTAGGGCTAGAGAAATTGAAAATATTGAATCTGATGATACTGATGAAAGTGATGATGAAGAACCACTTGCCATTCCTAAGGGTTTATGTTTTTGATCAAGATGCTTATTTAACTATTTTAGCTTGGAGAAATAGAACTGAACTTCAAAGATTATTAGCTAAATGGAGTAAGCAATCCCTAAATGATAGAATGAAACCTGACTGTGCTTTTGCTACTTCACCTATCTTTGTTACTGATAAGGATTATGAATTCTCTGTTGATCCTGATATAATTACTTTGGTTGAATCTGATCCTTTTCATGGTTATGAATCTGAAACTGTTGTGGCACATCTTACTAAACTGAATGATATAGCTACCCTGATCACTAAAGATGAGATAACTTGCTACTTTTATATTCTTAAAATATTTCCGTTCTCATTAAAGGGTGATGCTAAGATATGGTTTAATTCTCTTGATCCTGGTTGTGTGCGTAGTCCCCAGGATATGATTTATTACTTCTCTGCTAAATATTTCCCTGCTCATAAGAAACAAGCTGCTTTAAGGGATATATATATAATTTTGTGCAAATCGAAGAAGAGAGTCTCCCACAAGCTTGGGGGAGGCTTCTCCAATTACTTTATGCTTTGCCTGATCATCCTCTTAAGAAAAATGAAATACTTGATATCTTTTATAATGGACTAACCGATGCCTCCAGAGATTACCTGGATAGTTGTGCTGGTTCTGTTTTCAGGGAAATAACACCGGATGAAGTTGAAATTCTATTGAATAATATGTTGACAAATGAAAATAATTGGACACCTCCTGAGCCTATTCCTAAACCAACTCCGAAGAAGAGGGGTATTCTATTTCTTAGTCCTGAAGATATGCAAGAGGCAAAGAAATCTATGAAAGAAAAGGGTATTAAAGCTGAAGATGTTAAGAATTTACCTCCTATTGAAGAAATACATGGTCTTAATTTACCGCCTGTTGAAGAAACATATAATCCAAATCCTTTACCTATTGAAGAAACTCATGGTCTTGATAACCCGACACAGGTAGTAAAGGTAAATTATCTCTATAGATATGATAAAGCTGTAATCCCATTTACTAAAATTGCTAGCCCATGCTTAGATGAGTTTGATAAATTTATGGCTAAGCAAGAAGATTTTAATTCTTATTTTGGTAGACAATTGAAATACAATTCAAATATGCTTGGACACTTGGGTGATTATATGGCTAATGTTAAAGGTGAACTTAAACTTATTAGTAAACATGCTTCTATGGTTACCACTCAAGTAGAACAAGTACTTAAAGCTCAGAATGATTTGCTCAATGAATTGAACAATAAGAATAATGATAATGATGTTAGAGTTATGACTAGAGGTGGTAGAATGACGCGGGAACCTTTGTATCCTGAAGGCCATCCTAAAATAATTGAGCAAGATTCTCAGAGAAATAATATAGATGCACATAGCTCTTCTAAAAAGAAGAAAAAGAAAAATGATAGGACTTTGCATGCTTCTAGTGATCCTATTGTTGAAACACCTGAGAATCCAAATGATATTTCTATTTCTAATGCTGAAACACAATCTGGTAATGAACCTGAAACTAGTAATAATGTTAATAATAATGTTCATGATGATGCTCAACCTAGTAATGATAATGATGTAGAAATTGAACCTGTTGTTGATCTTGATAACCCACAATCAAAGAATCAATATTATGATAAGAAAGATTTTGTTGCTAGGAAACACGGTAAAGAAAGAGAGCCATGGGTTCAGAAACCCATGCCCTTTACTCCTAAACCATCCAAAAAAAGGATGATGAGGATTTTGAGCGCTTTGCTGAAATGATTAGACCTATCTTTTTACGTATGCGATTAACTGATATGCTCAAAACCAATCCTTATGCTAAGTATATGAAAGATATTATTACAAATAAGAGAAAGATACCGGAAGCTGAAATTTCCACCATGCTTGCTAATTATACTTTTAAGGGTGGAATACCAAAGAAACTTGGAGATCTAGGAGTACCCACTATACCATGCTCCATTAAAAGAAACTATGTTAAAACTGCTTTATGTGATCTTGGAGCCGGTGTTAGTGTTATGCCTCTCTCTTTATATCGTAGACTTGATTTGAATAAGTTGACACCTACTGAAATATCTTTGCAAATGGCTGATAAATCAACTACTATACATGTCGGTATTTGTGAGGATGTGCCTGTTGTAGTTGCAAACGTTACTATTTTAACCGACTTTGTTATTCTTGATATTCCCGAGGACGATAGTATGTCTATTATTCTTGGAAGACCCTTTTTGAATACTGCAGGGGCTATTATTGATAGCACCAAAGGCAATGTCACTTTTCATGTTAATAGTAATGAGCATACGGTACACTTTCTGAGGAAACAACCTCAAGTTCATGGTATCAACTCTATTGGAAAAATTCCATCAATTATATTTGGAGGTTTTGAATTTCCTCTTCCTACTGTCAAGAAGAAATATGATATTCTTATTATTGGGGATGTGCATATCCCCGTTGAGGTAACATAGTGTTATTCGAAATTTCTCAGGTTCCATATTATTCGGAATGAGTTCGTTAACAAGACTTGATCAACCTTGTTAGTGGATCCCTTTTGATGATCATGAGATGGATGAAACTAGAAGGCACAACCTTCTGTACCCCACTTTTACTTTTTGTTATTTATATAAAATAAAATAAAAATAAATATTTTTCTGTCTATTATCTGATTGTCCGTGCAATATAAAAATACCTCAAAAATAAAAGTTCTCCAAATGCCATGAAAATTAAATATAATTTTTTTCTAGAATATTTGAGGATTTATGGAACTAAGAACACACCAGGGGGGCCAACCACCTTGCCACGAGGGTGGAGGGCGCGCCCACCCCCTTAGGGCGACCCCTGCCTCGTGGGCCCACGGTGGCCCTCCTCCACTTATTCTTGCACCCATACACTCATTCTTCCTCCCCCAAACACAAAAAACTAGCTCAAACCCGAGTCCAAGCTCGTTTTGCTGCCATTTTCGATCTCCTTGCTCAAAGCACCTCTCACAAAACTGCTTGGGGAGATTGTTCCTTGGTATGTGACTCCTCCATTGGTCCAATTAGTTTTTGTTCTAGTTCTTTATTCATTGCAAATTTGTGTTGCTTAGGTGACCCTGTTCTTGACCTTGCATGTCAAATTTATATGGTCAAAAGTAGTTTTGATGCATGATATAGGCCCTAGGCACTTGTAGGAGTAGTTGTTATCAATATTATTGAGTTTGGTTTATTTTTATTTTGAAGTTACTAAAAA
Source organism: Triticum urartu (assembly GCF_003073215.2). Taxonomy (NCBI): domain Eukaryota; kingdom Viridiplantae; phylum Streptophyta; class Magnoliopsida; order Poales; family Poaceae; genus Triticum; species Triticum urartu. Next base: position 108,879,204 of record NC_053023.1, on the reverse strand, counting down.
TTTCAGAATTTTTCAGAAAATGATGAGGAGACTTTTGAGGGGCTCATCGAGCCAAATCTCTAAGGAGAAGGCACCAAAGCCTAAGTATAATTTGCCTCGCACCGCGGAGGTTCGGGCGTGTGAATGGTCTTCCGAGGATTTCTTGAGAGCAGCCAGGATTTATGAAGATTTTCATGAATTGGCTCAGACTGCAAGCCTTACCGCTTTCCTCCGCGACCAATGCGATCAGTATCTCTTGCTCACAAATACCTTTGTGCAAAACTTTCATTTTCATTCTAGGAACTCACCACCTACGGTGGAGTTTCATTTATATGATGAGCATAAGGAGATGTCACTTTATGATTTCTGTCGGATTTGTTTAGTCCCTTTTGAGGGCAATACAGAAGAACCACATCGTGATGATGTGGAGGGATTTATTGACACTATCACTGTAGGGGAAACAAGGAAGGTTTCCGATGGACGAATCACTAGCATACACTTTCCTGGTTTACGTTATTTTTGCATTATTTGCTAGTCGTTGCTTAATTGGTCGCAGAAACTGTGGAAACCTGAGTATCCCTGATGTTATTATTTTGCACCATGGTTTATATGGTGATCACTCTTTTAGTATGGGTGGCATTATTGCCAAACGGTTAAGTCTGAACCGTACCAAGGGCCTCATCTTTGGAGGCATCTATGCTACACGCCTAGCTGCACATTTTAACATACCTATTAGGCATTATGAGAAGGAAGAAAAGGTGCTGCCTCGTGTTTATTTAGATTATAAAAGTATGATAGCACATGATTTTATTGTTAAGAATAGGGAAGGAGAGCTTAAATATCAATTGTTCTTTAATAAACATCATCCTGAGAATATTACCTTGCCTGCTCCTTCTTTGTTTGATTTGACTGTAGGCACGTACCTTGTTCCATTGACGGATATCCACGCCTACCGGAACCCTGCCCCAGCCGAGGAGCCAGAGCCGGAACCAGAGTTTGATCCTTCACAACAGTCTAATTACCAATGGGATTCGGAGATGATTGTCAGCCAGTGGCAATCGGAGCCTTCCTCGTCTACATCCCAGTACGACCCCAACAACTATTATTATGGATATCCGCCAGGCCAGCCGTGACCATAGACCAACTTAGGCCAAAAGCCTAAGCTTGGGGGAGTACGTATTTCCCACCGACATTACATTCATGTTCCTAAATGTCGATGCTTATACTTTTTCATTGTATCATCCATGCTAGTTTAATTTCCTTTTTATGCTTTCTTCTTGTGGGTTTAATAAACCTTAAGAAAAACCAAAAAATTAGTTGTAGCTTTTAATTAGTTTAATTTCCATGCTTGTAGTAGTAATTAAAAAGAAAACCCAAAAAGATTTCATGTTCTTCTTTTGCTTGTTGGGAGCTTTCCCGTGTAAATAGTTTTATTTCTTTTCTTTCCTTTGGGGGCCGATAGGAGAAGACCATAATTAAATTATTGAAGTGGCTCTTATATGCATTATTGTTGATCTGGCAAAAGAGCCCATATTGCCTTGTCTTCTCCTATTTATTGAATGCTTGCAGATTTCAGCTTAGTCCAATGCACGTGCACTATTATTATTATTATTCACATCGTTCGGTCGTGCAAGTGAAGGGCAATTATGATGATATATGATGCACTAACTGAGATGAGAAAAGCTGATATGAACTCGACCTCTTTTGTTTTTGTAAAAATGATTAGTTCATCGTTCCCGATTCAGCCTATTATGAATAAACATATTTGCAATGACAATTAGAGATTATAGTTTCTTGTGCCATGCTTGATTAGCTATGAGTTATAATGGTTTACCTTGCGTGCCAACATGCTATTGAGATGCTTATGATGTGGTATGATAGGGTGGTATCCTCCTCTGAATGATTTAAGTGACTTGACTTGGCACATGTTCACGCATGTAGTTGAAACAAAATCAACATAGCCTTCACGACATTTATGTTCATGGTGGATTATATCCTACTCATGTTTGCATTCGTTGTTGATTAATTTTAATGCATGTTCATGACTGTTGTCGCTCTCTAGCTGGTCGCTTCCCAGTCTTTTGCTAGCCTTCACCTGTACTAAGCGGGAATACTGCTTGTGCATCCAAATTCCTTAAACCCCAAAGTTATTCCACATGAGTCCACTATACCTACCTATATACGGTATCTACCTGTCGTTCCAAGTAAATTTGTATTGCGAAACTCTAAACCATCAAATAAATATCCTGTTTTGTATGCTCGAATAGCTCATGTATCAACTAGGGATGTCTGTATCTTCCATGTTAGGCGGGTTATTCTCAAGGGGAGTGGACTCCGCTCCTCACTCACGAGATAAATGGCTGGTCACCGGGATGCCCAGTCCCATGCTTTATGCAAACTAAATCAAAATAATTGCAAACAAAACTCCCTTGGGACTCTTGTTAGTTGGAGGCACTCGTTGTTTCGAGCAAGCCATGGATTGATGCTTGTGGTGGAAGGGGGAGCATAAACTTTACCATTCTGTTTGGGAACCGCCTATAATGTGTGTAGCATGGAAGATATCACCATCTCTTGGTTGTTATGTTGACAATGAAAGTATGCCGCTCAAAATATTATTCACCTCTGTTTCAAAACCGAGCTCTGGCACCTCTACAAATCCCTGCTTCCCTCTGCGAAGGGCCTATCTATTTACTTTTATGTCGAGTCATCATCCTCTTATTAAAAAGCACCAGTTGGAGAGCACTGCTGTCATTTGCATTCATTATTGTTAGTTTACATTGAGTATGACTTGACTGGATCTCTTTTACCATGAATTACAATGTCTAGTCAGTCCTTGGTCTTTAAAGGTGCTCTGCATTTATGTTTTGCGGTCTCAAAAAGGGCTAGCGAGATACCACCTTGTTATATCATATTATGATTGTTTTGAGAAAGTGTTGTCATCCGAGTTTTATTATTATTGCTCGCTAGTTGATTATGCCATTGATATGAGTAAACTTGAGACCTATGCGTTATTGTGAATGTGGTTAGTTATAATCTTTGCTGAAAACTTGAATGCTGGCTTTACATATTTACAACAACAAGAGCAAACAGAGTTTGTAAAAGTTTTTCTTTATCACTTTCAGTTTGTCAACTGAATTGCTTGAGGACAAGCAAAGGTTTAAGCTTGGGGGAGTTGATACGTCTCCAACGTATCTACTTTTCCAAACACTTTTGCCCTTGTTTTGGACTCCAATTTGCATGATTTGAATGGAACTAACCCGGACTGACACTGTTTTCAGCAGAATTACATGGTGTTATTTATGTGCAGGAGCAAACGTTCTCGGAATGACCTGAAACTTCACGGAGACACTTTTCAGAAAATAAGAAAATACCTGCCAAAGATGAAGGCCAGGGGGGCCACCACCTTGCCACGAGGGTGGGGGACGCGCCCCCCTACCTCGTGGGCCCCCTGTTGCCTCTCCGACTCCAACTCCACTTCCATATATTGAGTTTCGGGGAGAAAAAAAATCAGGGAGAAGAAATCATCGCGTTTTACGAGACGGAGCCGCCGCCAAGCCCTAAAACCTCTCGGGGGGCTGATCTGGAGTCCGTTCGGGGCTCCGGAGAGGGGAATCTGTCGCCATCGTCATCACCAACCATCCTCCATCACCAATTTCATGATGCTCACCGCCGTGCATGATTAATTCCATTGTAGGCTTGCTGGACGGTGATGGGTTGGATGGGATCTATCATGTAATCGAGTTAGTTTTGTTAGGGTTTGATCCCTAGTGTCCACTATGTTCTGAGATTGATGTTGCTATGACTTTGCTATGCTTAATGCTTGTCACTAGGGCCCGAGTGCGTTCAGATCTGAACCTATTATGTTTTCATCAATATATGAGTGTTCTTGATCCTATCTTGCAAGTCTATAGTCACCTATTATGTGTTATGATCCATTAACCCCGAAGTGACAATAATCGGGATACTTACCGGTGATGACCGTAGTTTGAGGAGTTCATGTATTCACTATGTGTTAATGCTTTGTTCCGGTACTCTATTAAAAGGAGGCCTTAATATCCCTTAGTTTCCGTAAGGACCCCTCTGCCACGGGAGGGTAGGACAAAAGATGTTATGCAAGTTCTTTTCCATAAGCGCGTATGACTATATTCGGAACACATGCCTACATTATATCAATGAATTGGAGCTAGTTCTGTGTCACCCTAGGTTATGACTGTTACATGATGAATCGCATCCGGCATAATTCTCCATCACCGATCCATTGCCTACGAGCTTTCCATATATTGTGCTTCACTTATTTACTTTTCCGTTGCTATTGCTATCATCACTACAAAATAGCAAAAACATTGCTTTTACTACCGTTGCCTTTTGCTACTGTTACCACTACTATCATATTACTTTGCTACTAAACACTTTGCTGCAGATATTAAGTTTCCAGATGTGGTTGAATTGACAACTCAGCTGCTAATACTTGAGAATATTCTTTGGCTCCCCTTGTGTCGAATCAATAAATTTGGGTTGAATACTCTACCCTCGAAAACTGTTGCGATCCCCTATACTTGTGGGTTATCACTCCCCGAAAGTGAATATATGGAGTCAAGATGGACGTAGGTGGAGCATCTGGGGGCCCACAAGGCAGGGGGCGCGCCTAGGAGGGGTAGGCGCGCCCCCACCCTCGTGGACAGGGTGTGGGCCCCTGACGTGGATCTTTTTGCCAGTATTTTTTATATATTCCAAAAATAATCTCCGTTGATTTTCAGGTCATTCCGAGAACTTTTATTTCTGCACAAAAATAACACCATGGCAATTCTGCTGAAAACAACGTCAGTCCGAGTTAGTTCCATTCAAATCATGCAAGCTAGAGTCCAAAACCAGTGCAAAAGTGTTTGGAAAAGTAGATACGACGGAGACGTATCATCATGCAACGGTTATAACATAGGGTGACACAGAACTATCTCCAATTCATCAATATAATGTAGGCATGTATTTCGAATATAGTCATACGTGCTTATGGAAAAGAATTTGCATGACATCTTTTGTCCTACCCTCCCGTGGCAGCGGGGTCCTATTGGAAACTAAGTTATATTAAGGCCTCCTTTTAATAGAGTACCGGGCCAAAGCATTAGCACTTAGTGAATACATGAACTCCTCAAACTACGGTCATCACCGGGAGTGGTCCCGACTATTGTCACTCCAGGGTTGCCGGATCATAACACGTAGTAGGTGACTATTGACTTGCAAGATAGGATCAAGAACGCAAATATATTCATGAAAACACAATAGGTTCAGTTCTAAAATCATGGCACTCGGGCCCTAGTGACAAGCATTAAGCATAGCAAAGTCATAGCAACATCAATCTTAGAACATAGTGGATACTAGGGATCAAACCCTAACAAAACTAACTCGATTGCATGGTAAATACCATCCAACCCATCACGGTCCAGCAAGACTACGATGGAATTACTCATGCACGGCGACGAGCATCATGAAATTGGTGATGGAGGATGGTTGATGATGACGATGTTGATGGATTCCTGTCTCCAGAGCCCCGAACGGACTCCAGATCTGCCCTCCCGAGGAAGAACAGGGCTTGGCGGCTGCTCCGTATCGTAAAACGTGATGAGTCATTCTCTCTGATTTTTTCTCCCCGAAAGTGAATATATGGAGTTGGAGTTGAGGTCGGTGAAGGTCCAGAGGGCCCACAAGGTCGGAGGGCGCGCCCCCACCCTTGTGACCAGGGTGTGGTCCCCCTTCACTTGATTCTTTCGCCAATATTTTTTATTAATTCCAAAAGTTATCTTCGTGAAGTTTCAGGTCATTCCGAGAACTTTTTATTCTGCACAAAAATAACACCATGGCAATTCTGCTGAAAACAGCGTCAGTCTAGGTTAGTTCCATTGAAATCATGCAAGTTAGAGTCCAAAACAAGGGCAAAAGAGTTTGGAAAAATAGATACGTTGGAGACGTATCATACTACTTGGCGGTTCCGTCTGGAAAAGTTTGGCAACTCCGAAGTATGAAAGTTGGATAGATATGGTGGTGGAACTTTGAAGGATTTTGAGGGCTTTGGAGTTTAATCTTTATAAGCACATGGATAAAGAAACTAATCACATCATCCTCATCCCATTTTGATAGTATCAACATGTATGGACTCATTGTGATCTTATATCACTCAAATGAAAATGGAGAATCCTTTTGCTTGATCATTGTGATCTTATATCACTAAAATGAAAATGGAGAATCCTTTGGCTTGACAACGTTTGTCTTCATGTAATTTTGTGGGCGTAACCTTCCATTCATTTGTGGCACCCATAAGGATCTTTCCTAAAATAAACTTGCAGTATGCATTATTTCCTTGAGATATACTGACATTAATTGCCAACATCCACCAAAGGGATTAGATGCACTTTCAACCTGTAAAGACAAGACCAAATACGAATGAAGACTAGATTCAAATAGTTCCACCGAAGACCAACACCGACTGAATCTTGCGAGATTTGACGGAGACACATCTCCACATGCCCTCTGATGATATAATTTTTTATGACATGCATTAACATTTAGAAGGCACTAAAGGATTTTTTTTAATCCTAGAAACTTGTAGTACCTTTCATGTATAGGTGTGGAATATGTATATATGCATTCCCTATACTCATGCATGGTGACCAACTCACATACTACTACTACCTCCATCCTGGTGTATTGGTCATCTTCGTATTTTGTGCCAAAATTTAACCATAGATTTAACTGACAAAATGTTAATGCATGTCATAAAAAATTATATCGTTGGATTCATATTTGAGCATAGTTTTCAATGATACTATTTTTTGTGATACTCCCTCCATCCATATATATAGGGCCTAATGTGTTTTTTAGACATCCTTTGACTATTGATAAGATTAGTAATATATGAGATGTATAATGTGAAAATTATATCACTGGAAGCTCCTTCCACGCATGGATTTGACGGTATGCTTTGTGTAATTTGCATGTCATATATTATTGCTCTAGCATATGGTCAAAGTTAGCCACGAAAAATGCATTAGGCCCTATATATATGGATGGGGGAGTATGCATTAACATTTTGTTAATTAAATTCATGTGCAAAATTTGGCACAAAATACTAAGGGGACCAATAATATGTCATTGAGGCAGGGTGGTGAGGAGCAATTATCTTTTGCAGATTAATGTATCATTAATATTTCATTGAGGCAGGGTGGTGAGGACTTTCGTTGGTGACTATGTCCAGGCATTACTGGTCCACTTATTGCGAAGGCTCCCGCTCTTCGAAAGGTGTGTTTTTTTGCTAAGCTACAAGGCTTTGCGCGAGTGGAGATGGAAATTGACCAATTCGATCAAAATTGGACAGGGAGGTTTGTATCGTGAGAGGTCAATTCGACCGAAAATGGAGCTACGGAGGTTTATATTGCGGTAGGGCTGCGCCTGTGAGAGCAACTTCGCTCTTGTATTAGACTCATCTTAGCATAGATGATTCGGTGCACATCCAAACTGCCAAATTGGTACCTAGCGAATCCCAAACCTAATTCGGGCCACCAGAATCACTGGCAATACTATGCCTAGGTGCCACTCCTTCTTGCCTCAATGAGAAAAATTGTATACTGTTTTGCCTTGGGGGCTCCCACTTGAGCGATCTGGTTATCGCGTAATCGTGCGCCCTTTGAGAAAAAGTTGATTAAAACTCTGTTTGAGACTGTGTTTATAGCTTGTTCTCTTGTTCTATATTGGGCAGGTCTGCAAAAAGGAGATGATGTGAAGAAACTTCGTGCCGGAGCAGAAATGATCTGTGTCGAAACAATGGCGTTGGTGAGGATCTGTGATGCGTCTTCGAAGATTGGAGGACAGTAAGAAGACGTGTTACCGTGCCATGGCGTAGCGCGTAGAGTTTCTTTTGGTCACCCTAGTCTGTCCTTGGTGGTGGCCTGCCTTGCCTTGACTTGTTTTGGGCTCCTGAAACTTTGGCCGATTTCAGTTTGTAATAGGGATAGTTTATTTTGGTGCCGCTAGGTTTTCACCCCATAGCATTCGTTTCAATGACGGGCGAATGCGGTGGGTTTTCTAATAGTGCGTTGAACTCGCTTTCCCTTCTTTTCCCATTTTCTGAATTCTTTGTAATACTGCTGTTTTTCCGTTCTATGCAATGGAAAGGGGTTAGCCTGGTTCCAAAAAAAAAATCAGACCACCAATATAGACATCGATCCAAAGATCATAAAAAAACACAACATAAAAATCAAATAGAAGTAGTAGTACTTCCCAGTTAAAAAGGAACGGAATAAGCACAAGATGCACGCAAACATATCGATTCACGGGGACGAGACTTACCCGCTCCTCCGTCGTGTGTCCATCCGTGCTCCCGTCTACGTGACTTGATTTGATTGGAACAAAATAAGGCTCAGCTCCACCTCCTTAAAATCAGGGGGGAGATGATTAGATTAGAAAGAAAAGAGAAAAAACAACAACCGCAGAATGAAGTGGAAACATGGATGGGAGTATGCGAAGAGAGAGGCGAAATCGCGGCAGCACCGGCGCTAATAAATCGCGCAACAGCCACCAGATCACCCTAGAACATTCCCGTAATCCCATCATTGACCGGAGGGGCAGCACTCGCAGCAGCAGAGAAGAGAAACGGCAACGGTAACGGACACGGACGCTACAGCGCGCCCGTTTCGGCCGCACGCGAACGTTCGGAAATTTCAAATACCGGGGGAGGGGAGGGCGAGGCGAGGCGTACGTACGTTACGTTACGGGCGGACCCGGCCCCGCCCGCGGTCAACCCCCTCCGGGCTCCGGCGCGGGCCCACGCGGAGATCGTCGCACAGTGCCGCCGGCCCCGCGTGTCATGGACGCGCAGGCCCGGTGGGTGGAGGGGCCGACGGGCGCGCGTGGGGTCTTTAAAAAAGGGGGTCGGGGCGGCACAGCGACTCCTCCTCCTCACCTTCCTTCCATTCGACTCCACTCCACTCCCCCCTCCCACCTCACCCTCGCCTCGCCTTTTTAGAGAGAGAAACACGAGCTCCCCACCCCCACCCCCACCCCCACCGAGGTAGTAGAGAGAGAAACCCAGCCCCAGACCTCCCCCCACCCTGCACCGAGTAGAGGAGGAGGAGATGGAGAGGCCGGCGCCGGTGAGGAAGTCGCACACCAACACGGCGGACCTGCTGGCCTGGCCGGAGGGGGCGCAGCCGGAGCTCGCCGACGGGGCCACGCCGCCGCCCAACCGCCGCCCGCACCAGGTGACTTCACGGAACGGAGGCGGATGCCCGCCCCCTGCTTCTCCCTTTTCGAATTGCTGGGTCAGGGGTTCGATTGTCTCGTCTCCTAACTCCTTTTCCCTTCTCTGCGCGTGCAGCCGTCGGAGGCGATCCACAAGGTGGTGTTCGGCGGGCAGGTCACGGAGGAGGAGGCCGAGAGCCTCAACAAGAGGTGAGATCGGGGGCATCTGGCCAGTACTAGTTGCGTGCTGGTTTCTCCTGCGGGGGAGGGTGCTCGGACGAACGATTTCGGGCTGTGTTCCCGTTTCGTTCGCAGATTTGGGCTTCGGCGATTATTAGATCTCTCGAGTTTTACGCCGCCTCCTTCGGGAATCGTTCGTCTCTGGGGATGCTTTCCTCGATCTGCGTATCTGGTGTCTAGGGAAATACGCCTGATTTGAATTTCTGTTTGGTTGGTGAGATATGTGCGCAGAATACTGCTGCTGTTGGATAGGCTTGTAGGGTCACATGGTTTGTGTGCTCGACTGCTCATGCAACGGTGTTTGCAGTTGCACCCACTGCGTCATACAAATTTTGTTGATGTGCTGTTGGGCGAGATTTTTTTTTTGAATTTGAATTTGAGCTGATTACTGATGTGTTTGCACCCTGATTTGTGCATAAACATCTTAATTTGCTTTGTTCTTTAGATCTTAGATAAAGAATGTTCCTGATTTACTTAATTACATGGTGCAGTTCACTGAATGAGCTGTTCATTTATTTACTTAATTTTCTCCTCAGGAAACAATGCTCGGCCCCCAAGTGGAAGGAGATGACAGGAAGCGGCATATTTGCAGCTGGAGGTGAGGCCGAGGAAGATGAATCCGCCAACGCTTCTGCAACACCCGTCCGAACGGCTTCAAAGAATTATCAGGTGCTGCTTTCTGCGAAATCTTTTTTTCTTACAGAACAGAAACATGCTGATTAATGCGCCCTTTTTCGATCTGCGATATTGCAAACTGAGTTAGCTGTTATGCATTGCTAGTAAGGACCATGGATTTTTATTTATTCGCATGCTGTGCTGAATGATTGAGAGGGTGGCACTTAGTATCCCCCTGATTTGCTTACACATTTGATATTAGCTGCTGGTTGCTAGAATCAACCTTGTTAAATGTTCTAACCTCCAGGTCAGAAGTTGTTGGGATGAATCTTGTGGAAAGGGTCTGGCTATATATAGTTAATATGTGGTCACATTGGTTGGTGACCTTTCCTTGTAAATTCTAATAGAACTGGACCTTGATTCAACTATTAAATTGGCCTTTGTTTTCCATTGCTTTGTTTGGTAGACAGTGGGATTTAGGTAGTCAGGTGAGTACTCTTGTTTTTTTCTTCCGTTCACAAGATACAGCATTGCAGCTTAGGTGTAGTGCTTCATGACATTTCTTAAAAGTAGATAGGAGGACTACATAATTAACTAGAGAAATACTCTTAAGTTAAAAAGTACACTATAGAATTACTGTTACTGCACTCAGTTTTTTCACCGGTACTCTAAAAAACTGTAAATTCGGCGCCTCTGGTGTCATGAATTACTTGCATATGCATACTGTAGTAAGGACTAATCGGTAGTGTGGTTTGTACGGTTACAAAACTAAGTACATTTCGCTCCATATAGACTTCCTGACAGAGCTCAGTCTGATTTTGTCAAACTACTACAGGCAATCAGTACCATAAGTCACATCTCCTTTGCTGAGGACGAGAGTGTCTCCCCCAAGAAGCCAACCTCCATAGCCGAGGTGGCAAAGCAGCGCGAGCTAAGTGGCACGCTCCTGAGCGAGGATGACAGCAAGCTGAAGAAGCAGGTATCCAATGCGAAATCAAAGGAGCTGAGCGGCCACGGCATCTTTTCTCCTCCAGAGGACCTCAGGCCACGCAACTCGGAGAACGGCTCGACCTCGCAGACGCCAGGGAAGAACGCACAGGTTCGCATTCCTCAACAAACACGTCTCCTCCTAATCTGGACACCGGACGGTTTCCCAGCTCTGAATGGAGTGCTTATATGCTTTCAATCACTTTCGGCAGGTGAGCAGCATCAAATTCGGAGAGGCCGACGACGCCGACAGCGTGGTGAAGACCGCGAAGAAGATCCCGACGAAGAAGTTCAACGACCTGACGGGCAACAACATCTTCAAGGGCGACGCCGCGGAGGCCCCCGGCACGGCGGAGAAGCAGCTGAGCGACGCCAAGCTCAAGGAGATGAGCGGCAGCAACATCTTCGCGGACGGCAAGGCGCCGGCCCGGGACTTCCTCGGCGGCATCCGCAAGCCCCCCGGCGGCGAGAGCAGCATCGCGCTGGTCTAACAGCGACGACAGCAACCCCTGATGGACAGGACAGGACAGACATAGCCTACAACATTCTTCGTTCTTCACCTTCACCCCGTCGCCGTCTCGTTCGATCTAGGAGTGATTGATTTCTAGGGAGCTTATTTTCTTTGTCGTCGTCGTTCGTTGGTGGGACTGATCTGCGATTGAACTTCTGGTTTGGTTTTTTCCCCTTTCCTTTCCCCGGCGCCGGGTGCTGCTTCCCCTTTCCCGTTCTCGCTGTTAATTAATCCTGATGGTGTGGTTAGTGGCTGCGGCAAGCAAGCAACGTTGATGGCTCGTTGGCTCGTCGTCGGGTCGCCTCTAAGTTAACAACAATTGGTGTGCATCTCGCTGCGTTTGTGGTTGGGTTGGGTTGGTTGGTCTTGGCGTACCTAAAGTGAGTGATGTTTCAGCTACTGCGGGATCTTGGATTCTCTTTTCTTATTGCGTGCTGCGTCTCGGATGCCCTGTTCGTCCGTTCCTGCAGCAGTGCCACCTAACTTCGTCCAACTACGACTTTCTGAGCGGCGCCAGCGTCTTTTCAGATTGTACCGTGACCCCAGCTTTCTCTCGGCGGGTGTGTCTAGGACACATCTAGATGTGCTTTAGTTATTGCACATCTAAATGAGTGAGTTAAGTATAGAGAGAAAAAGAAAAAAAAATATCTACACGAATCTCAATATAAGATCAATGACATAGGATTTAGATATGCAATATTTATAGCAATCTAGATGTGCTTTAGCAAAACTGTTCTCTCGCTCTCGTCGAGTCTGAATTGCGCGCGCACACACGGGGGCCCTCGCGACTGTTGCGCGCTCTTTGGATACGAACAAGTTCGCGGTGCTACTCTACAGTAGCTGGCTTTTTTCTTTTGGGGCATGTAGATGGGAGTTGCGCCTTGTGATGATGATGTGATTGATTAGCACGCAGGCACGCTTGGCATGGGATTGCGTACCGGCAAAAGCTTCGGCTGGCAATGATACCGTGACGTCAGTTGTGGGCATACGGGTATTTCTCATCATGATGAATAACTCCCAGATCTCCAAGTACATGACGAGTCTGCGGACATGTACGCAACCGTTTTCCTTAAACGCCTGCTCAGTTTTGGCCAATTTGAATTTCAGATGCATAGCAATAGCAAGTTAAAGTGTGGTTTCACACAACGCCCGATCATATAACAAAGAAAAGGACCATGTTCATAGTTTTTACATACCCAATCACGAAAGTATCTTAATATGTCCGTCCGTGAAAAAGAATGGATTTTTTTTTGCCTTGGACCGGCTATCCGAGCCTCCACGCTCACTCTGTCGTCGACTCCTCCTTCTCAGTTACCTCCTTCTCAGTCGCCTCTTCCTCCGGCGTCTCGAAGTCGGCTTTCAAGCGCTCCAACATTCTAAGATGGACGGCTTGGACGATCATCCTTGCATTGTCATCCAACTCGTCCATCTTTAAGGTCAACATGAATCCTCCGAAGCGGCCGCCATCTCAACCTTCATCTCTTCAAGCTAGGTCTTCTTCTCTTGGAGCTTCAGCTTTTTATCTGTCACCGCATTTCAACCTTTTCCTCCTTGATGTCAGAGCGCTTGACACATGCCTCCTCCTCCTTCGCCGAGATGTTCTCGAACTTCTTTGTCATCTTGACTGTCGTCCCTTCTTGCTTCTCCTTCTCCTCACACTTCTTTCCTAGGAACTCTCTTCTAACCTTTTTAAGCGACTTTTTTGTTGGTTAGGTTGGATCATCTGCTTCTTCGCCGGTGCTATTGCCAACGATCTTGATGCTGTTGACAATGAATTAATTTCAATTGGGTTGCCCACTTAACATCAACCAACAATGCATGAGGACGAAGCTCCTCTTCACCACCTTCAAGAACAAGTTGCACACACAGGAGGGTAACAAAGAAAAACATTGTCAACAAGTTGCATATCCGACCAAATGACCAACACATAGAGCATATCCGGCCAACAAGTTGCATATCTGACCAAATGACCAAGTTGCACACATATAACAACTTATTTGCTCGGTGACTTGCGCACCACTTAGTTGTTTCAAATGGCCGCAACAATTGCACACGGTCTCTTGGATGGTATAACATCAATGGTTGAGCGACTTAGTCCCATGACTGCGGATGAGTTTGTCGCGGTAGGCCTCAAAATTCTTGTGCTCATCGAACCAAGTATGAATGTGGGCCCAAAATATATACCACGCCCTTTTGCTTCGACATGGATCAAATCGATACTAGTGGCCAACCACGCATCACAAAACAACTCGTCCTCCCGCGTGTTGAAGCTTTCTTCTCTACCACTCTTTTTTGGATGGACCGCATAGTCCTTTGGATCAAGGACATCGTCGTCCTGCTCTAAAATATTCTCAAATATTCGGAGACACAACCAAATACTTTGAATCACTAATTAAGGAGTGGCCTTCGCAAAGGTCGCTCCACCTCCCTCCAGTCCTGACAAGGGCACCACTTCTTGCAACCTGGGATTTTTTCTCTTTTTTCGTTGTTCTTTTGAAACATTTTATCTCTTGAACTGTGTGTCCAAATCACGAACCTTATTCATCGTTGGATTTCTCATGTCGAGATCTCTGAAACAAGATCCCCGACTAGTAGGTTTCGACGTCCTTTTTTAACGAAAAACCAGAAACTAAAAAATCAAGGAAAACAAAATTGAAAACAAGGAAAAACTGAAAACCGGAAGAACATTTGTGCTTTTTCACTTTGTTTGGGGAAGCACACTATGCTTTTCCCTTTTTCGGGAAGCACAATTCACACAAGCACAATTGTGCTTCTCACGGAAGCACATTGTAACGCCCACGATGCGGCTATATCTCCCACGTGTTGACGCACGACTTAGAGGTATAATCGCATGGTGGTTTTGTCGCAAGAGGGGCAATCTTCACACAACCCCATGTACTGAATAAGAAAGAGATAAAGAATTGGCTTACAATCGCCACTTCACACAAATAACAAGTTAAACATACATCATCCAGAGTACAATCAAGGTCCGACTACGAAACCAAAATAAAAGAAGACAACCCCAAATGCTAGATCCCCGGTCGTCCCAACTGGGCTCCACTACTGATCATCCGAAAAAGACACATAACAACGACCAAGATCTTCATCGAGCTCCCACTTGAGCTCGGTTGCGTCACCTGCACTGGTATCATCGGCACCTACAACTGTTTGGAAGTATCCGTGAGTCACGAGGACTCAACAATCTCACACCCGCGAGATCAAGACTATTTAAGCTTATGAGTAGGATAAGGTAATGAGGTGGAGCTGCAGCAAGCGCTAAGCAAATATGGTGGCTAACATACGCAAATAAGAGCGAGAAGAGAAGCAACGCAACGGTCGAGAAGCTAGAAGTGATCAAGAAGTGATCCTGAAACTACTTATGTTCATACATAACACAAGACCGTGTTCACTTCCCGGACTCCGCCGAAAAGAGACCATCATGGCTACACACACGGTTGATGCATTTTAATTAAATCAAGTGTCAAGTTCTCTACAACCGGATATTAATAAATTCCCATCTGCCACATAACCGCGAGCACGGCTCTCGAAAGTTTATACCCTACAGGGGTGTCCCAACTTAGCCCATCACAAGCTCTCACGATCAACAAAGGATATTCCTTCTCTCGGAACAACCCAATCAGACTCGGAATCCCGGTTACAAGACATTTCGACAATGCTAAAACAAGACCAGCAAGACCGCCCGAATGTGCCGACAAATCCCGATAGGAGCTGCACATATATCGTTCTCAGGGCACATCGGATGGGCAAGACGTTGGGTTGGCATGGACCCTGGTTGCCCAGGGGGCGCCGGACATCGCCCAGTTCAGACCAACACTTAGAGAAGCACTAGCCCCCCCGGGGGGGTTAAAAATAAAGATGACCCTCGGGAGCGCGACTCCCTAGGGAAAAGTAATAGGTGGTGGTGGCAAATGTTAAAACCAAGGTTGGGCCTTGTTGGAGGAGTTTTATTCAAAGCGATCTGTCAAGGGGGGCCCATAACCCCAACCGCGTTAGGAACACAAAATCAAGGAAAATAACACCGGTATGACGGAAACTAGGGCGGCAAGAGTGGAACAAAACACCAGGCATAAGGCCGAGCCTTCCACCCTTTACCAAGTATATAGATGCATTAATTAAAATAAGAGATATTGTGATATCCCAACATATCCATGTTCCAACATGGAACAAACTTCAAATTCACCTGCAACTAGCAACGCTATAAGAGGGGCTGAGCAAAAGCGGTAACATAGCCAAACAACGGTTTGCTAGGAAGGAGGGTTAGAGGCTTGACATGGCAATATGGGAGGCATGATATAACAAGTGGTAGGTAGCGCGAGATAGCAATAGAATGAACAACTAGCAAGCAAAGATAGAAGTGATATCGAGGGTATGGTCATCTTGCCTGAGATCCCGCGAGGAAGAAGAACGAGTCCATGAAGTAGACAAACAGACGTAATCGAACGGATCCTCACAAACGCAACGTTACCGGAACTAACAAGAAGAAGCAAACAACATGGTAAACAACCATCACATAAACATGGCATGATGCACAATCAAGTATGATGCATGTCCGGATTAAAGAGGCATGGCATGGCAAAGTGCAACAAACAACACTACAAGTTAAGTGGAGCTCAATATGCAACGAGATGCATATTGATGAAACACCACATTACTTATTTAGTTCTCTCCCGTTTATGTACTCAACAATATTAAATGTTATTAAACATGGCAAGAGGTGAAGCATAATAAAACTACCTATCTAGGCAAATTTAAATGAGGCCGGAACAACAAGCAACAAGTCTGGAAAAATCCTCATATGCATATTATGAATTTGGTGTTGTTCTGCCCTAAACCATATTTTAGAGTTGTTAAACATGCAAGATGAGTGAACCATGTTAAACTAGGCATTATTCTACCCCATTTACATATATAATTTATTTAAAACCGAGCTACGGTTAATTAGTTATGAATTAAATCATTTTAGCATGGCAATATGCAAATTATATGCAAACATCATTTTAAACATGGATGAAAGTTGGACATTATTAATCTACACATAATTCTAAGCATTGTACATATACAATGTTTTTACATATGATGCACGGATGATTGATTATTATATGCATGAAGTTTGATGGCTTTTCTGCAAAACTATAAACCCCTGGATAAATAGCAAATTCGCTGAATTGGGAAAAAGCTTGGTGGGCTGAATCTGGAGCAGGTTGGGCCAACAGAGAAAAAAAACAAAGGAGGCGCTGGGGGCCTCACCATGGGCTTCGGCTTAGTTGGCAACGCAGGCCGGTCGGAGCAAGCCGCGGGTCCTGGGCCGTGGGGAGGCCCACGTGGAGGTCGTCCTCCTCCCGATCCCGCCTGGATCGGGGAGACAGGCGGTGACGAATGACGGCGGTCGGCGCCGGAGGTGCTGGTCGGCAAGCGACGGCGCACGATGGGATCCCGGCGAGGGGAAGACGCGGGGAGGGCAGCAGCCGGCGAGGAACGAGGCGGGCATGGTGGATCCGAGCGCCAATGAGGGAGGCCGACGCGGTGGGTGCGGGGCGGCGCCGGATCCAGAGCATCCCAGCGAGATCCGAGGCAGCGGCGAGGGGATCTCCGTTGGGGCGCCCTACAGAGAGAGATGGGTGAGATGAGAGAGATCCAGTTGGGAAGGAGAGGGATGCAGGAGGCGTGACCTGGGGTCGAGGTGGCCGGCGACGAGCATGCTCCGACGGCCTTGGTCGCCGGCGGCGGACGGCGGGGATGTGAGGGAGGAGAGATTGGGGCCCTCCTGATCTGGAATGGAGGCAGCGGCGTGCTGAAATCAAGGTAAGGGGGCTGGCGGCTGCCAAAAATGGAAGGGTCCTTCCTTTTATAGGCAGGGGTCTAGGGTTGGGGGTTTTGCTCCGTTTCGGAGCCGTTTGATCGCTATCGGACGGTCCGGAGCGGAGGGGGAGTAGGTGGGCTGTGCAGAAGGCCTCGGGCTGAGGGGAGAGGAGAGGAGAGAGAGAGAGAGGCCAGCAGCAGTTTTCGGAGACCGAAAACATCCGACGGTTTGACGGACTATATTGCCGCTATAGTTATCCGTTGGGGCATCAAACGAACTCCGAATGCGATGAAACTTGGCAAGCAGCCTACCTACTCTATAATAAGACCACACGCCAACTTTCATCCAATTCTGAGAACACTTTCTGACCACTAATAAAATAATATTTCAGACGTGCCGCGGGCGCGTGCGAGTGTGTCTGGGCTCAGAACGGACAACGGAAAGAACTGGGAGACCCAAACGGATCCAAGTTTTGAAAACATGATGATGCAATGCAAATGATGACATGGCAAAGAAATGACATGGCAACGACAATGAATACTGGAAGACAACTTGCGCGTCAGTCTCGGGGCATCACGACACTCCACCACTACAAGAGGATGTCGTCCCAAGATCTAGGATAGCACCGGAGAGAAGCAGAAAAGGAAGAGGAGAGGTAAACTAAGTTGCTTCTTTGACAAATGAGTGAAACCAAAGAACCTTGTGAGGTTGAACAAATTGAAAGAAAAAATACAACGAAGATGTCCAAAGTTGAAAACACTCCGTTAGAAAAGAGGAACAAGGAACATTACTAGAATCTTGTAGGTTGAAAGACATAAGTAAAAAGGTTGCAATGGACAAGAAGTACATGCAAGCACTCCGGTTGAAATGAGATGTACCAGGAACGATAAAGATCAATTACGACAGCACTCCGGTTGGAAATGGAAGGTAAAGAATATGAGCTTGGCAAAATGAAAGCACTTGGATGAGAGTCCGGTTAGAAGAGGAATGATAGACACAACACTCCGGTTAAAACAAGATAGAGAAGGAATAAGAATGATATAATTTGGGAAGCACTCCGATTGTAAATGGAAGGAATTTAACATGAACTTGGGAAGATTGGATGATACTTGATGAAATCAACAACACACCGCCTCCAGAACTATTGAAAGAATGGCACAATGGGTAAGAAAGATTTCAGATAGCACTCCGGTTGAGAACGGAGGTAAAACTTGACAAAATGGGAAGAACTTGAAAAGAGGGCACGACACTCCGGTTAAATGGATAAGCACGAAAAGAACACGGTCCTCAAAATCCGAGATGATGAGTGAAGAGAGCAACATGACAATGTCTCCGGAAGAAAGAATAGAAGATAGATCATTGGAATAACAGAATGGAGAAGAAAATGCCAGCTTCTGCCACAATTGAGCCTGGAAAGCACCCTTCCAAGAAGGTTATACGGAGTTGTTGGAAAACCGACAACGAAACGAATAAGCTTGTAGTGGGCTTATGGAAAACATCTCAAAATTTGAGGTGAAATTCTTGCCACTAGCGGAAACAACAGATTGAATTTACATCAACAAGGAGATGAGAAGCTTATTTCACCGGGAGGATAAATGAAGAACTTGGGTCATTTATGATCACCATAAATAGAAAAAATCCTTAGGGAAAGCTTTAGGTGTAATATAACCCAAGATAACTCCAATGAAGAGGTTAATTGGTTGAAAAGATGTCTTGAGCGAAGAGAAAATGATGGATTTAGATATGTCACTCTTGAAAACTTGTGAATCATGAAAGACGAAGGGAAATTATCAACAATGACATAACACCACCTCAAAAGATGATATATGAAAGAATTGCACTTCAGAATGCGAGATGAAGAATGCTTGAACTCCTCAAAACAAGACATGTGTTGAACACCATGTTTAATTTAGAGTATAGCTTGGCGGATCATAACTTCGAGAGAAATCTTGAAGAACGAATGAAGAATGAAAGGAAACCTTGACGAACCTCCATGTAGAGCCTCCATGAAGAATTCCGGTAAAAAATGATAAAAAGAAAGAGAAGTTGAAAACACAAGGTGAAGCCTTGCGATGATTTAGATGGAGCTTCGCGATGATATAACCGAGAAAGCTTGGAACTCCGGAAAGAAAAGATGAAGCATCTTGAACCGATAAATGAGACATGATGAACAACTCTAGAAGCAAGAAGCTAGAACACTTGGATGAAACAATAATAAGAATTACGTTATGCGTGTCCTTCACCAATTTAAATTGATGACAAGCAAAGGATTTGGCATACTACTTATTCTCGTTGAAAAAAGGATTGAATAGAGATATTGCTCAACTTGGGAAGGTCTTCAATGAACCATCGGTAGGATTGAAACAATGAATGAATTGATATGATAACCAAGGAAGAGAACTCTTGAACGAACCACCATAAGAATTGAACATGAAAGTAGCAAAAGCACAATTCACCGGGAAGAATTGGAAAACGAATGAAGATACTTGAGGGAATTTAGATACATGAGAACGAATAGATCACAAGCTGATTAGAGAATACTTGAATGACGCACCGATAAGATTGGGGAAAGAGAGATGAATGCTGAGAATGAATAATTCCGAAATGATGTCCTTCGGAGAAACAAACTGAAAAGACTTCTGAATTGCTCCGGATGGGTGAAAAGAATTCTCACAATCAAAAACAATTATGAGAGGATGGCATCAAGCTAGAACCATGAATCTTGAAGATAATGGAGCAAGATTTAAGAGAAACTCTTCTTTGGTCTCCACAAACCCGAGAATGACGACGAGAAACACCACCGTGAATTGTTGAGACACTCTGGAATAATGAAGAATATAAAGGTTGAATCAACAATGAAAAGAATTTGAAAGATCTTGGAGAGAGACATATGACTAATGATAATTCATTCTTACATCAACTTTGAAAGAATTTGAGGATAGCTCCGGGAAAATTGGAAGAGTCAGGTAAGATCCCGGGAAAAGACATGTGGGTTAGGGCCCACCCAAAAGAAACACCGTTGAACGATTTAAAAGATAGATTCCGTTGGTTGAATTAAATGGTTTGAATAAGGTAAGACCTCGAAATAGCTTGAAAGGATTACGAATAGAAACTTGAATCTTCTGGAATATCTTCAGCACTGCAGATAAACATGAATAGCAAGATGTGGATGATACGTCTCCGTCGTATCAATAATTTTTGATTGTTCCATGCCAATATTATTCAACTTTCATATACTTTTTGGCAACTTTTTATATTATTTTTGGGACTAACATATTGATCCAGTGCCCAGTGCCAGTTCCTGTCTGTTGCATGTTTTTGGTTTCGCAGAATATCCATATCAAACGGAGTCCAAATGGGATAAAAACGGATGGAGCTTATTTTTGGAAAATATGGAAAATTCAGAAGGAAAATCGACGCGAACCAGTGCCCGAGGTGGTCATGAGGCAGGGGGGCGCGCCCCCTACCCTCATGAGCCCACCGTAAGGCGGTTGATGCTCTTCTTTTGCCGCAAGAAAGCTAATATTCGGAAAAAAATCACGGCGAAGGTTTCAGGCCAATCGGAGTTACAGATCTCCATATATATACGAAACGGTGAAACAGAGCCAGAGGAGAACGCAGAACCAAAGAGAAACAGAGAGATAGATCCAATCTCGGAGGGGCTCTCGCTCCTCCCATGCCATGGAGGCCAAGGACCAGAGGGGAAACCCTTCTCCCATCTAGGGAGGAGGTCAAGGAAGAAGAGGAAGAAGGGGCCCCCTCTCCCCCTCTCCTCCGGTGGCGCCGGAACGCCGCCGTGTCCATCATCATCATCACCGCGATCTTCACCAACACCTCCGCCATCTTCACCAACATCTCCATCACCTTCCCCCCTCTATCTACAGCGGTCCACTCTCCCGCAACCCAATGTACCCTCTACTTGAACATGGTGCTTTATGCTTCATATTATTATCCAATGATGTGTTTCCATCCTATGATGTCTGAGTAGATTTTCGTTGTCCTATCGGTGGTTGATGAATTGCTATGATTGATTTAATTTGCTTGTGGTTATGTTGCTGTCCTTTGGTGCCCATCATATGAGCGCGCGCGTGGATCACACCATAGGGTTAGTTGTATGTTGATAGGACTATGTATTGGAGGGCAAGAGTGACAGAAGCTTCAACCTAGCATAGAAATTGATGCATATGGGATTGAAGGGGGACCAATATATCTTAATGCTATGGTTGGGTTTTACCTTAATGAACATTAGTAGTTGCGGATGCTTGCTAATAGTTCCAATCATAAGTGCATAGAATTCCAAGTAAGGGATGACATGCTAGCAGTGGCCTCTCCCACATAATACTTGCTATCGGTCTAGTAAAGTAGTCAATTGCTTAGGGGCAATTTCGCAACTCCTACCACCACTTTTCCACACTCGCTATATTTACTTTATTGTTTCTTTATCTAAACAACCCCTACTTTTTATTTACTTACTCTTTATTATCTTGCAAACCTATCCAACAACACCTACAAAGTACTTCTAGTTTCATACTTGTTCTAGGTAAAGCGAACGTCAAGCGTGCGTAGAGTTGTATCGGTGGTTGATAGAACTTGAGGGAATATTTGTTCTACCTTTAGCTCCTCGTATGGTTCGACACTCTTACTTATCGAAAACTGTTGCGATCCCCTATACTTGTGGGTTATCAAGACCTTTTTCTGGTGCCGTTGCCGGGGAGCAATAGCGTGGGGTGAATATTCTCGTGTGTGCTTGTTTGCTTTATCACTAAGTAATTTTTATTTGCTGTTCTTAGTTGTTCTTTATCTTTAGTTATGGATATGGAACACGAAATACCAAAAAAAATAGGTGTACTTTCTGCTCATGGAGATGGGGAACCTCCTAAAACCCTCGATGCTGGTTATGTGAAAGATATTATGTACTACTTTAATAATCCTGAGAAAACCCCATTTAATTATGTAATGGGAGTAATGTTGGATCAACGTGAATACTTTAGGGATTATCGCTTGACACAAAAAGGGAAACTATTATGGGATCAAATTTATATATTGAAGTGGTATGCTAGACAATTATGCTCGGAATATGATTATACTTGTTGCTCTAGGATGAATTCTCCACACCTCCCCTTTTCATGCAAATTTAATGATAATGAAACCTTGGCTTCTTATGCTAGAGGTATACATGATTATTATGATGTTGAGCAAATAGAAGAATTTGTTGCTTTTATGGGTGCTTATGAAATTGAATCTATGTTTAAAGAGTTTGATGATATTGATGATGCTTGTTATAGATCTGAAAATTTAGCTATCCTCAAATATTGCTATGAGAATTATGAATACAATTATGAAATTAATGCACTTATTAAGAAAGTCTCTGTTGTCCAAGAAGAGACTAATATTTTGCAGGAATCTATGGAAGAAGAAGTTGATGACACTGTGAGCTCATTGGATGAAAAAGATGAGGAGGAGAGCGAAGAACAAAAGGAGGAAGAGCGGATTGATCACCCGTGCCCACCTTTTAATTCCCCTTCGTGCTTACCGAAGGATGATTGCTATGATGACTGTTATGATCCCTATGATTCTTTTGAAATATCCCTTTTTGATGATGCTTGCTATGCTTGTGGCCAAGATGCCAATATGAATTATGCTTATGGAGATGAACTTGCTATAGTTCCTTATGTTAAACATGAAATTGTTGCTATTGCACCCACGCATGATAGTCCTATTATCTTTTTGAATTCTCCCGATTATACTATATCGGAGAAGTTTACACTTATTAAGGATTATATTGATGGGTTGCCTTTTACCGTTGCACATGATGATTTTGATAGATATAATATGCATGTGCTTGCCGCTCCTACTTGCAATTATTATGAGAGAGGAACTATATCTCCACCTCTCTATGTTTCCAACATGATAAAATTGCAAGAAACTGTTTATACTATGCATTGGCCTTTACTAGGTGTGCATGAATTGTTCTTTTATGACATGCCGATGCATAGGAAGAGAGTTAGACTTCGTCATTGCTTGATATATGTTGCTTTGTGCTCACTACTAAATTACAAATCATTGTTAATTAAAATTGGCTTTGATATACCTTGGGATCCAGGTGGATTCACTACTTGAGCACTATATGCCTAGCTTAATGGCTTTAAAGAAAGCGCTGCCAGGGTGACAACCCGGAAGTTTTAGAGAGTCATTTATTTCTGTTGAGTGCTTTCATATAGTTTAAAAACAACAAAAATAAACAGGGGAACCCAAAACTTTTCAAAAAGGAAAGTGAAAGTGAGAAAGACAAGCACTGTTGAAGTGGGAGAGCTCCTTGAACTTTGTTCATGCTCACGGCAACTTTGTGAATCTTGATTACAGAAACTTTTCAACAAAAATAATTATCCCCTTGTACAATTCCATTGTATTATAAAAATAATGTGCCAAGGTTTTCCTTTAGGATGTTTACATTTGCTTGATGGTTTGTACGGTGCAGGACAGAAACTTTGGCTGTAGTGCTCGATTTTACATTTTTATCTGGAATGTCAAATGGTTCTGATTCTTTTTGCACTGTCTTCCTATACAAATTTTTTATTTTTCCTAATTTTGGTAGAATTTTTCAAGTACCATAAGTATGGTGAATGTTCAGATTATTACAGACTGTTCTGTTTTAGACAGATTCTGTTTTTGATGCATAGTTTGCTTGTTTTGATGAAACTATCAATTTATATCAGTGGATTAAGCCATGAAAAAGTTATATTACAGTAGACACAATGAAAAAACAAAATATGAATTGGTTTGCAACAGTACTTAGAGTAGTGATTTGCTTTATTATACTAACGAATCTTACCGAGTTTTCTGTTGAAGTTTTGTGTGGATGAAGTGTTCGATGATCGAGAAGGTTTCGATGTGAGAAGAAGGAAGAGAGGCAAGAGCTCAAGCTTGGGGATGCCCGAGGCACCCCAAGTAAATATTCAAGGAGACTCAAGCGTCTAAGCTTGGGGATGCTGGGAAGGCATCCCCTCTTTCTTCAACAAATATCGGTATGTTTTCAGATTCGTTTCGTTCATGCGATATGTGCAATCTTGGAGCGTCTTTTGCATTTAGGTTTTCATTTTTTTTATGCACCATGCTGGTATGAGATGGTTCTTGGTTGATTTATAGAATCCTCATTGCACTTCACTTATATCTTTTGAGTATGGCTTTATAGAATGCTTCATGTGCTTCACTTATATCATTTGAAGTTTGGATTGCCTGTTTCTCTTTACATAGACAACCGCCATTTGTAGAATGCTCTTTTGCTTCACTTATATTTGTTAGAGCACGGGCATATCTTTTGTAGAAAGAATTAAACTCTCTCGCTTCACTTATATCTATTTAGAGCCCTGTTCAAGAATTCATCCGATTAACCAGTTAACTTGCCGATTAATCCCTACTCGTAGGGTCACCGAGTAGCCGATAAACCAAAAAATCGTCGTCCGATTAATTGATTAAATGGCTGATTAACTTGCCTATTAGCCGATTAATCCCCCTACTCTCTAGCGAACCGAGCAGCTACCAGTTAACGATTTCCTCAACAATGATTTAGAGAGATGACAGGAATTGGTCATTCACATGGTTAGTCATAAAATCCTACATAAAACTTGTAGATCACTGAATATGATATGTTTGATTCCTTGCAATAGTTTTGCGATGTAAAGATGGTAATATTAGAGTCATGCTAGTGGGTAGTTGTGGATTGTATAAATACTTGTGTTGAGGTTTGTGATTCCCGTAGCATGCACGTATGGTGAACCGTTATGTAACGAAGTCGGAGCATGATTTATTTATTTATTGTCTTCCTTATGAGTGGCGGTCAGGGACGGGCGATGGTCTTTTCCTACCAATCTATCCCCCTAGGAGCATGCGCGTAGTACTTTGTTTCGATAGCCAATAGAATTTTGCAATAAATATGTGAGTTCTTTATGACTAATGTTGAGTCCATGGATTATACGCACTCTCACCCTTCCACCATTGCTAGCCTCTCTAGTACTGCGCAACTTTCGCCGGTACCATAAACCCACCATATACCTTCCTCAAAACAGCCACCATACCTACCTATCATGGCATTTCCATAGCCATTCCGAGATATATTGCCATGCAACTTTCATCATCATCATATACATGACTTGAGCATTCATTGTCATATTGCTTTGCATGATCGTAAGATAGCTAGCATGATGTTTTCATGGCTTGTCCGTTTTTTGATGTCATTGCTACGCTAGATCATTGCACATCCCGGTACACCGCCGGAGGCATTCATATAGAGTCATATCTTTGTTCTAGATATCGAGTTGTAAGTAAATAAAAGTGTGATGATCATCATTATTAGAGCATTGCCCTAGTGAGGAAAGGATGATGGAGACTATGATTCCCCCACAAGTCGGGATGAGACTCCGGATGAAAAAAAGAGAAAGGCCAAAAAAGAGAAGGCCCAAAAAAATAGAAAAAAAAGAAAAAAAAGAGAGAAAAAGAGAGAAGGGGCAGTGCTACTATCCTTTTTTCCACACTTGTGCTTCAAAGTAGCACCATATTCTTCATATAGAGAGTCTCTTGAGTTATCACTTTCATATACTAGTGGGAATTTTCATTATAGAACTTGGCTTTTATATTCCAATGATGGGCTTCCTCAAATGCCCGAGGTCTTCATGAGCAAGCAAGTTGGATGCACACCCACTTAGTTTCAGTTAGAGCTTTCATACACTTATAGCTCTAGCATCCGTTGCATGGCAATCCCTACTCACTCACATTGATATCTATTGATGGGCATCTCCATAGCCCGTCGATACGCCTAGTTGATGTGAGACTATCTTCTCCTTTTTGTCTCCTCCACCATCATATTCTATTCCACCTATAGTGCTATGTCCATGGCTCACGCTCATGTATTGCATGAAAGTTGAAAAGGTTTGAGAACGTCAAAAGTATGAAACAATTGCTTGGCTTGTCATCGGGGTTGTGCATGATTTGAATATTTTGTGTGGTGAAGATGCCAGACTATATGATTTTGTAGGGATAACTTTCTTTGGCCATGTTATTTTGAAAATACATGATTGCTTTATTTGTATGCTTGAAGTATTATTGTCTTAATGTCAAAGGATAGACTATTGCTTTGAATCACTCGTGTCTTAATATTCATGCCATGATTAGACATATGATCAAGATTATGCAAGGTAGCATTCCACATCAAAAATTATCTTTTTTATCATTTACCTACTCGAGGACGAGCAGGAATTAAGCTCAGGGATGCTGATACGTCTCCGTCGTATCTATAATATTTTATTGTTCCATGCCAATATTATTCAACTTTCATATACTTTTGGCAACTTTTTATACTATTTTTGGGACTAACATATTGATCCAGTGCCCAGTGCCAGTTCCTGTTTGTTGCATGTTTTTTGTTTCGCAGAATATCCATATCAAACAGAGTCCAAACGGAATAAAAACTGATGGAGATTTTTTTGGAATATATATGATTTTTGGGAAGAAGAATCCACGCGAGACGATGCTCGAGGGGCCCACGAGGTAGGGGGCGCGCCCCTGACCCTCGTGGCCACCCGTAAGGTGGTTGGTGCCCTTCTTTTGCCGCAAGAAAGCTAATTTCCGGATAGAGACCGTGTCAAAATTTCAGCCCAATCGGAGTTACGGATCTTCGGGAATATAAGAAACGGTGAAAGGGAAGAATCTGAGAACGCAGAAACAGAGAGAGACAGAGAGACAGATCCAATCTCGGAGGGGCTCTCGCCCCTCCCGTGCCATGGAGGCCATGGACCAGAGGGAAAACCCTTCTCCCATCTAGGGAGGAGGTCAAGGAAGAAGAAGAAGGAGGGGGCTCTCTCCCCCTCGCTTCCGGTGGCATCGGAACGCCGCCGGGGGCCATCATCATCACCGCGATCTACACCAACACCTCCGCCATCTTCACCAACATCTCCATCACCTTCCCCCCTCTATCTACAGCGGTCCACTCTCCCGCAACCCACTGTACTCTCTATTTGAACATGGTGCTTTATGCTTCATATTATTATCCAATGATGTGTTGCCATCCTATGATGTCTGAGTAGATTTTTGTTGTCCTATCGGTGGTTGATGAATTGCTATGATTGATTTAATTTTCTTGTGGTTATGTTGTTGTCCTTTGGTGCCCATCATATGGTTGCGCGCATGGATCACACCCTAGGGTTAGTTGTATGTTGATAGGACTATGTATTGGACGGCAAGAGTGACAGAAGCTTCAACCTAGCATAGAAATTGATGCATATGGGATTGAAGGGGGGCCAATATATCTTAATGCTATGGTTGGGTTTTACCTTAATGAACGTTAGTAGTTGCGAATTGCTTGATAACAGTTCCAATCATAAGTGCATAGAATTCCAAGTCAGGGATGACATGCTAGCAGTGGCCTCTCCCACATAATACTTGTTATCGGTCTAGTAAAGTAGTCAATTGCTTAAGGGGCAATTTCGCAACTCCTACCACCACTTTTCCACACTCGATATATTTACTTTATTGTTTCTTATTCTAAACAGCCCCTACTTTTTATTTACGCGTTCTTTATTATCTTGCAAACCTATCCAACAACACCTACAAAGTACTTCTAGTTTCATACTTGTTCTAGGTAAAGCGAACGTCAAGCGTGCGTAGAGTTGTATCGATGGTCGATAGAACTTGAGGGAATATTTATTCTACCTTTAGCTCCTCGTTGGGTTCGACACTCTTACTTATCGAAAACTGTTGCGACCCCCTATACTTGTGGGTTATCACGCCCTACCCCCCGGGCGTGCCCCCTGCCTCGTGGGCCTCCTGGTGGCCCTCCGATGCCCATCTTCTGCTATATGAGGGCTTTCGTCCGAGAAAAAATAATAAGCAAGCTTTCGGGAAGAAACTCCGCCGCCACGAGGCGGAACCTTGGCGGAACCAATCTAGGGCTCCAGCAGAGCTGTTCTGTCGGGGAAACTTCCCTCCGGGAGGGGGAAATCATCACCATCGTCATCACCAATGATCCTCTCATCGGGAGGGGGTCAATCTCCATCAACATCTTCACCAGCACCATTTCATCTCAAACCCTAGTTCATCTCTTGTATCCAATCTTTGTATCCAAACCTCAGATTGGTACCTGTGGGTTGCTAGTAGTGTTGATTACTCCTTGTAGTTGATGCTAGTTGGTTTACTTGGTGAAAGATCATATGTTCAGATCCATTATGCATATTAATACCCCTCTGATTATGAACATGAATATGCTTTGCGAGTAGTTATGTTTGTTCCTGAGGACATGGGAGAAGTCTTGTTATAAGTAGTCATGTGAATTTGGTATTCGTTCAATATTTTGATGAGATGTATGTTGTCTTTCCTCTAGTGGTGTTATGTGAACGTCGACTACATGACACTTCACCATTGTTTGGGCCTAGAGGAAGGCATTGGGAAGTAATAAGTAGATGATGGGTTGCTAGAGTGACAGAAGCTTAAACCCTAGTTTATGCGTTGCTTCGTAAGGGGCTGATTTGGATCCATGTTATTTTGAAAATACATGATTGCTTTATTAGTATGCTTGAAGTATTATTGTCTTAATGTCAAAGGATAGACTATTGCTTTGAATCACTCGTGTCTTAATATTCATGCCATGATTAGACATATGATCAAGATTATGCTAGGTAGCATTCCACATCAAAAATTATCTTTTTTATCATTTACCTACTCGAGGACAAGCAGGAATTAAGCTTGGGGATGCTGATACGTCTCCGTCGTATCTATAATTTTTGATTGTTCCATGCCAATATTATTCAACTTTCATATACTTTTTGGCAACTTTTTATATTATATTTGGGACTAACATATTGATCCAGTGCCCAGTGCCAGTTCCTGTCTGTTGCATGTTTTTGGTTTCGCAGAATATCCATATCAAACGGAGTCCAAACGGGGTAAAAACGTACGGAGCTTATTTCTGGAAAATATGGAAAATTCGGAAGGAAAATCAACGTGAACCAGTGCCCGAGGTGGTCACGAGGCAGGGGGGCGCGCCCCCTACCCTCGTGAGCCCACCGTAAGGCGGTTGACGCTCTTCTTTTGCCGCAAGAAAGCTAATATTCAGAAAAAAATCACGTCGAAGGTTTCAGGCCAATCGGAGTTACGGATCTCCATATATATATGAAACGGTGAAACAGAGCCAGAGGAGAACGCAGAACCAAAGAGAAACAGAGAGATAGATCCAATCTCGGAGGGGCTCTCGCCCCTCCCATGCCATGGAGGCCAAGGACCAGGGGGGAAACCCTTCTCCCTTCTAGGGAGGAGGTCAAGGAATAAGAGGAAGAAGGGGGCCCCTCTCCCCCTCTCCCCCGGTGGCGCCGGAACGCCGCCATGGCCATCATCATCATCACCGCGATCCTCACCAACACCTCTGCCATCTTCACCAACATCTCCATCACCTTCCCCCCTCTATCTACAGCGGTCCACTCTCCCGCAACCCGCTGTACCCTCTACTTGAACATGGTGCTTTATGCTTCATATTATTATCCAATGATGTGTTGCCATCCTATGATGTCTGAGTAGATTTTCGTTGTCCTATCGGTGGTTGATGAATTGCTATGATTGATTTAGTTTGCTTGTGGTTATGTTGATGTCCTTTGGTGCCCATCATATGAGCGCGCGCGTGGATCACACCATAGGGTTAGTTGTATGTTGATAGGACTTATGTATTGGAGGGAAAGAGTGACAGAAGCTTCAACCTAGCATAGAAATTGATGCATACGGGATTGAAGGGGGACCAATATATCTTAATGCTATGGTTGGGTTTTACCTTAATGAACATTAGTAGTTGCGGATGCTTGCTAATAGTTCCAATCATAAGTGCATAGAATTCCAAGTAAGGGATGACATGCTAGCAGTGGCCTCTCCCACATAATACTTGCTATCGGTCTAGTAAAGTAGTCAATTGCTTAGGGGCAATTTCGCAACTCCTACCACCACTTTTCCACACTCGCTATATTTACTTTATTGTTTCTTTATCTAAACAGCCCCTACTTTTTATTTACGTACTCTTTATTATCTTACAAACCTATCCAACAACACCTACAAAGTACTTCTAGTTTCATACTTGTTCTAGGTAAAGCGAACGTCAAGCGTGCGTAGAGTTGTATCGGTGGTCAATAGAACTTGAGGGAATATTTGTTCTACCTTTAGCTCCTCGTTGGGTTCGACACTCTTACTTATTAAAAACTATTGCGATCCCCTATACTTGTGGGTTATCAAGAGTGGATGATTAAGAAGTGCACCGGCATGAGAAAACATTTAAAACGAGGAAAGGAATATGATCAACAAAGCTTGAATTGAATCCACCGAAGAAGAAAAGAATGAAGAATGATGAACTTGAAGCTGTTGGGGAACGCAGTAATTTCAAAAAAATTCCTACGCACACGTAAGACATGGTGATGCATAGCAACGAGAGGGGAGAGTATCGTCTACATACCCTCGTAGACCGTAAGCGGAAGAGTTATGACAACGCGCTTGATGTAGTCGTACGTCTTCACGATCGACCGATCTAGTACCGAAGATACGGCACCTCCGCGATCTGCACACGTTCAACTCGGTGACGTCCCGCGAATTCATGATCCAGTAGAGCTTCGAGGGAGAGTTTCGTCAGCACGATGGCGTGATGACGGTGATGATGTTGCTACCGGAACAGGGCTTCGCCTAAGCACCGCTACGATATTACCAAGGTGGATTATGGTGGAGGGGGGCACCGCACACGGCTAAAAGATCAATGATCAACTTGTGTGTCTATGGGGTGCCCCCTCCCCCATATATAAAGGAGTGGAGGAGGGGGAGGGCCGGCCCTCTACTATGGCGCGCCCTGGGGAGTCCTACTCCCACCGGGAGTAGGATTCCCTCCCTTTCAAGTAGTAGGAGTAGGAGAGAAGGAAGCAGAAGAGAGAAGAGAAGAAAGGAGGGGGCACCGCCCCTCCCCCTAGTCCAATTCGGACTAGGCCTTGGGGGGCGCGTGACCTACCCTAGGCAGCCCCTCTCTCTCCCCCCTAAAGCCCAATAAGGCCCATATACTCCCCGCCGAATTCCCGTAACTCTCCGGTACTCCGGTAAATACCGGAACCACCCAGAACCTTCTGATGTCCGAATATAGCCTTACAATATATCGATCTTTACATCTCGAACATTTTGAGACTCCTTGTCATGTCCTTGATCTCATCCGAAACTCCGAACAACCTTCGGTACATCAAAACACATAAACTCATAATACCGATCGTCACGGAACGTTAAGCGTGCGGACCCTGCGGGTTCGAGAACTATGTACACATGACCAAGACTCATCTCCGGTCAATAACCAACAGCGGAACCTGGATGTTCATATTGGCTCCTACATATTCTACGAAGATCTTTATCGGTCAAACCGCATAACAACATACGCTGTTCCCTTTGTCATCGGTATGTTACTTGCCCGAGATTCGATTGTCGGTATCTCAATACCTAGTTCAATCTCATTAACGGCAAGTCTCTTTACTCGTTGTGTAATGCTACATCCCATAACCAACTCATTAGCTACATTGTTTGCAAGGCTTATTGTGATGTACATTACCAAGAGGGCCCAGAGATACCTCTCCGACAATCGCAGTGACAAATCCTAATCTTGATCCATGCCAACTCAACAAACATCATCGGAGACACCTGTAGAGCACCTTTATAATCACCCAGTTACTTGTGACGTTTGGTAGCACACAAAGTGTTCCTCCGGTATTCAGGAGTTGCATGATCTCATAGTCATAGGAACATGTATAGTTATGGAGAAAGCAATAGCAACAAACTGAACGATCATCGTGCTAAGCTAACGGATGGGTCAAGTCAATCACATATAATTTTTGATTGTTCCATGCTATTATATTATCAACCTTGGATGTTTTATATGCATTAACATGCTATTTTAAATGATTTTTGGGACTAACCTATTAACCTAGAGCCCACTGCCAGTTTCTGTTTTTTCCTTGTTTTAGAGTATCGCAGAAAAGGAAAATCAAACGGAGTCCAATTGACCTGAAACTTCACTGAACTTATTTTTGGACCAGAAGAAGCCTACGGAGTATCGGAGATGGACCAGAAGAGTACCGGGCTGCCCACGATGGTGGGAGGCGCGCCCACCCCCTGGGCACGCCCCCTGCCTCGTGGATAGCCCGAAGATCCACCAACGTACTTCTTCCTCCTATATATACCCATATACCCTAAAAACTTCAGAGAGCAGAATAGATCGGGAGTTTCGCCGCCAGAAGCCTCCGTAGCCACCGAAAACCAATCTAGACCCGTTCCGGCACCCTGCCAGAGGGGGAACCCCTCACCGGTGGCCATCTTCATCATCCGGCGCTCTCCATGACGAGGAGGGAGTAGTTCTCCCTCGGGGCTGAGGGTATGTACCAGTAGCTATGTGTTTGATCTCTCTCTCTCTCTCTCTCGTGTTCTTGAGGTGGTACGATCTTGATGTATCGCAAGCTTTGCTATTATAGTTGGATCTTATGATGTTTCTCCCCCTCTACTCTCTTGTAATGGATTGAGTTTTCCCTTTGAAGTTATCTTATCGGATTGAGTCTTTAAGGATTTGAGAACACTTGATGTATGTCTTGCACGTGCTTATCTGTGGTGACAATGGGATATCACGTGATCCACTTGATGTATGTTTTGGTGATCAATTTGCGGGTTTCGCCCATGAACCTATGCATAGGGGTTGGCACACGTTTTCGTCTTGACTCTCCGGTAGAATCTTTGGGGCACTCTTTGAAGTACTTTGTGTTGGTTTGAATAGATGAATCTGAGATTGTGTGATGCATATCGTATAATCATACCCACGGATACTTGAGGTGACATTGGAGTATCTAGGTGACATTAGGGTTTTGGTTGATTTGTGTCTTAAGGTGTTATTCTAGTACGAACTTTATGACAGATTGAACGGAAAGGATAGCTTCATGTTATTTTACTACGGACTCTTGAATAGATCGATCAGAAAGGATAACTTTGAGGTGGTTTCGTACCCTACAATAATCTATTCGTTTGTTCTCCGCCATTAGTGACTTTGGAGTGACTCTTTGTTGCATGTTGAGGGATAATTATGTGATCCAATTATGTTATTATTGCTGAGAGAAACTTGCACTAGTGAAAGTATGAACCCTAGGCCTTGTTTCAATGCATTGCAATACCATTTTCGCTCACTTTTATCAATTGTTACCTTGCTGTTTTTATATTTTCAGATTACAAAAACCTATATCTACCATCCATATACCACTTGTATCACCATCTCTTCGCCGAACTAGTGCACCTATACAATTTACCATTGTATTGGGTGTGTTGGGGACACAAGAGACTCTTTGTTATTTGGTTGCAGGGTTGCTTGAGAGAGACCATCTTCATCCTACGCCTCCTACAGATTGATAAACCTTAGGTCATCCACTTGAGGGAAATTTGCTATTGTCCTACAAACCTCTGCACTTGGAGGCCCAACAACGTCTACAAGAAGAAGGTTGTGTAGTAGACATCAAGCTCTTTTCTGGCGCCGTTGTCCGGGAGGTTAGCGCTTGAAGGTATATCTTTAGATCTTGCAATCGAATCTTTTAGTTTCTTGTTTTATCACTAGTTTAGTCTATAAAAGAAAACTACAAAAAAATGGAATTGAGGGTACCTCATATGCTTCATCTTTTTAATATCTTTCATGAAAATAAGGATTCCGATAATTGTGCCAAAGTGTTATAAGAAGAATGCATTAGAATGTTTGACACTAAATCTTTGTATGATGAGAATTATTGCAATGTTGTTAGTATGAATTACTTGGATATCTATAATGCTAATGATATGCAAAGCCACAAGCTTGGGGAAGCTATGTTTGATGAAGATGCTATTTTTTGTCCCCCAAGTCTTGATGAGAAAATTTATTATGATGAAAGCATGCCTCATATTTATGATGATTATATTGATGAAAGTGGGTTTGGAAGAGTGTCAACTTTAGGAAGTAGTAATCCCACTATTTTGGAGGATGTTGAATCTTATTGTGATAATTATGAAAGTGGATTTGGAGAGGTCATGACTTTATTTAGTAATGATTCCACTATCTTGGAAGAGGTTTCAATCGATTATGATGAGAACAAAGTTGCTACCTATGATGATTATTGTGATTATGCATATGCTATAAAAATTAGAGATCATTATATTTATAAAACTTGTCATGATTACGATTACCCTTTTTCTGAACATTACTCCTTTAATGTGGAAACAATTTATAGTATTCGAGTCTCTTATGATACTCCTACTATTCCGATTGAGAAGAATTTTGCTTATGTAGAGAGAAGTAAATTTTCTATGCTTGTAGATCTTGAAAAGAATGCTTTATGTGATAGTTATATTGTTGAATTAATTCATGATGGTACTGAAAATTATTATGAGGGAGGAACATATGCTTGTAGGAATTGCAATAATATCAAGTTTCCTCTCTATGTGTTGAAAATCTTGAAGTTATCCTTGTTTTACCTTCCTATGCAAGTTGATTCTTGCTCCCACAAGTTGTTTGCTCACAAAATCCCTATGCATAGGAAGTGGGTTAGACTTAAATGTGCTAGCCATATTCTTCATGATGTTCTCTTTATGTTACAATTCTTATCTTTTATGTGAGCATCATTGAAATCATCATGCCTAGCTAGGGGCGTTAAACGATAGCGCTTGTTGGGAGGCAACCCAATTTTTATTTTTGTTCCTTGCCTTTTGTTCCTGGTTAGTAATAAATTAATCATCTATCCTCTGTTATGATTGTCTTTTTTATGTTTTAATTAGTGTTTGTGCCAAGTAAAGCCTTTAGGACCTTCTTGGGTGATTGTTATTTGATCTTGCTGTAAAAAACAGAAAGTATGCGCTCACGAGAATAATTTTCATTTTTTACTAGAGAGCGATAAAATACCAATTCCAACTGCAGTAGATCAATAAACAAATTTCCAAGGAATTCCTAATTTCTCAGGATATTTGGAGTTACATAAGTATTCTAAACCTACATATTACTACAGACTGTTCAGTTTTTGACAGATTCTGTTTTCTATGTGTTGTTTGCTTATTTTGATGAATCTATGAGTAATATCGGAGGGTATGAACCATAGATAAGTTGGAATACAGTAGATATTACACCAATATGAATTTAGAATGAGTTCACAACAATACCTAAGTGGTGATTTATTTTCTTATACTAACGGAGCTTATGAGTTTTCTATTAAGTTTTGTGTTGTGAAGTTTTCAAGTTTTGGGTAAAGATTCGATGGACTATGGAATAAGGAGTGGAAAGAGACTAAGCTTGGGGATTCCCAAGGCACCCCAAGGTAAAATTCAAGGACATCCAAAAGGCTAAGCTTGGGGATGCCCCGGATGGCATCCCCTCTTTCGCCTTCGTTCATCGGTAACTTTACTTGGAGCTATATTTTTATTCACCACATGATATGTGTTTTGCTTGGAGCATCATTTTATTTTATTTTGTTTTGCTTGCTGTTTGAATAAACTACCAAGATCTGAAATTATTAAATGTTAGAGAGTCTTCACATCGTTGCATAATTATTTGACTACTCATTGATCTTCACTTATATCTTTTGGAGTAGTTTGTTGTTTGCTCTAGTGCTTCACTTATATCTTTTTAGAGCACGACGGTGGTTTTATTTTGAAGAAATAATTGAAATCTCATGCTTCACTTATATTATTTTGAGAGTCTTTAGAACAGAATGGTAATTTGATTTGGTTATGAAACTAGTCCTAATATGATAGGCATTCAAGAGGGATATAATAAAAACTTTCATATAAAGTGCTTTGAATACTATGAGAAGTTTGATACTTGATGATTGTTTTGAGATACGAAGATGGTAATATTAGAGTCGTGCTAGTTGAGTAATTGTGAATTTGAGAAATACTTGTGTTGAAGTTTGCAAGTCCCGTAGCATGCACGCATGGTAAACGTTGTGTAACAAAATTGAAACATGATGTGTTATTTGATTGTCTTCCTTATGAGTGGCGGTCGGGGACGAGCGATGGTCTTTTCCTACCAATCGATCCCCTAGGAGCATGCGCATAATACTTGGTTTTTGATGACTTGTAGATTTTTGCAATAAGTATATGAGTTCTTTATGACTAATGTTGAGTCCATGGATTATACGCACTCTTACCCTTCCATCATTGCTAGCCTCTTCGGTACCGTGCATTGCCCTTTCTCACATTGAGAGTTGGTGCAAACTTCGCCGGTGCATCCAAACCCCGTGATATGATACGCTCTTTCACACATAAACCTCCTTATATCTTCCTCAAAACAGCGACCATATCTACCTATTATGGCATTTCCATAGCCATTCCGAGATATATTGCCATGCAACTTTCCACCGTTCCGTTTATCATGACATGTTCAGTATTGTCATATTGCTTTGCATAATCATGTAGTTGACATCATATTGGTGGCAAAGCCACCGTTCATAATTTTTCATACATGTCACTCTTGATTCATTGCTATCCCGGTATACCGCCGGAGGCATTCATATAGAGTCATACTTTGTTCTAGTATCGAGTTGTAAATAAATAGAAGTGTGATGATCATCATTCATAGAGTATTGTCCAAAAAAAGAAAGGCCAAATAAAAAAGGAAGGACCAAAAAAAGAAAATAAAATAAAAAGGGACAATGCTACTATCCTTTTTTCCACACTTGTGCTTCAAATTAGCACCATGATTTTCATGATAGAGAGTCTCTTGTTTTGTCACTTTCATATACTAGTGGGAATTTTTCATTATAGAACTTGGCTTGTATATTCCAACAATGGGCTTCCTCAAATGCCCTAGGTCTTCGTGAGCAAGCAAGTTGGATGCACACCCACTTAGTTTCTTTTGTTGAGCTTTCATGCATTTATAGCTCTAGTGCATCCGTTGCATGGCAATCCATACTCCTCACATTAACATCAATCGATGGGCATCTCCATAGCCCGTTGATTAGCCGCGTTGATGTGAGACTTTCTCCTTTTTTTGTCTTCTCCACATAACCCCCATTATTATATTCTATTCCACCCATAGTGCTATATCCATGGCTCACACTCATGTATTGCGTGAAAGTTAAAAAAAGTTTGAGACTACTAAAGTGTGAAACAATTGCTTGGCTTACCATCGGGGTTGTGCATGATGAGAGCATTCTTGTATGACAAAAGTGGAGCATGACCAAACTATATGATTTTGTAGGGATGAACATTCTTTTGCCATGTTATTTTGAGAAGACATAATTGTTTAGTTAGTATGCTTGAAGTATTATTATTTTTATGTCAATATTAAACTTTTATCTTGAATCTTATGGATCTGAATATTCTTGCCACAATAAAGAAAATTACATTGATAAATATGTTAGGTAGCATTCCGCATCAAAAATTCTGTTCTTATCATTTACCTACTCGAGGACGAGCATAAATTAAACTTGGGGATGCTGATACGTCTCCAACGTATCTATAATTTTTGATTGTTCCATGCTATTATATTATCAACCTTGGATGTTTTATATGCATTAATATGCTATTTTATATGATTTTTGGGACTAACCTATTAACCTAGAGCCGAATGCCAGTTTCTGTTTTTTCCTTGTTTTAGAGTATCGTAGAAAAAGGAAAATAAAACGGAGTCCAATTGACCTGAAACTTCACGAAACTTATTTTTGGACCAGAAGAAGCCCATGGAGTATCGGAGATGGACCAGAAGAGTCCCGGGCTGCCCACGAGGGTGGGGGGGTGCGCCCACCCCCCTGGGCGCGCACCCTGCCTCGTGGATAGCCCGGAGATCCACCGACGTACTTCTTCCTCCTATATATACCCATATACCCTAAGAACTTCGGAGAGCAGAATAGATTGGGAGTTCCGCCGCCAGAAGCCTCCGTAGCCACCGAAAACCAATCTAGACCCGTTCTGGCACCCTGCCGGAGGGGGAACCCCTCACCGGTGGCCATCCTCATCATCCCGGCGCTCTCCATGATGAGGAGGGAGTAGTTCTCCCTCAGGGCTGAGGGTATGTACCAGTAGCTATGTGTTTGATCTCTCTCTCTCTCTCTCTCGTGTTCTTGAGGTGGTATGATCTTGATGTATCGCGAGCTTTGCTATTATAGTTGGATCTTATGATGTTTCTCCCCCTCTACTCTCTTGTAATAGATTGAGTTTTCCCTTTGAAGTTATCTTATTGGATTGAGTCTTTAAGGATTCGAGAACACTTGATGTATGTCTTGCACATGCTTATCTATGGTGACAATGGGATATCATGTGATCCACTTGATGTATGTTTTGGTGATCAATTTGCGGGTTCCGCCCATGAGCCTATGCATAGGGTTTGGCACACGTTTTCGTCTTGACTCTTCGGTAGAATCTTTGGGGCACTCTTTGAAGTACTTTGTGTTGGTTTGAATAGATGAATCTGAGATTGTGTGATGCATATCGTATAATCATACCCACGGATACTTGAGGTGACATTGGAGTATGTAGGTGACATTAGGGTTTTGGTTGATTTGTGTCTTAAGGTGTTATTCTAGTACGAACTTTATGATAGATTGAACGCAAAGAATAGCTTCATGATATTTTACTACGGACTCTTGAATAGATCGATCAGAAAGGATAACTTTGAGGTGGTTTCGTACCCTACAATAATCTCTTCGTTTGTTCTTCGCTATTGGTGACTTTGGAGTGACTCTTTGTTGCATGTTGAGGGATAGTTATGTGATCCAATTATGTTATTATTGTTGAGAGAACTTGCACTAGTGAAAGTATGAACCCTAGGCCTTGTTTCCTAGCATTGCAATACCGTTTACGCTCACTTTTATCATTAGTTACCTTGCTGTTTTATATTTTTTGATTACAAAAACCATTATCTACTATCCATATTGCACTTGTATCACCACCTCTTCGCCGAACTAGTGCACCTATACAATTTACCATTGTATTGGGTGTGTTGGGGACACAAGGGACTCTTTGTTATTTGGTTGCAGGGTTGTTTGAGAGAGACCATCTTCATCCTACGCCTCCCACGGATTGATAAACCTTAGGTCATCCACTTGAGGGAAATTTGCTACTGTCCTACAAACCTCTGCACTTGGAGGCCCAAAAACGTCTACAAGAAGAAGGTTGTGTAGTAGACATCAAGCTCTTTTCTGGCGCCGTTGCCGGGGAGGTGAGTGCTTGAAGGTATGTCTTTAGATCTTGCAATCGAATCTTTTAGTTTCGTGTTTTATCACTAGTTTAGTCTATAAAAGAAAACTACAAAAAATGGAATTGAGGGTACCTCATATGCTTCATCTTTTTAATATCTTTCATGAAAATAAGGATTCCGATAATTGTGCCATAGTGTTAGAAGAAGAATGCATTAGAATGTTTGGCACTAAATCTTTGTATAATGAGCATGATTGCAATGTTGTTAGTATGAATTCCTTGGATATTCATGCTTAACGCAAACACCAAATAACATTTATATAGGTTCAACACTAATCTCAAAAGTATAGGGAGTGTGCGATGATGAGCATATCATTCTTGGAACCACTTCCAACACACACCGTCACTTCACCCTTAACTAGTCTCTGTTCATTCTGCAACTCCTGTTTCGAGTTACTAATCTTAGCAACAGAACTAGTATCAAATACTAAGGGGTTGATATAAACACTAGTAAAGTACACATCAATAATATGTATATCAAATATACCTTTGTTCACTCTGTCATCCTTCTTATCCGCCAAATACTTGGGGCAGTTCTGCTTCCAGTGACCAGTCCCTTTGCAGTAGAAGCACTTAGTCTCAGGATTACTTCTAGACTTGGGCTTCTTCACTTGAGTAGCAACTTGCTTGCCGTTCTTCGTGAAGTTCCCCTTCTTCCCTTTGCCCTTTTCTTGAAACTAGTGGTCTTTTCAACCATCAACACTTGATGCTTTTCTTGATTTCTACCTTCGTCGATTTCAGCATCACGAAGAGCTTGGGAATCGTTTCTGTTATCCCTTTCATATTATAGTTCATCACAAAGTTCTAGTAACTTGGTGATAGTGACTAGAGAACTCTGTCAATCACTATCTTATCTAGAAGATTAACTCCCACTTGATTCAAGTGACTGTAGTACTCAGACATTCTGAGCACATGCTCACTAGCTGAGCTATTCTCCTCCATCTAGTAGGCAAAGTGCTTATCAAAGGTCTCATACCTTTCGACATGGGCATGAGTCTGAAATATTAATTTCAACTCTTGGAACATATCATATGCTCCGTGGCATACAAAACGTCTTTGAAGCCCCGATTCTAAGCCGTAAAGCATGGTGCACTAAACTATCAAGTAGTCATCATATCGAGCTTGCCAAACGTTCATAATGTTTGTGTCTGCTCCTGCAATCAGCCTGTCACCTAGCGGTACATCAAGGACATAATTCTTATATGCAGCAATGAGGATAATCCTTAGATCACGGATCCAATCCGCATCATTGCTACTAACATCTTTCAACTTAGTTTTCTCTAGGAACATATCAAAAATAAAACAGGAAACTACATCGCGAGCTATTGATCTATAACATAGATATGCAAATACTATCAGGACTAAGTTCATGATAAATTAAAGTTCAATTAATCATATTACTTAAGAACTCCCACTTAGATAGACATCCCTCTAGTCATCTAAATGATCACGTGATCCAAATCAACTAAACCATGTCCGATCATCACATGAGATGGAGTAGTTTTCAATGGTGAACATCACTATGTTGATCATTTCTACTATATGATTCACGCTCGACCTTTCGGTCTCCAGTGTTTCGAGGCCATATCTGCATATGCTAGGCTCGTCAAGTTTAACCTGAGTATTCCGCATGTGCAAAACTGGCTCGCACCCGTTGTATGTGAACGTAGAGCTTATCACACCCGATCATCACATGGTGTGTCGGCATGACGAACTGTCACAACGGTGCATACTCAGGGAGAACACTTATACCTTGAAATTTAGTGAGAGATCATCTTATAATGCTATCGTCGAACTAAGCAAAATAAGATGCATAAAGGATAAACATCACATGCAATCAAAATATGTGACATGATATGGCCATGATCATCTTACGCCTTTGATCTCCATCTCTAAAGTACCGTCATGATCTCTATCCTCACCGGCATGACACCATGATCTCCATCATCATGATCTCTATCAACATTTCGTCACATGGTCGTGTCACCGACTATTGCTCTTGCAACTATTGCTATCGCATAGCGATAAAGTAAAACAATTATTTGGCACTTGCATCTTATGCAATAAAGAGACAACCATAAGGCTTCTGCCAGTTGCCGATAAAAACATGATCATCTCATACAACAACTTATATCTCATCACGTCTTGACCATATCACATCACAACAAGCCCTGCAAAAACAAGTAAGACGTCCCCTACTTTGTTGTTGCAAGTTTTATGTGGCTGCTACGGGCTGAGCAAGAACCGTTCTTACCTACGCATAAAAACCACAATGCGGTATAGTGATTGCTTTTTGATCTTCATAAAGAACCCTGTTCATTGAATCTGATTCAACTAAAGTTGGAGAAACTGACACCCACCAGCCACCTGTGTGCGAAGCACGTCGGTAGAACCAGTCTCGTGTAAGCGTACGCGCAATGTCAGTCTGGGCCACTTCATCCAACAATGTCGCTGAATCAAGAAT
Source organism: Triticum urartu (assembly GCF_003073215.2). Lineage (NCBI taxonomy): Eukaryota > Viridiplantae > Streptophyta > Magnoliopsida > Poales > Poaceae > Triticum > Triticum urartu. Next base: position 108,837,123 of record NC_053023.1, on the reverse strand, counting down.
CAACTAGTGATGGCAAGCAAAATGTATATACCCACGCCCACAACTCCTTTGTGTTCTACTCGTGCATATAACATCTACGCATAAACCTGGCTCAGATGCCACTATTGGGGAACGCAGTAATTTGAAAAAATTCCTACGCACACGCAAGATCATGGTGATGCATAGCAACAAGAGGGTAGAGTATCGTCTACGTACCCTCGTAGACCGTAAACATAAGCGTTATGACAACGCGGTTGATGTAGTCGTACGTCTTCACGATCGACCGATCTAGTACCGAAGATATGACACCTCCGCGATCTGCACACATTCAGCTCGATGACGTCCCGCGAACTCATGATCCAGTAGAGCTTCGATGGAGAGTTTCGTCAGCACGACGGCGTGATGACGGTGATGACGTTGCTACCGGAACAGGGCTTCGCCTAAGCACCGCTACAATATTACCGAGGTGGATTATGGTGGAGGGGGGCACCGCACACGGTAACTTGTGTGTCTATGGGGTGCCCCTCCCTCGTATATAAAGGAGTGGAGGAGGGGGAGGGCCGGCCCTCTACTATAGCGCGCCCTGGGGAGTCCTACTCACGTTGGGAGTAGGATTCCCTCCCTTCCAAGTAGTAGGAGTAGGAGAGAAGGAAGGGGAAGAGAGAAGAGAAGGAAGGAGGGGGCGCCGCCCCTCCCCCTAGTCCAATTCGGACTAGGCCTTGGGGGGCGCGCGGCCTACCCTAGGCAGCCCCTCTCTCTCTCCCCTAAAGCCCAATAAGGCCCATATACTCCCCGGTGAATTCCCGCAACTCTCCGATACTCCGATAAATACTCAAACCACTCAGAACCTTTTCGATGTCCGAATATAGCCTTCCAATATATCGATCTTTATGTCTCGAACATTTCAAGACTCCTCGTCATGTCCCTGATCTCACCCGGGACTCCGAACAACCTTCGGTACATCAAAACACATAAACTCATAATACCGATCGTCACCGAACGTTAAGCGTGCGGACCCTACAGGTTCAAGAACTATGTAGACATGACCGAGACTCATCTCCGGTCAATAACCAACAGCAGAACCTGAATGCTCATATTGGCTCCTACATATTCTACGAAGATCTTTATTGGTCAAACCGCATAACAACATACGTTGTTCCCTTTGTCATCGGTATGTTACTTGCCCGAGATTCGATCGTCGGTATCTCAATACCTAGTTCAATCTCGTTACCAGCAAGTCTCTTTACTCGTTCCGTAATGCTACATCCGGTAACTAACTCATTAGCTACATTGCTTGCAAGGCTTATTGTGATGTACATTACCGAGAGGGCCTAGGGATACCTCTCCGACAATCGGAGTGACAAATCCTAATCTTGATCCATGCCAACTCAACAAACACCATTGGAGACACCTGTAGAGCACCTTTATAATCACCCAGTTATGTTGTGATGTTTGGTAGCACACAAAGTATTCCTCTGGTATTCGGGAGTTGCATGATCTCATAGTCATAGGAACATGTATAGTTATGGAGAAAGCAATAGCAACAAACTAAACGATCATCGTGCTAAGCTAACGGATGGGTCAAGTCAATCACATCATTCTTTAATGATGTGATCCCGTTAATCAAATGACAACTCATGTCTATGGCTAGGAAACTTAACCATCTTTGATTCAACGAGCTAGTCAAGTAGAGGCATACTAGTGACACTCTGTTTGTCTATGTATTCGCACATGTACTAAGTTTCTGGTTAATACAATTCTAGCATGAATAATAAACATTTATCATGATATAAGGAAATAAATAATAACTTTATTATTGCTTCTAGGGCATATTTCCTGCAGAAGCTTCCTTTAGTATCTTCTTGAGAATCACCGGATAAAAACACTGAAAGAAAGGAATGAATAGACTTCACATCCATAAGATGGATACTTGATTAAGAAATCCGAGTCCTTGAAAAAAAAGGGGGGGGGGGGGGGGGAAAAAAAAGGCAACTTGGGGACGGACGAAACGAACACCGTTGAGAAAACTGAGATTGGATATTGAAAATGGGAAAAATGATAGTATCATATTGAAGAGAATCACACCAGTTGGGAAGAATTGACATGGAAATCTCGATGATAAAAAAGGATCAGTATTCACATAGGAATATGAGAACACCACTTGGAAAAGGTATGGAATCAACACTTGACATTGAAGCAACTCGAATACCACAACAACAAAAAAACAAGGATTGACTTGCAGAATAAGCCGGAACAAACATATGATAGACCCTCTATCGTATCATGAGTCTGTTGGAAAGATATCCTACGAGATACTTGAATTCCCACCTATAAACTCCTGAAACTTTCTGGTTATGCAATCAGGTGTTGGGGATACAAGGGAAGCATAATATCTCACGCAAACTAACAATTCCTACATCCAGCTGTATCCATCCGTCAACACATAACCAAGAAACCTTTAGAAATCATGTACCTCAACCTTCGAAAAGCATCTGTTATACGAGTTATGGCAATACTCCTGAACTCCCGCCTCAGTACTGGGTGGCGTCGAGGTTATCTCACCAACAACTGCATAACAGAGATTTTCGATGTCGGCGAACTCAGGTATTCCAGAACAACAACGATAAAATTGTGATGACAACACCTCAGAGCTCAACTCCCCGGGATACTGCCACAACCCCTAAATGTCAGGAGGCACCAAGAACAATGTTCTCGTCACAAAACTATCGGAAGGATTCAAGATACCCGCATGATCCTAATTTTTTTTCATGAAATTTGAGGAGAGGAAAGTCAAAACTTCTATGTCAGGAGGCCTCACCAGAGCGACGAAGGGATTGAGGAGTAAAAATAATCCTACTCTCCGATATATATAATCCTAAGACTCAAAACATTTATGTTCTAGACTCAACAACATCAGTGATTCGATCAAGCAGGGGGCTCCTAAGTCGGGGATGGCTCTGATTACCAACTTGTAACGCCCACGATGCGGCTATATCTCCCACGTGTCGAGGCACGACTTAGAGGCATAACCTGAAGGAAATATGCCATAGAGGCAATAATAAAGTTATTATTTATTTCCTTATATCATGATAAATGTTTATTATTCATGCTAGAATTGTATTAACCGGAAACATGATACATGTGTGAATACATAGACAAACAGAGCGTCACTAGTATGACTCTACTTGACTAGCTCGTTGATAAAAGATGGTTATGTTTCCTAGCCATAGAAAAAGAGATGTCATTTGATTAACGGGATCACATCATTAGGAGAATGATGTGATTTACTTGACTCATTCCGTTAGCTTAGCACTTGATCGTTTAGTTTGTTGCTATTGCTTTCTTCGTGACTTATACATGTTCCTATGACTATGAGATTATGCAACTCCCGTTTACCGGAGGAACACTTTTTGTGCTACCAAACGTCACAACGTAACTGGGTGATTATAAAGGTGCTCTACAGGTGTCCCCAAAGGTACTTGTTGGGTTGACGTATTTCGAGATTAGGATTTGTCACTCCAATTGTCGGAGAGGTATCTCTGGGCCCACTTGGTAATACACATCACTTAAGCCTTGCAAGCATTTGTCACATCCCTAGCTTCTGGTAATGCTCTAGGCTAGCTTCATGTGTGCATCATGTCTATATTCCGAAAGTTGAAATGAGGAAATTGAAAGCCTCAGAAATCATTTTAATAAAAGGGCAAGAAACCCTAAAATTGCAATCAGTAAATCCAAATTGCCCTAGAAATAGCTCTGAAAATTTTGGCAAGATTTATAAATCAAACCAAAATTTTGGAACATTTCTAAGGGATTATTTGGGCTCTGATTTTAAATCAATATTCTATTTGAATTTGGAGTTATATTCATAATATATAATGAATATATTTTCAAATGCCCTGAGACATTTTATGTATATGAGGAGTAGACCTTAAGTGACATAAAATTATCCAGGGGAGTTTTGGCACTATTTTCAAATTTGTTTGAATTTGAATTCAGTGGCAATTAAACAAAACAAAACAGAAACAAAAGAAAAATGAAAGCCCACCGGGCCTCTTACCCGCACCTACCTGGTCCATCCCACCTACCGCCACCGCGTCGTCTTCCTCCTGCCAGTAGGAGCAGGTGCGTGTCGACGCACGCGCAGCTACGGCCACCTCCTGCTTCGCGCTGGAGGCCCGTCCTTCTCCCTGATCCCGCGTTTGGAGACGGCCAGAGACCCCCTCACCTCTATTTCTCCCTCACCCGCAACCACTCCCCTCCCCTGGCTCTCTCTCTCTCACCGTCCGGGCGCCACCATCGCTGCCCTCGCGACCACAGCCCACCCCTTGCCTCCCTAGCCGTCCAACCGCTCCGCCCGCAGGGCTATCCATCGAAGCAAGCGAGCTCGGGACATGCTTCTCCGTCGCCATCGTCTTTGTTTTCAACGTCGGCCACCGGAGGGAGCCGCCATCGATCTGTCGCCTGCCGGTCGTCCTCGAGCTCTTCGAGCCCCAGTTCTATTCCCTGTGAGGCCGCCGTCGTTTCCCCTTTCTCCTCTCTGTTAATTTCGTCCCCTAGACCCGATCCTCATCGACGCCGTACTCCGGCCGCCGCCCAACTCGCCGTCCCCGCCATTGCACGCCACCCCAGCGCCGCCCGAGGCCACCAACGGACGCGCCTCGTTGCGCCGCTTCCAACGCGCCCAGCCGTGCGACCTCTTGTTGCCGGAGTTGGCCGGACGAGCAACCTCGTCGTGCTCTGTTTACGCCGGTGGTTATAACGCCGGCGATGATGACGTGGACGCGTCATTAGCGGCTAATCGAACCACTAACTAACCCCCTGGCTCGCTGACATGCGGGCCCCGCTGCCTAACTAACCAGCTAACAAAAATAGATTAAGATTAGTCTAAAGGCAGTGGCCCCACGCATCACCGTTGACCTCGCTGACGTGGCCGTTGACCGGACCCACCTGTCTGTGACACTAAATGTCACTGGGTCACTGACCAGTGGGTCCCACTGGTCAGGTTTGACCTGGACCGTGCCCCGTTGACCTGCTGGCGTCATGACGATGTCATGCTGACGTAGTAATTAATTTCTATTTTAAAACAATTTAGGAAATTCCAGAAAATGACTTAAACTTCAAAAAATCATAGAAATTAAACCGTAACTCGAAATGAAATAATTTATATATGAAAAATTATCAGAAAAATTCAAGGAATCTGTTTGTGGCATTTTCATTCATGTTAGAAAAACTTATGGCTGCTGTTTAGGCCAATTCACATAAATGGAATTTAAACTCTCACATATGGAGTTTGAATTTGAACCTAGGGTTCAAACCAACTCCATTTAACATATTGCTAGTTGCATTAGCTCAAACCACAGCATATTGACATGTCATGATCATGCATCATATTGTGCATTGCATTGATTGTGTTTATTTCTCTGTTGCCGGTATTTGTCCCCTCTCGATAGACGTTGTTTAGCAAAACCCCCTTGTTCATCCCGATACAATCCCACTCTCTCACCCCTGCTCTCTTTTACTGCATTAGGACAACAACGATTCAACTGTTACATGTTGCGGTAGTTCAACCCCTTCCTCTGCATGACCTGTCATTGCCACAGTAAATAGATGAAACCCACTAGTATGAGTAGGAGTTGTTTGAGCCCTTATGTGCCTACTCATTCATGCTTATTTGTCATGCCTGCTACTGCTTAGAGTTGAGTCAGGTCTGATTCATCGGGAATGAATCGGAGGCGTGTGAACATGTCCTACTGTGTGTGAGCTAAGTGTGTGAACACGTTTTGGTAAAGGTAGCAGTGAGAGGCCATGTAGGAGTACATGGTGGGTTGTCTCATTGAAACCGTCCTCAGGAACTGATTTCTATGTCTGTGATCCATGAACAACTACTACCGCTCATTGGGATCCTTAATTGAACCTCTCGGCTTCTTAATCACCCTAGTACTCTGTCCAGGAGTTGCAACTAGTTTCTGGTGTTTGTAGGTTATGTGTTGGTGGCCGTGCGTAGCGCTGACCCTAGGGGTGGGCTATGATGCGGTAGATACACCGTGGCACGGTGTACCGGGCGCCCGTTTGGTGTCTCGGGAACCCTGTTCACATCGTTCGGGGCCGTATGTGGAAACCTCGGCCGGACTCCCTGCGGATGGAACCTGGATAGGCGATAAACCTGGACTAGAGACTTAAGTGTTTAGGTAGGCCATGGCCGACACCCTCGTTGGGCTTCTGCTTGAAGGTTGCCAAGTACATGTCGTGTAAACGACGGTAAGTGGTGGGAGCATGTGTGAAGAAGTACACCCCTGCAGGGTTATCATTATCTATTCGAATAGCCGGATTCCTCGGATATGGAAACTTGGACCCCTTGCATAGTTCATAGACAAGTGAAAGTGGATACTCTAAAACTTGCAAGATAAGTGTGAGTGCTATGGATGGCCTTCTCATAGGGAGACGGGAGCGGATCCATAGTGGTGTATTGAATGGTGAATATGTGGACTCGTGTGCGCCACCTCAAAAGAGTTGCTTGCAGTCGTAGTTCAGGTTAGCCACTGAGTCAAAGCTGGCTTGCTGCAGTTAAACTCCATCACCCCCTTTATTGATACCAATGCATATGTAGTTAGTCCTGATGTAAGTCTTGTTGGGTACATTTGTACTCATGTTTGCTTAATTTATGTTTTGCAGAGAGACTTCAGTCTCGCTAGTAGTTCCACGTGGACTTCGACGTTTAGCTTGATACCTCAGCTACGATCTTGTGCCCTCGGCAGGATCTGGTAGATAGTCAGGCTTCTTAGCCTTTTTCATTTGTAGATGTCTGTACTCAGACATGTTAAGCTTCCGCTTGTGCCTTGATTTGTATGCTATGATTGTTGGGTCATGAGACCCATGTTTGTAACATCTCGCTCCTCGGAGCCTAATGAATAAATACTTGAGTTGTAGAGTTATGTTGTGATGCCATGATGTATTTACACATATCGAGCATATTGTGTGTATGATTGAAATGCTTGGTATGTGTGGGATCAGACAATCTAGTTGTTTAGCCTTGGCAGTCTCTCTTATGGGGAAATGTAGTCTAGTGCTTCCATGAGCCATAGTAGTCCGCTACAGCCCGGTTCACCGGAGTCCTGATAGCCCAACACTACTGCTCAGGACACTTGACTGGCCGGCATGTGTTTCACTTCGTTCCTGTGTCTGTCCCCTCGGGGAAATGTCACACGGTGACATCCGGAGTCCTGCCTAGCCTGCTACAGCCCGGGTTCCCGGAGTCCTATTAGCCAAGTGCTACAGTCCGGATTCACACGCTGCTGACCGACATGCTCGATGTGATTCATGTATGCCTGTTCCCATAGGTTAGTGCTGCTTTGGGTTCACGACTAGCCATGTCGGCCCGGGTTCTCTGTCATATGGATGCTAGCGACACTATCATATACGTGAGCCAAAAGGCGCAAACGGTCCCGGGCCATGGTAAGGTGACACCCGTGGGAATACCGTGCGTGAGGCCGCAAAGTGATATGAGGTGTTACCGGCTAGATCGATGTGACTTGGAATCGGGGTCCTGACAGCTTTGGTATCAGAGCCTGACTGCCTGTAGGATTACCAAGCCAAACTGGTCGAAGTCGAGTCTAGAAATGCTTTAGTTATGTAAGGGAATTGATTGTGGAAGGGAACGTAAGGCTCTTTTTACTCCTTATACCTCATGGCCTTCTGATCTGAGTCAACCTCTTCTCTTCTACGGGGATTAAGAACTAGGCCTTCTCATCTATCTATCAGGATGACGAGTTACTATGTTAGAGACTTATAGGATTGATGTATTCAAGCCTCAGTTCAGTTCCTACTACTTCCATATGTTCGTAGCTGGCCTCAGAACTTTGATATTGTGATGTTGAGTGGTTATGCCACCATTTTTGCAGGATGTCTCAATTTTTTTTGAGCATTTACAGCCGTTATGCTGTCCGAGTCATCCCAGGTTTCTAACTAGTCTGATGCATTTGCAAATTCCTTTCTCCTGTTACCGACGTTCCTTTGGGCCAGTTTAACCACACTAATCGGTGAGTTGAGGTACTCTATTACCTCGACATATATGCTGGAGCTATTATTATGACCCTAGGTGTCTTAGGGAGTCACCTAGTAGTCTATCAATGCTTTGTGTTCCCGGTGTGATGATTCTGGCCACCATTCTCGAAAGCATCCCGTGATGCCATTTAGTAGTAGGCATTCTACTCTTGGGTTCTTGACCCAAGATTCACCCTACTTGCTTCATGTTGATAGTGTTGCTAGTTCCTTTAGGATATTAGTAACCTTTGCGATAGTCCTCGAGGTCCGTGGTATTTCCTTCTTCCAAATACCATGAACCATTAAGGTAGAAGTTCTTTGAACCAAAAGATCACCATTAGAGTACTCCTAAGGAGTTCTCCATTCATAATTGTGATTCTGCCAACTCTACCTTTCTGCATGGGTTATCCGGAAGAAACCTGTTGAACTTGGTTCGACATACTAATCTATGCACCCACAACTCAGAAAATTATATGTTCCCTTGAGTTGTCCCTCTTTAGTTGTTTTCTGACTCTCGTCTATCAACAGATAGTCGGGAGTAGTTGTGCGATCGTGTTCATCGATGCCTGCTATTCTTATGGTCCGTCAAGCCATTCTATTCCAGAATGACTAGGAGAAACAAACTCCAGTACCTTATCCATATCTAGGATTGGGTCAAAGTAGTTGTATTCCATGGATCAAAATGCCAACCTAGCTTTTGCTCTGTTCTACCTTGGAGTGTTACCATATTTATGTCAAGAATGTCATGAGAATTGCACCACCTCTTATGAATTCTTGACGCAGTGATACTTATCGCCATCATTATTCATTCTTCGGTTCCATGTTGTTGTAACCGGAATGCCGACAAGTGAACTGTGATGTGTGAAATCAATACTCCTAGCAACCCCGTTGCTTGGTAGTTAATGGACAATAAACTCATTCTTAGCGTGTTGGTTATTGAATCATCATTCTAAGATTGATCGTGCTACCTAGTCCTTATTTCCGGAGCACTATTCGATCAATGAGTTAGGATTGTGTCAAACCCTTGCTCTATTGATCACATCGTCTTGCCTCGCAAAGCAAGATTGTTCTCGAGCTTAATAACATATCGGTGGGTTGTGATTTTCCAAATATCTTCTTGGAAGTATCACCAGGTTGTCACCTGATCGCTATGTTGAGTTCGTGATCAAGTTGGTTTCTTGTAGCCACCCTTTTTCTCCAAGAATCTGTGTTGGATACCCCTGAGCTAGTTGGTTAAGCTTAACAACAACTTGGAGGGTTGGAAGATAAAAGCTTGTATTGCTTAGTTCGTGTTAAGGGATATCTTTTGTGTGTGTGTGTGTGTTGAAGAAAGATGATATCTTCATCGATTGGTCCTCATGATCAGTTATTGGATCTATTGTCTTGTCCAAACTTTGATTTGAGTGTGGGCTATCCTCAAATCAAATCAGAACCAACGATGTTCGTAATGTTGTCCTACTCGAGGTTGATTCCTCGGGCATACACCATTACATCCTTTGTTCTGACCAATGCTATCACCGTGTTCACTTAATTGTGGAATTCCATCTATATGGAAGCCTGGATGGTTGTTTGTTGAGCCCATTGACAACATTATCATCGTCCATGATTCATGTTAAACATCTAAGTTAGCGTTGGAAACTTTGAAAGCATTTCTTCATGGTAGCTCATGAAGCATATGTTTCGATGAAAGAAGTGACTACCTCTGATTCACGTGCATTTGGTGAAAGTTGCCGCCGTGGATTCAAGAAAGCTTGTTCTGCTTCCTTGGAATCATCCCAAGTTAGTCATGCATGTGCGAAGTATTCTATGGTTTGATAGGCTCGCTACCTCCAGTCCATATGTGTCCCTAGCACACCAAGCCACTGACTGATTTGTTCTAGGAGAAGGAGTTAAGTGCTAATCCATGGTAATGCACAAGACTTCGATATCCTCGATGATGGTTCCCAACCTGAACTCGGTAGTGTTTTATCATAAGACTACTATGTGGTCATGCTTGTCTGGGACAACGTGTTCACATGTGTTTAGCAGAACCAGCTCATGTTTTGGAGCTTACTACCGTAGTTCATTTCCCCGAGAGTCTTGCAACATCATCTCGTCGATTTGTGTTGCAAACTTTCATTTTTCTTTCTAGACTTGATGAGTCTGGAATATCCTGACACCAACTAGATCTGAATCTCAGGCAGATATGATGGTTGGAACACACTCCAAGAACTATAATATTGGTCTCTCTGTAACCGGTAAAGTGGATGTCGTGGCCAACACACCCAGCCGGAAGACCTATTATTGTAGTATCTTGATTGAGGAAGTTGGCCACCTCCCCATAAGGATTTCGTAGGATTTACTCCAGAAGTTGTTCCTTATGGATCTATTGTATTCCGAAGTCCGACCACTACTTGATGGCTATGCTGATGCTTTAAAGCATGACCGTGGTAACCAGTACATCAAGGAGAACATTAGAAGCGGAGTGCTAAATGTCTCTCGGTCGATCATCCAGATTTCATTCCCTTGGCCTCGCTATGGTGAAATCTGAGAAAGGGTTGTCTTTCTATGCATCTGCATTGTCCATCACTATTCGTCAAGGTAGTAAGATGTGTTGCCAGGATCCTCGACTCGGATGTTGGTAGAAACTTGATGAATATGGAAATGCTCAAGTTCTTGAGAGCACGCGCAAGCAAAATCATCCCTTGCGTTGTCTTCAACAAGGTAGTTCACATCATCCATTCTAGCCCGAGTGTGTCGCTCTCTCAAACTTCGTCAAACGATCGCTCGTAAATTGCCTTAGGATGGTATAGAGAGTTCCAATGATCTCTATATCAAAAGTAATTCTTTTTGCCACTTAAGGGATAATTCCACGAGTCACCTTCCTTAAGGTATCACGTTACGGAATCATGGCAATTATCTCCTTGCTACTTGAAATTCATGCCCCGTCTTAGTCAAGTGTGGAATTGTAACCTGCCAAATTGAAACCTCGTCATTTGTTTCTTTCCTCCCCTCTCGATATGTGTTTTGTGTCTCAGCTCGAGAGATGTTTCAATGTCTCACTCTGTGAGTTGATCCTGAGTTGTTCGACCTTCGATAAGATTGATCCCTCTCGAGTTTTCCTTCTCCTCTCATTGTCATGTTAGTTGGAGTTCTCGGGGCAAGACATTGAGACAAAGATGGTGATTGAATCAACGTTCATTTAAAGTGCAACCTGGATCGCGAGGATTGCGTTAGTTGTGTTCCCCCATCATCTTACCCTACGCTTGAATCTCGGGACGAGATTCTTGTTTAGTAGGGGTGAGCTGTCACATCCCTAGCTTCTGGTAATGCCCTAGGCTAGCTTCATGTGTGCATCATGTCTATATTCCGAAAGTTGAAATGAGGAAATTGAAAGCCTCAGAAATCATTTTAATAAAAGGGCAAGAAACCCTAAAATTGCAATCAACAAATCCAAAATGCCCTAGAAATAGCTCTGACAATTTTGGCAAGAGTTATAAATCAGACCAAAATTTTGGAACATTTCTAAGGGATTATTTGGGCTCTGATTTTAAATCAATATTCTATTTGAATTTGGAGTTATATTCATAATATATAATGAATATATTTTCAAATGCCCTGAGACATTTTATGTATATGAGGAGTAGACCTTAAGTGACATAAAATTATCCAGGGGAGTTTTGGCACTGTTTTCAAATTTGTTTGAATTTGAATTCAGTGGCAATTAAACAAAACAAAACAGAAAAACAGAAACAAAAGAAAAACGAAAGCCCACCGGGCCTCTTACCCGCACCTACCTGGTCTAGCCCACCTACCCCCACCGCGTCGTCTTCCTCCTGCCAATAGGAGCAGGTGCGTGTCGACGCACACGCAGCTACGGCCACCTCCTGCTTCGCGCTGGAGGCCCGTCCTTCTCCCTGATCCCGCGTTTGGAGACGCCCAGAGACCCCCTGACCTCTCTCTCTCCCTCACCCGCAACCTCTCCCCTCCCCTGGCTCTCTCTCTCACCGGCCGAGCACCACCATCGCTGCCCCTCGCTGCCCTCGTGGCCACAGCCCACCCCTTGCCTCCCTAGCCATCCAACTGCTCCGCTAAGATGTCGTGGGCCTATCCATCGAAGCAAGCGAGCTCGGGACACGCTGCTCCGTCGCCATCGTCTTCGTTTTCAACGTCGGCCACCGGAGGGAGCCGCCATCGATCTGTCGCCTGCCGGTCGTCCTCGAGCTCTTCGAGCCCCAGTTCTACTCCCTGTGAGGCCACCATCGTTTCCCCTCTCTCCTCTCTGTTAATTTCGTCCCCTAGACCCGATCCCCATCGAAGCCGTACTCCGGCCGCCGCCCAACTCGCCGTCCCCGCCATTGCACACCACCCCAGCGCCGCCCGAGGCCACCAGCGGACGCGCCTCGTTGCGCCGCTTCCAACGCGCCCAGCCGTGCGACCTCTTGTTGCCGGAGTTGGCCGGACGAGCAACCTCGCCGTGCTCTGTTTACGCCGGTGGTTATAACGCCGACGATGATGACGTGGACGCGTCATTAGCGGCTAATTGAACCACTAACTAACCCTTTGGCTCACTGACATGCGGGCCCCGCTGCCTAACTAACCAGCTAACAAAAATAGATTAAGATTAATCTAAACGCAGTGGCCCCACGCGTCACCGTTGACCTCGCTGACGTGGCCGTTGACCGGACCCACCTGTCTGTGACACTAAATGTCACTGGGTCACTGACCAGTGGGTCCCACTGGTCAGGTTTGACGTGGACCGTGCCCCGTTGACCTGCTGATGTCATGACGATGTCATGCTGACGCAGTAATTAATTTCTGTTTTAAAACAATTCAGGAAATTCCAGAAAATGACTTAAACTTCAAAAAATCATAGAAATTAAACCGTAACTCCAAATGAAATAATTTATATATGAAAAATTATCAGAAAAATTTAAGGAATCTTTTTATGGCATTTTCATGCATGTTAGAACAACTTATGGCTGCTATTTAGGCCAATTCACATAAATGGAATTTAAACTCTCACATATGGAGTTTGAATTTGAACCTAGGGTTCAAACCAACTCCATTTAACATATTGCTAGTTGCATTAGCTCAAACCACAGCATATTGACATGTCATGATCATGCATCATATTGTGCATTGCATTGATTGTGTTTCTTTCTCTATTGCCGGTATTTGTCCCTTCTCGATAGACGTTGTTTCGACGCTGTGATCATTGACACTGATGAAGACTCAATGTTATCTTCAGAAGTGCCAAGCAAGAAAAACCCCCTTGTTCATCCCGATACAATCCCACTCTCTCACCCCTGCTCTCTTTTACTGCATTAGGACAACAACGATTCAACTGTTACATGTTGCGGTAGTTCAACCCCTTCCTCTGCATGACCTGTCATTGCCACAGTAAATAGATGAAACCCACTAGTATGAGTAGGAGTTGTTTGAGCCCTTATGTGCCTACTCATTCATGCTTATTTGTCATGCCTGCTACTGCTTAGAGTTGAGTCAGGTCTGATTCATCGGGAATGAATCGGAGGCGTGTGAACATGTCCTACTGTGTGTGAGCTAAGTGTGTGAACACGTTTTGGTAAAGGTAGCAGTGAGAGGCCATGTAGGAGTACATGGTGGGTTGTCTCATTGAAACCGTCCTCAGGAACTGATTTCTATGTCTGTGATCCATGAACAACTACTACCGCTCATTGGGATCCTTAATTGAACCTCTCGGCTTCTTAATCACCCTAGTACTCTGTCCAGGAGTTGCAACTAGTTTCTGGTGTTTGTAGGTTATGTGTTGGTGGCCGTGCGTAGCGCTGACCCTAGGGGTGGGCTATGATGCGGTAGATACACCGTGGCACGGTGTACCGGGCGCCCGTTTGGTGTCTCGGGAACCCTGTTCACATCGTTCGGGGCCGTATGTGGAAACCTCGGCCGGACTCCCTGCGGATGGAACCTGGATAGGCGATAAACCTGGACTAGAGACTTAAGTGTTTAGGTAGGCCATGGCCGACACCCTCGTTGGGCTTCTGCTTGAAGGTTGCCAAGTACATGTCGTGTAAACGACGGTAAGTGGTGGGAGCATGTGTGAAGAAGTACACCCCTGCAGGGTTATCATTATCTATTCGAATAGCCGGATTCCTCGGATATGGAAACTTGGACCCCTTGCATAGTTCATAGACAAGTGAAAGTGGATACTCTAAAACTTGCAAGATAAGTGTGAGTGCTATGGATGGCCTTCTCATAGGGAGACGGGAGCGGATCCATAGTGGTGTATTGAATGGTGAATATGTGGACTCGTGTGCGCCACCTCAAAAGAGTTGCTTGCAGTCGTAGTTCAGGTTAGCCACTGAGTCAAAGCTGGCTTGCTGCAGTTAAACTCCATCACCCCCTTTATTGATACCAATGCATATGTAGTTAGTCCTGATGTAAGTCTTGTTGGGTACATTTGTACTCATGTTTGCTTAATTTATGTTTTGCAGAGAGACTTCAGTCTCGCTAGTAGTTCCACGTGGACTTCGACGTTTAGCTTGATACCTCAGCTACGATCTTGTGCCCTCGGCAGGATCTGGTAGATAGTCAGGCTTCTTAGCCTTTTTCATTTGTAGATGTCTGTACTCAGACATGTTAAGCTTCCGCTTGTGCCTTGATTTGTATGCTATGATTGTTGGGTCATGAGACCCATGTTTGTAACATCTCGCTCCTCGGAGCCTAATGAATAAATACTTGAGTTGTAGAGTTATGTTGTGATGCCATGATGTATTTACACATATCGAGCATATTGTGTGTTTGATTAAAATGCTTGGTATGTGTGGGATCCGACAATCTAGTTGTTTAGCCTTGGCAGCCTCTCTTATGGGGAAATGTAATCTAGTGCTTCCATGAGCCATAGTAGTCTGCTACAGCCCGGTTCACCGGAGTCCTGATAGCCGAGCACTACTGCTCAGGACACTTGACTGGCCGGCATGTGTTTCACTTCTTTCCTGTGTCTGTCCCCTCGGGGAAATGTCACGCGGTGACATCTGGAGTCCTGCCTAGCCTGCTACAGCCCGGGTTCCCGGAGTCCTATTAGCCAAGTGCTACAGTCCGGATTCACACGCTGCTGACCGACATGCTCGATGTGATTCATGTATGCCTGTTCCCATAGGTTAGTGCCGCTTTGGGTTCACGATTAGCCATGTCGGCCCGGGTTCTCTATCATATGGATGCTAGCGACACTATCATATACGTGAGCCAAAAGGCGCAAACGGTCTCAGGCCATGGGAAGGCGACACCCGTGGGAATATCGTGCATGAGGCCGCAAAGTGATATGAGGTGTTACCGGCTAGATCGATGTGACTTGGAATTGGGGTCCTGACAGCATTGCAACTAATGAGTTAGTTGCGGGATGATGTGTTATAGAACGAGTAAAGAGACTTGCTGGTAACGAGATTGAACTAGGTATTGAGATACCGACGATCGAATCTCGGGCAAGTAACATACCAATGACAAAAGGAACAACGTATGTTGTTATGCGGTTTGACCGATAAAGATCTTTGATGGTGTCCTGGACTAGGGGGTACTCACCACGTCATCTCCCGATCTGTTAGATTGGGCCGAGGACCCCCATGGCCGTATACTCATGGGCTAGTTTGGACAGCTGCCGCATACAAGGAAGATTCCACAAGACTTGGCGATCAAGACAAGGACTTCTCCCCACCGGCGTATTCGGCTAGGACTCTTGTTATCCTAGGCCTCTGGTGCATTATATAAACCGAGGCCAGGCTAGTCGATAGATATATACAACAATCATACCATAGGCTAGCTTCTAGGGTTTAGCCTCTACGATCTCGTGGTAGATCAACTCTTGTAATACTCATATCATCAATATCAATCAAGCAGGACGTAGGGTATTACCTCCATCAAGAGGGCCCGAACCTGGGTAAACATCGTGTCCCCTGACTCCTGTTACCATCCGCCTTAGACACACAGTTCGAGACCCCCTACCCGAGATCCACCGGTTTTGACACCAAAAATCTTCGTAGAATATGTAGGAGCTAATATGAGCATCCAGGTTCCGCTATTGGTTATTGACCGGAGACGTGTCTCGGTCATGTCTACATAGTTCTCGAACCCGTAGGGTCCGCACGCTTAAAGTTCAATGACGGTTATATTATGAGTTTATAGTTTTTGATGTACCGAATGTAGTTCGGAGTCTTGGATGAGATCATAGACATGACGAGGATTCTCGAAATGTTCGAGACGTAAATATCGATATATTGGAGGACTATATTTGGATACCGGAATGGTTCCGGGTGAGATCGGGATAATACCGGAGCACCGGGAGGTCATCGGAACCCCGTGGGAGGTATATGGGCCTTAATGGGATTTAGTGGAAAGGAGGGGAAAGGAGCAAGGGAGGGGGCGCCCCCCCAAGCCCAATCCGAATTGGGAGGGGGGGCCCCCTTCCTTCCTCCCTCCTTCCTCTTCCTTCCCTCCCCCTCTCCAAATAGGAAAAGGAGGAGTCCTACTCCCGGTGGGAGTAGGACTCCCCCCTTGGGCACGCCTCCTCCCCTTGGCCGGCCCTCTCCTCCCCTCCTTTATATACGGAGGAGAGGGGCACCCCATAGACACAACAATTGATCTCTTGGATCTTTTAGCCGTGTGCGGTACCCCTCTCCACCATAGTCCACCTCGATAATATCATAGCGGTGCTTAGGCGAAGCCCTGCAATGGTAGAACATCAACATCGTCACCACGCCGTCGTGCTGACGGAACTCTCCCTCAAAGCTCGGCTGGATCAGAGTTCGAGGGACGTCATCGAGTTGAACGTGTGTAGAACTCGGAGGTGCCATACGTTCGGTACTTGATCGGTCGGATCGTGAAGATGTACGCCTACATCAACCGCGTTATGCTAACGCTTCCGCTTTCGGTCTACAAGGGTACGTGGACACACTCTCCCCTCTTGTTGCTATACATCACCATGATCTTGCGTGTGCGTAGGAATTTTTTAAAATTACTACGTTACCCAATACTGGTATCAGAGCCTGGTTTTATGCGTAGATGTTATATGCACGAGTAGAACACAAGTGAGTTGTGGGCGATACAAGTCATACTGCTTACCAGCATGTCATACTTTGGTTCGACAGTATTGTTGGATGAAGCGGCCCGGACCGACATTACGCGTACGCTTACGCGAGACTGGTTCTACCGACGTGCTTTGCACACAGGTGGCTGGCGGGTGTCAGTTTCTCCAACTTTAGTTGAACCGAGTGTGGCTACGCCTGGTCCTTGAGAAGGTTAAAACAACACTAACTTGACGAACTATCGTTGTGGTTTTGATGCATAGGTAAGAATGACTCTTGCTCAGCCCATAGCAGCCACGTAAAACTTGCAACAACAAAGTAGAGGACGTCTAACTTGTTTTTGTAGGGCATGTCGTGATGTGATATGGTCAAGACATGATGCTATATTTTATTGTATGAGATGATCATGTTTTGTAACCGAGTTATCAGCAACTGGCAGGAGCCATATGGTTGTCACTTTATTGTATGCAATGCAATCGCCCTGTAATTGCTTTACTGTATCACTAAGCGGTAGCGATAGTCGTAGAAGCAATAGTTGGCGAGACAACAACGATGCTACGATGGAGATCAAGGTGTCGCACCGGTGATGATGGTGATCATGACGGTGCTTCGGAGATGGAGATCACAAAGCATGAGATGATGATGGCCATATCATATCACTTATATTGATTGCATGTGATGTTTATCTTTTATGTATCTTATTTTGCTTTGATTGACGGTAGCATTATAAGATGATCTCTCGCTAAATTTCAAGATAAAAGTGTTCTCCCTGAGTATGCACCGTTGCCAAAGTTCGTCGTGCCTAGACACCACGTGATGATCGGGTGTGATAAGCTCTACGTCCATCTACAACGAGTGCAAGCCAGTTTTGCATACGCAGAATACTCAGGTTAAACATGACGAGCCTAGCATATGCAGATATGGCCTCGAAACACTGAGACCGAAAGGTCGAGCATAAATCATATAATAGATATGATCAAAATAATGATGTTCACCATTGAAAACTACTCCATTTCACATGATGATCGGTTATGGTTTAGTTGATTTGGATCACGTGATCACTTAGATGATTAGAGAGATGTATATCTAAGTGGGAGTTCTTAAGCAATATGATTAATTGAACTTAAATTTATCATGAACTTAGTACCCGATAGTATTTTGCATGTCTATGTTTGTTGTAGATAGATGGCTCGTGTTGTTGTTCCGTTGAATTTTAATGCGTTCCTTGAGAAAGCAAAGTTGAAAGATGATGGTAGCAATTACACGGACTGGGTCCGTAACTTGAGGATTATCCTCATTGCTACACAGAAGAATTATGTCATGGAAGCACCGCTAAGTGCCAAACCTGCTGCAGGAGCAACACCAGATATTATGAACACCTGGCAGAGCAAAGCTGATGACTACTCGATAATTCAGTGTGCCATGCTTTACGGCTTAGAACCGGGACTTCAACGACATTTTGAACGTCATGGAGCATATGAGATGTTCCAGGAGTTGAAATTAATATTTCAAGCAAATGCCCAGATTGAGAGATATGAAGTCTCCAATAAGTTCTATAGCTACAAGATGGAGGAGAATAGTTCTGTCAGTGAGCATATACTAAAAATGTCTGGGGTATCATTATCACTTGACTCAGTTGGGAGTTAATCTTCCTGTTGATAGTGTCATTGAAAGAGTTCTTCAATCACTGCCACCAAGCTACAAGAGCTTCGTGATGAACTAATATGCAAGGGATGAATAAGACAATTCCCGAGCTCTTCGCAATGCTAAAGGCCGTGGAGGTAGAAATCAAAAAGGAGCATCAAGTGTTGATGGTCAATAAGACCGCCAGTTTCAAGAAAAAGGGCAAAGGGAAGAAGAAGGGGAACTTCAAGAAGAACAGCAAACAAGTTGCTACTTAGGAGAAGAAACCCAAGTCTGGACCTAAGCCTGAGACTGAGTGCTTCTACTGCAAACAGACTGGTCACTAGAAGCGGAATTGCCCCAAGTATTTGGCGGATAAGAAGGATGGAAAGGTGAACAAAGGTACATGTGATATACATGTTATTGATGTGTACCTTACCAGAGCTCGCAGTAGCACCTGGGTATTTGTTACTGGTTCTGTTGCTAATATGTGCAACTCGAAACAGGGACTACGGATTAAGCGAACACTGGCTAAGGACGAGGTGACAATGCTAATAACCCACAAGTATAGGGGATCGCAACAGTTTTCGATAAGTAAGAGTGTCGAACCATACGAGGAGCTAAAGGTAGAACAAACATTCCCTCAAGTTCTATCAACCACCGATACAACTCTACGCAATCTTGATGTTCGCTTTACCTAGAACAAGTATGAAACTAGAAGTACTTTGTAGGTGTTGTTGGATAGGTTTGCAAGATAATAAAGATTACGTAAATAAAAAGTAGGGGCTGTTTAGATAAAGAAACAATAAAGTAAATATAGCGAGTGTGGAAAAGTGGTGGTAGGAGTTGCGAAATTGCCCCTAAGCAATTGACTACTTTACTAGACCGATAGCAAGTATTATGTGGGAGAGGCCACTGCTAGCATATCATCCCTGACTTGGAATTCTATGCACTTATGATTGGAACTATTAGCAAGCATCCGCAACTAGTAATGTTCATTAAGGTAAAACCCAACCATAGCATTAAGGTATATTGGTCCCCCTTCAATCCCGTATGCATCAATTTCTATGCTAGGTTGAAGCTTATGTCACTCTTGCCCTCCAATACATAGTCCTATCAACATACAACTAACCCTAGGGTGTGATCCACACACGCAATCATATGATGGACACCAAAGGACAGCGACATAACCACAAGCAAATTAAATCAATCATAGCAATTCATCAACCACCGTTAGGACAACGAAAATCTACTCAGACATCATAGGATGGCAACACATCATTGGATAATAATATGAAGCATAAAGCACCATGTTCAAGTAGAGGGTACAGTGGGTTGCGGGAGAGTGGACCGCTGTAGATAGAGGGGGGAAGGTGATGGAGATGTTGGTGAAGATGGCGGAGGTGTTGGTGTAGATCGCGGTGATGATGATGGCCCCCGGTGGCACTCCGGTGCCACCGGAAGCGAGGGGGAGAGAGCCCCCCTCCTTCTTCTTCTTCCTTGACCTCCTCCCTAGATGGGAGAAGGTTTTCCCCTCTAGTCCATGGCCTCCATGGCACGGGAGGGGCGAGAGCCCCTCCGAGATTGGATCTGTCTCTCTCTGTTTCTGCGTTCTCAGATTCTGCCCTTTCACCGTTTCTTATATTCCCGGAGATCCATAACTCCGATTGGTCTGAAATGTTTACACGATCTCTATCCGGATATTAGCATTCTTGCAGCGAAAGAAGGGCATCAACCGCCTTACGGGTGGCCCATGAGGGTCAGGGGCGCGCCTAGGGGGGGCGCGCCCCCCTGCCTCGTGGCCACCTCGGGCACCGTCTCGCGTGGATTTTTCTTCCCAAAAATCGTATATATTCCAAAAAAAATCCCCATTTGTTTTTATCCCGTTCGGACTCCGTTTGATATGGATATTCTGCGAAACAAAAAACATGCAACAAACAGGAACTGGCACTGGGCACTGGATCAATATGTTAGTCCCAAAAATAGTATAAAAAGTTGCCAAAAGTATATGAAAGTTGTAGAATATTGGCATGGAACAATCAAAAATTATAGATATGACGGAGACGTATCAGCATCCCCAAGCTTAATTCCTGCTCGTCCTCGAGTAGGTAAATGATAAAAAAGATAATTTTTGATGTGGAATGCTACCTAGCATAATCTTGATCATGTAATCTAATCATGGCATGAATATTAAGATATGAGTGATTCAAAGCAATAGTCTATCATTTGACATAAAAACAATAATACTTCAAGCCTACTAATAAAGCAATCATGTCTTTTCAAAATAACATGGCCAAAGAAAGTTATCCCTACAAAATCATATCGTCTCGCTATGCTCCATCTTCACCACACAAAATATTCACATCATGCACAACCCCGATGACAAGCCAAGCAATTGTTTCATACTTTTTACGTTCTCAAATCTTTCAACTTTCACGCAATACATGAGCGTGAGCCATGGACATAGCACTATAGGTGGAATAGAATATGATGGTGGAGAAGACAAAAAGGAGAAGATAGTCTCACATCAACTAGGCGTATCAATGGGCTATGGAGATGCCCATCAATAGATATCAATGTAAGTGAGTAGGGATTGCCATGCAACGGATGCACTAGAGCTATAAGTGTATGAAAGCTCCAACTGAAACTAAGTGGGTGTGCATCCAACTTGCTTGCTGATGAAGACCTCGGGCATTTGAGGAAGCCCATCATCGGAATATACAAGCCAAGTTCTATAATGAAAATTCCCACTAGTATATGAAAGTGATAACTCAAGAGACTCTCTATATGAAGAACATGGTGCTACTTTGAAGCACAAGTGTGGTAAAAGGATAGTAACATTGCCCCTTCTCTCTTTTTCTCTCATTTTTTGTTATATATTTTTTTGGTGGGCTTCTTTGGCCTCTTTTTTTATTTGGGCTTCTTTGGCCTCTTTTATTTTGATAACCTCACATCATCACACTTTTATTTACTTACAACTCGATACTAGAACAAATATATGACTCTATATGAATGCTTCCGGCAGTGTACCGGGATGTGCAGTGATATAGCGTAGAAATGACATCAAAAAATGGACAAGCCATGAAAACATCATGCTAGCTATCTTACGATCATGCAAAGCAATATGACAATGAATGCTTAAGTCATGTATATGACGATGATGGAAGTTGCATGGCAATATATCTCGGAATGGCTATGGAAATGCCATGATAGGTAGGTATGGTGGCTGTTTTGAGGAAGGTATATGGTGGGTTTATGGTACCGGCGAAAGTTGCGCGATACTAGAGAGGCTAGCAATGGTGGAAGGGTGAGAGTGTGTATAATCCATGGACTCAACATTAGTCATAAAGAACTCACATACTTATTACAAAAATCTATTAGTCATCAAAACAAAGTACTACATGCATGCTCCTAGGGGTATAGATTGGTAGGAAAAGACCATCGCTCGTACCCGACCGCCACTCATAAGGAAGACAATCAATAAATAAATCATGCTCCGACTTCATCACATAACGGTTCACCATACGTGCATGCTACGGGAATCACAAACTTCAACACAAGTATTTCTACAATCCACAACTACCCACTAGCATGACTCTAATATCACCATCTTTATATCGCAAAACTATTGCAAGGAATCAAACATATCATATTCAGCGATCTACAAGTTTATGTAGGATTTTATGACTAACCATGTGAATGACCAGTTCCTGTCATCTCTCTAAATAGATATAAGTGAAGCAAGAGAGTTTAATTCTTCCTACAAAAGATTTTCCCACGCTCTAACAATTATAAGTGAAGAAAAAGAGAATTCTACAAATGGCAGTTGTATATGTAAAGAGAAACAGGCAATCCAAGCTTCAAATGATATAAGTGAAGCACATGAAGCATTCTATAAAGCCATACTCAAAAGATATAAGTAAAGTGCATAGAGCATTCAATAAATCAACAAAGGACTATCTCATACCAGCATGGTGCATAAAATAAAAATGAGAACTAAATGCAAAAGATGCTCCAAGATTGCACATATCGCATGAACGAAACGAATATGAAAACATATACCGATACTTGTTGAAGAAAGAGGGGATGCCTTCCGGGGCATCCCCAAGCTTAGACGCTTGAGTATCCTTGAATATTTACTTGGGGTCCCACAGGCATCCCCAATCTTGAGCTCTTGCCTCTATTCCTTCTTCTCACATCGAGACCTTCTCGATCATCGAACACTTCATCCACACAAAACTTCAACAAAAAACTCGGTAAGATCCGTTAGTATAATAAAGCAAATCACTACTCTAAGTACTGTTGCAAACCAACTCATATTTTGTTTTTGCATTGTGTCTACTGTAATATAACTTTTTCATGGCTTAATCCACTAATATAAATTGATAGTTTCATCAAAACAAGCAAACTATGCATCAAAAACAGAATCTGTCTAAAACAGAACAGTCTGTAATAATCTGAACATTAACCATACTTATGATACTTGAAAATTTCTAAAAAAATTAGGAAAAATAAACAATTTGTATATGAATACACTGCAAAAATAATCAGAACCATTTGACGTTCCAGCAAAAAATGTAAAATCGCACACGACAGCCAAAGTTTCTGTCCTGCACCGTACAAACCATCAAGCAAATGTAAACATCCTAAAGGCAAACCTTGGCACATTATTTTTATAATACAATGGAATTTTACAAGGGGATAATTATTTTTATTGAAAATTTTCTGTAATCAAGATTCACAAAGTTTCCGTGAGCATGAACAAAGTTCAAGGCTAGCTCCCACTTCAACACTGCTTGTCTTTCTCACTTTCGATTTCCTTTTTGAAATAGTTTTGGGTTCCACTCTTTATTTTTGTTGTTTTTAAACTATATGGAAGCACTCAACGGAAATAAATGACTCTCTAAAACTTCTGGGTTGTCTCCCTGGCAGCGCTTTCTTTAAAGCCATTAAGCTAGGCATATAGTGCTCAAGTAGTGAATCCACCCGGATCCCAAGGTATATCAAAGCCAATTTTAATTAACAGTGATTTGGCATTTATTAGTGAGCACAAGGTAACATATATCATGTAATGACAAAGTCTAACTCTCTTCCTATGCATCGGCATGTCATAAAAGAACAATTCATGCACACAAAGTAAAGGCCAATGCATAGTATAAACAGTTTCTTGCAATTTTATCATATTGGAAACATAGAGAGGTGGAGATATAGTTCCTCTCTCATAATAATTGCAAGTAGGAGCAGCAAGCACATGCATATTATATTCATCAAAATCATCATGTGCAACGGTAAAAGGCAACCCATCAATATAATCCTTAATAAGTGCAAACTTCTCCGATATAGTGTAGTCGGGAGAATTCAAAAAGATAATAGGACCATCATGCGTGTGTGCAATAGCAACAATTTCATGTTTAACATAAGGAACTATAGCAAGTTCATCTCCATAAGCATAATTCATATTGGCATCTTGGCCACAAGCATCATCAAAAAGGGATATTTCAAGAGAATCAAACGGGATCATAACAATCATCATAGCAATCATCCTTCGGTAAGCACGAAGGGAAATTAAACAATGTATGAGTTGAAGTGTTACTCTCATTAGAAGGTGGGCATGGGTAGCTAATCCGCTCTTCCTCCTTTTGTTCTTCGCTCTCCTCATCATCTTTTTCATCCAATGAGCTCACAGTTTCATCAATTTCTTCTTCCATAGACTCCTGCAAAATATTAGTCTCTTCTTGGACAGTGGAGTAGTCCTTAATATATGGTTCAACATAGGCATTAGAAGCATAATTACCATAGAAATATTTAAGTATGGCAAAATTTTCGGATTTGTAAAGAGTAGCATCATACTTTTCAATCAAAGAAGCAATTTTGTAAGCACCCTTAAAAGCAACAAATTCTTCAATTTGTTGAACATCATAGTAACTATAAACACCCTTAGCATAAGAGGATACGATTCCATTATCACTGAACAAACATTGGTAGGGAAGGTGTTTCTTAGGGTCTTCAGAACAACAAGTACAGCCATATATTTCACATAATTCCAAGCATAGCATTGCAAACGATGAATTTGACCTAGTAAAGTTTTCCTTTTTTTCAGATATTCGGTGTCGCACATAATAAGCATGCTCATCTAAAGATTTGCCCTCAACTAAGCTAGTTGGGGTTTCAGCACGAGCACATAGGGATCGAAGATGATCCAAGTAATAGGCTTCAACAGTGTGATATATTTTGAGTGGTTCTTCAACCATTGATTTAGTAGGCACAACTATTTTTTTTGGTATTTTGCGTTTCCTACCCATAACTAAAGATAGAAAACAACTAAGAACAACAAATAAAAATTAGTTAGTGATAAAGCAAACAAGCACACACGAGAATATTCACCCCACGCTGTTGCTCCCCAGCAACGGCGCCAGAAAAAGGTCTTGATAACCCACAAGTATAGGGGATCGCAACAGTTTTCGATAAGTAAGAGTGTCGAACCCAACGAGGATCTAAAGGTAGAACAAATATCCCCTCAAGTTCTATCGACCATCGATACAACTCTACGCACGCTTGACGTTCGCTTTACCTAGAACAAGTATGAAACTAGAAGTACTTTGTAGGTGTTGTTGGATAGATTTGCAAGATAATAAAGATTACGTAAATAAAAAGTAGGGCTGTTTAGATAAAGAAACAATAAAGTAAATATAGCGAGTGTGGAAAAGTGGTGGTAGGAGTTGCGAAATTTCCCCTAAGCAATTGACTACTTTACTAGACCGATAGCAAGTATTATGTGGGAGAGGCCACTGCTAGCATATCATCCCTAACATGGAATTCTATGCACTTATGATTGGAACTATTAGCAAGCATCTGCAACTACTAATGTTCATTAAGGTAAAACCCAACCATAGCATTAAGGTATATTGGCCCCCCTTCAATCCCATATGCATCAATTTCTATGCTAGGTTGAAGCTTCTGTCACTCTTGCCCTCCAATACATAGTCCTATCAACATACAACTAACCCTAGGGTGTGATCCATGCGCGCAATCATATGATGGGCACCGAAGGACAGCAACATAACCACACGCAAATTAAATCAATCACAGCAATTCATCAACCACCGATAGGACAACGAAAATCTACTCAGACATCATAGGATGGCAACACATCATTGGATAATAATATGAAGCATAAAGCACCATGTTCAAGTAGAGGGTACAGTGGTTTGCAGGAGAGTGCACCGCTATAGATAGAGGGGGGAAGGTGATGGAGATGTTGGTGAAGATGGCGGAGGTGTTGGTGTAGATCGCGGTGATGATGATGGCCCCCGGTGGCACTGGAAGCGAGGGGGAGAGAGCCCCCTCCTTCTTCTTCTTCCTTGACCTCCTCCCTAGATGGGAGAAGGTTTTCCCCTCTGGTCCATGGTCTATTATTATCTGGATCTTGTTTAATGCAAGACGGTTATTCATTTAATTCTAAGAATAATGGTTGTTCTATTTATATGAGTAATATCATTTATGGTCATGCACCCTTAAAGAGTGGTCTATTTTTGATGAATCTCGATAGTAGTGATACACATATTCATAATGTTGAAGCCAAAATATGTAGATTTGATAATGATAGTGCAACTTATTTGTGGCACTGCCGTTTGGGTCATATTGGTATAAAGCGCATGAAGAAACTCCATTCTGATGGACTTTTGGAATCACTTGATTATGAATCACTTGGTACTTGCGAACCATGCCTCATGGGCAAGATGACTAAAACGCCGTTCTCCAGAACTATGGATCGAGCAACTGATTTGTTGGAGATCATACATACTCATGTATGTGGTCCAATGAATGTTGAGGCTCGCGGCAGGTATCGTTATTTTCTCACCTTCACAGATGAATTAAGGAGATATGTGTATATCTACTTAATGAAACATAAGTCTGAAACATTTGAAAAGTTCAAAGAATTTCAGAGTGAAGTTGAAAATCATCGTAACAAGAAAATAAAGTTTCTATGATCTGATCGTGGATGAGAATATTTGAGTTACGAGTTTGGTCTACATTTGAAACAATGTGGAATAGTTTCGCAACTCACGCCACCCAGAACACCACAGCGTAATGGTGTGTCCGAACATCGTAATCGTACTTTACTAGATATGGTGCGATCTATGATGTCTCTTACTGATTTACCACTATCATTTTTGGGTTATGCTTTAGAGACGGCCACATTCACGTTAAATAGGGCACCATCAAAATCCGTTGAGACGACACCTTATGAACTATGGTTTGGCAAGAAACCAAAGTTGTCGTTTCTTAAAGTTTGGGGCTGCGATGCTTATGTGAAAAAGCTTCAACCTGATAAGCTCGAACCCAAATCGGAGAAATGTGTCTTCATAGGATACCCAAAAGAAACAGTTGGATACACCTTCTATCACAGATCCGAGGGCAAGACATACGTTGCTAAGAATGGATCCTTTATAGAGAAGGAGTTTCTCTCGAAAGAAGTGAGTGGGAGGAAAGTAGAACTTGATGAGGTAACAGTACCTGCTCCCTTATTGGAAAGTAGTTCATCATAGAAACCAGTTCCTGTGACGTCTACACCAATTAGTGAGGAAGTTAATGATGATGATCATGAAACTTCAGATCAAGTTGTTACTGAACCTTGTATGTCAACCAGAGTAAGATCTACACCAGAGTGGTATGGTAATCCTGTTCTGGAGGTTATGTTGCTCGACCATGATGAACCTACGAACTATGAAGAAGCGATGGTGAGCCCAGATTCCGCAAAATGGCTTGAGGCCATGAAATCTGAGAAGGGATCCATGTATGAGAACAAAGTGTGGACTTTGGTTGACTTGCCCAATGATCGGCAAGACATCGAGAATAAATGTATCTTCAAGAAGAAGACTGGCGCTGATAGTAATGTTACCGTCTCTAAAGCTCGACTTGCTGCAAAAGGTTTTCGACAAGTTCAAGGGATTGACTACAATGAGACCTTCTCACTTGTAGCGATGCTTAAGTCTGTCCGAATCATGTTAGCAATTGCCGCATTTTATGATTATGAAATTTGGCAAATGGATGTCAAAACTGCATTCCTGAATGGATTTCTGGAAGAAGAGTTGTATATGATGCAACCGGAAGGTTTTGTCGATCCAAAGGGAGCTAACAAAGTATGCAAGCTCCAGGGATCCATTTATGGACTGGTGCAAGCCTCTCGGAGTTGGAATAAACGTTTTGATAGTGTGATCAAAGCATATGGTTTTATACAAACTTTTGGAGAAGCATGTATTTACAAGAAAGTGAGTGGGAGCTCTGTAGCATTTTTGATATTATATGTGGATGACATATTGTTGATTGGAAATGATATAGAATTTCTGGATAGCATAAAGGGATATTTGAATAAGAGTTTTTGGATGAAAGACCTCGGTGAAGCTGCTTATATATTGGGCATCAAGATCAATAGAGATAGATCAAGACGCTTAATTGGACTTTCACAAAGCACATACCTTGACAAAGTTTTGAAGAAGTTCGAAATGGATCAAGCAAAGAAAGGGTTCTTGCCTGTGTTACGAGGTGTGAAGTTGAGTGAGACTCAATGTCCGACCACTGCAGAAGATAGAGAGAAAGCGGAAGATGTTCCCTATGCTTCACCCATAGGCTCTATCATGTATGCAATGCTGTGTACCAGACCTGATGTGTGCCTTGCTATTAGTTTAGCAGGGAGGTACCAAAGTAATCCAGGAGTGGATCACTGGACAATGGTCAAGAACATCCTGAAATACCTGAAAAGGATGAAGGATATGTTTCTCGTTTATGGAGGTGACAAAGAGCTCGTCGTAAATGGTTACGTCGATGCAAGCTTTGACACTGATCCGGACGATTCTAAACCGCAAACCGGATACGTGTTTTTTATTAAACGGTGGAACTGTCAGTTGGTGCAGTTCTAAACAAAGTGTCGTAGCGGGATCTACATGTGAAGCGGAATACATAGCTGCTTCGTAAGCAGCAAATGAAGGAGTTCATATCCGATCTAGGTGTCATACCTAGTGCACCGGGTCCAATGAAAAATCTTTTGTGGCAATACTGGAGCGATTGCTTTGGCAAAGGAATCCAGATTTCACAAGAGAACCAAGCACATCAAAAGACGCTTCAACTCCATCCGGGACCATGTCCAGGTGGGAGACATAGAGATTTGCAAGATACATACGGATCTGAATGTTGCAGACCTGTTGACTAAGCCTCTTCCACGAGCAAAACATGATCAACACCAAGGCTCCATGGGTGTTAGAATCATTACTGTGTAATCTAGATTATTGACTCTAGTGTAAGTGGGACACTGAAGGAAATATGCCCTAGAGGCAATAATAAAGTTATTATTTATTTTCTTATATCAAGATAAATGTTTGTTATTCATGCTAGAATTGTATTAACCGAAACATGATACATGTGTGAATACATAGACAAACAGAGCGTCACTAGTATGCCTCTACTTGACTAGCTCGTTGATCAAAGATGGTTATGTTTCCTAGCCATAGACAAAGGGTTGTCATTTGATTAACGGGATCACATCATTAGGAGAATGATGTGATTGACTTGGCCCATTCCGTTAGCTTAGCACTTGATCGTTTAGTTTGTTCCTGTTGCTTTCTTCATGACTTATACATGTTCCTATGACTATGAGATTATGCAACTCCCGTTTACCGGAGGAATACTTTGTGTGCTACCAAATGTCACAACGTAACTGGGTGATTATAAAGGTGCTCTACAGGTGTCTTCGAAGGTACTTGTTGGGTTGTCGTATTTCGAGAATAGGATTTGTCACTCCGATTGTCGGAGAGGTATCTCTGGTCCCACTCGGTAATACACATCACTTAAGCCTTGCAAGCATTGCAACTAATGAGTTAGTTGGGGGATGATGTGTTACGGAACGAATAAAGAGACTTGCCGGTAACGATATTGAACTAGGTATTGAGATACCGACGATCGAATCTCGGGCAAGTAACATACCGATGACAAAAGGAACAACATATGTTGTTATGCGGCTTGACCGATAAAGATCTTCGTAGAATATGTAGGAGCCAACATGAGCATCCAGGTTCCGCTATTGGTTATTGACCGGAGACGTGTCTCGGTCATGTCTACATAGTTCTCGATTCGCATGCTTAAAGTTCGATGATGGTTATATTATGAGTTTATGGTTTTTGATGTACCGAAGGTAGTTCGGAGTCCCGGATGTGATCATGGACATGCCGAGGAGTCTCGAAATGTTCGAGACGTAAAGATCGATATATTGGACGACTATATTTGGATACCGAAATGTTTCCGGGTGAGATCGGGATAATACCAGAGCTCCTGGAGGTTATCGGAACCCCCCAGGAGGTATATGGGCCTTAATGGGCTTTAGTGGAAAGGAGGGGAAAGGAGCAAGGGAGGGGGCGCCCCCCAAGCCCAATCCGAATTGGCAGGGGGGCCTCCCCCACCTTTCCTTCCTCCCTCCTTCCTCTTCCTTCCCTCTCCCTCTCCAAATAGGAAAAGGAGGAGTAGGACTCCCCCCTTGGCCGGCCCTCTCCTCCCCTCCTTTATATACGGAGGAGAGGGGCACCCCATAGACACAACAATTGATCTCTTGGATCTTTTAGCCGTGTGCGGTGCCCCTCTCCACCATAGTCCACCTCGATAATATCATAGCAGTGCTTAGGCGAAGCCCTGCAACGGTAGAACATCAACATTGTCACCATGCCGTCGTGCTGACGGAACTCTCCCTCAAAGCTCGGCTGGATGGGAGTTCGAGGGACGTCATCGAGTTGAAAGTGTGCAGAACTCAGACGTGCCGTACGTTCGGTACTTGATCGGTCGGATCGTGAAGACGTACGACTACATCAACCGCGTTGTGCTAACGCTTCCGCTTTCGGTCTACGAGGGTACATGGACACACTCTCCCCTCTCATTGCTATACATCACCATGATCTTGCGTGTGCGTAGGATTTTTTTTGAAATTACTACATTCCCCAACATAACCGCATGGTGGTTTTGTCGCAAGAGGGGTAATCTTCACACAATCCCATGTACTGAATAAGAAAAGGATAAAGAGTTGGCTTACAATCGCCACTTCACACAAATAACAAGTTAAACATACATCATCCAGAGTATAATCAAGGTCCGACTACGGAACCAAAATAGAAGAAGACAACCCTAAATGCTAGATCCCCGATCGTCCCAACTGGGCTCCACTACTGATCATTCGGAAAAGACACATAACAATGACCAAGATCTTTATTGAGATCCCACTTGAGCTCGGTTGCGTCACCTGCACTGGTATCATCGGCACCCGCAACTGTTTGGAAGTATCCGTGAGTCACGAGGACTCAGCAATCTCACACCCGCGAGCTCAAAACTATCTAAGCTTATGGGTAGGATAAGGTAATGAGGTGGAGCAGCAACAAGCGCTAAGCAAATATGGTGGCTAACATAATCAAATAAGAGCGAGAAGAGAAGCAACGCAACGGTCGAGAAGCTAGAAGTGATCAAGAAGTGATCTTGAAACTACTTACGTTCATACATAACACAAGACCGTGTTCACTTCCCGCACTCCGCCAAAAAGAGACCATCACGGCTACACACGCGGTTGATGCATTTTAATTAAGTCAAGTGTCAAATTCTCTACAACCGGATATTAACAAATTCCCATCTGCCACATAACCGTGGGCACGGCTCTCGAAAGTTTATACCCTACAGGGTTGTCCCAACTTAGCCCATCACAAGCTCTCATGATCAACGAAGGATATTCCTTCTCCCGGAACAACCCGATCAGACTCGGAGTCTCGGTTACAAGACATTTCGACAATGCTAAAACAAGACCAGCAGGACCGCCCGAATGCGCCGACAAATCCCGATAGGAGCTACACATATCTCGTTCTCAGGGCACACCGGATGGGCAAGACGTCGGGTTGGCATAGACCCTGGTTGCCCAGGGGGCGCCGGACATCGCCCAGTTCGGGCCAACACTTAGAGAAGCACTGGCCCCGGGGGGGGGTGGGGTAAAATAAAGATGACCCTCGAGAGCGCGACTCCCAAGGGAAAAGTAATAGGTGATGGTGGCAAATGTTAAAACCAAGGTTGGGCCTTGCTGGAGGAGTTTTATTCAAAGCGAACTGTCAAGGGGGCCCCATAACCCCAACCGCGTTAGGAACGCGAAATCAAGGAACATAACACCGGTATGACGGTAACTAGGGCGGCAAGAGTGGAACAAAACACCAGGCATAAGGCCGAGCCTTCCATCCTTTACCAAGTATATAGATGCATTAATTAAAATAAGAGATATTGTGATATCCCAACATATCCATGTTCCAACATGTAACAAACTTCAACTGCAACTAGCAACACTATAAGAGGGGCTGAGCAAAAGCAGTAACATAGCCAAACAACGGTTTGCTAGGAAGGAGGGTTAGAGGCTTGACATGGAAATATGGGAGGCATGATATAACAAGTGGTAGGTAGCGCGACATAGCGATAGAACGAACAACTAGCAAGCAAAGATAGAAGTGATATCAAGGGTATAGTCATCTTGCCTGAGACCCCGCATGGAAGAAGAACGAGTCCATGAAGTAGACAAACAGACGTAGTCGAACGGATCCTCACAAACGCAACGTTACTAGAACTAACAAGAAGAAGCAACACCGGAAAGAAGCAAATAACATGGTAAAAAACCATCACATAAACATGGCATGATGCACAATCAAGTATGATGCATGTCCGGTTTAAAGAGGCATAGCATGGCAAAGTGCAACAAACAACACTACAAGTTAATTGCATATTGATGAAACACCACATTACTTATTTAGTTCTCTCCCGCTTATGTACTCAACAATATTAAATGTTATTAAACATGGCAAGAGGTGAAGCATAATAAAACTACCTATCTAGGCAAGTTTAAATGAGGCCGGAACAACAAGCAACAAGTCCGAAAAAAATCCTCATATGCATATTATGAATTTGGTGTTGTTCTGCCCTAAACCATATTTTAGAGTTGTTAAACATGCAAGATGAGTGCACCATGTGAAACTAGGCATTATTCTACCCCATTTGCTTATATAATTTATTTAAAACCGACCTACAGTTAATTAGTTATGAATTAAATCATTTTAGCATGGCAATATTTAAATTATATGCGAACATCATTTTAAACATTTTAAACATGGATGAAAGTTGGATATTATTAATCTACACATAATTCTAAGCATTGTACATATACATTGTTTTTACATATGATGCACGGATGATTGATTATTATATGCATGAAGTTTGAGGGCTTTTCTGCAAAACAATAAATCCCTGGATAAATAGCAAATTCGCTGAACTGGAAAAAAACTTGGTGGGCTGAATCTGGAGCAGGTTGGGCCAACAGAGAAAAAAATAAAGGAGGCGATGGGGCCTCACCATGGGCTTCCGCCTAGTTGGCAACGCAGGCCGGCTGGAGCAAGCCGCGGGTCCTGGGCCGTGGGGAGGCCCACGTGGAGGTCGTCCTCCTCCCGATCCCGCCTGGATCGGGGAGACAGGCGGTGACGAACGACGGCGGTCGGCGTCGGAGGTGCTGGCCGGCGAGCGACGACGCACGATAGGATCCCGGTGAGGGGAAGACATGGGGAGGGCAGCAGCCGGCGAGGAACGAGACGGGCATGGTGGATCCGAGCGCCAATGAGGGAGGCCGACGCGGTGGGTGCGGGGCGGCGCCGGATCCAGAGCATCCCCGCGAGATCCGAGGCAGCGGCGAGGGGATCTCCGTCGGGGCGCCCTACAGAGAGAGATGGGTGAGATGAGAGAGATCCAGTTGGGAAGGAGAGGGACGCGGGCGGCGTGACCTGGGGTTGAGGTGGCCGGCGACGAGCATGCTCCGGCGGCCTTGGTCGCCGACGGCGGACGACGAGGACGTGAGGGAGGAGAAATTGGGGCCCTCTCAATCTAGAACGGAGGCGGCGGCGCGCTGAAATCAAGGGAAGGGGGCTGGCGGCTGCTAAAAATGGAAGGGGTCCTTCCTTTTATAGGCAGGGGTCTAGGGTTGGGGGTTTTGCTCCGTTTCGGAGCCGTTCGATCGCTATCGGACGGTCCGGAGCGGAGGGGGAGTAGGTGGGCTGTGCAAAAGGCCTCGGGTTAAGGGGAGAGAAGAGAGAGAGAGGCCACCAACAGTTTCTCGAGACCAAATACGTTCGACGGTTTGACGAACTATATTGCCGCTATAGTTATCCGTTGGGGCATCAAACAAACTCCGAAGGCGATGAAACTTGGCAGGCGGCCTACCTACTCTATAACAAGACCACACGCCAACTTTTATTCCATTCCGAGAACACTTTCCGGCCACTAATAAAATAATATTTTGGACGTGCCACGGGCGTGTGCGAGTGTGTCTGGGATCAGAACGGACAACGAAAAGAATTGGGAGACCCGGATGGATGCTAGTTTTGAAAACATGATGATGCAATGCACATGATGACAGAGCAAAGATGCGACACACAAGCAAATGACATGGCAACGACAGCGAATACTGGAAGCCACCTGACGCGTCGGTCTCGGGGCGTCACACACATGCTATGCCTTTTCATTTTTGCGAAGCACATACCATGCTTATCCCTTTTTAGAGGAAGCACAACTATGCTTTTCCTTTTTGGGAAGTATAGTTGTGCTTCTTGCGAAAAGTTGCTTCCTAAAAAAACCAAATAGATCGTCAAAACCTAGGAAAAATCAAGCAAAAACAAAAAACAGAGAAAACCCAGAAAAAGAAAGCGCATGCAAAAAAAATATCTGAGAGTGTGCCAAGCGCACAACACATTGCGGCGGCTGGGCGTGCCACTTGGCGCGCTCCTAGGCCCAAGGAAGTGAACTTTGAGGGAGCCTTCCAAGGGGTACTCCTTAATCCCTACCCCCCCCCCACACACACACCCACCCAACCAACCAACCACACAAGTTTCGAAGCATGTATATGCTTATGAGCGTCTCCTTGTGCCGTAATTATTTGACAAGGCCCTGTGTGTTTCCATTTTCTTTGGGCCACGAAAGAGCTTTTGTCGTGTTCCTTAATTATGCTAGGCTTCAATTATTAAAAAGCGTTTTGCTGACGGAAATATACTGCGGAGGGTGTAAGAAAAGTTTATAGAAAGCAAACAAATGAAGCATAATTATGAGATTAAATAATAGCAAACCTAGTTGCTCTTTTCAAATAGGTAGTTGCATATTATTTTAAAGGTACATCTACAATATATTGAAAATTGAAACTGATTAATCAGGAGGGAAAAAATTATAAATAACAAACCATATTGCCTTTTCCAAAAATATGGTAGTTGGAAATTTTAGAAAAGTTCAAGTACTCTTTAGAAAAGTGCAACTCAGAAATAATCAAACTAGATAGTACATACATTCATGCATAGAACTCAGATGCACTTTTCCTAAAATGGTAGTTGCACATTTCTAAAAAAGTGTAAGTAGTTTTCTACAAAAGTGCAACTAGGTATAATCACCTAGAAAATACATACATAGTAAACCATTCGCACTTTTCTAAAAATGATAATAGCACATTCCAAAAAAAGCGAAATTATTCTTATATAAAAGTAAGTCCTAGAAAATACATACAGAGCAACATAGTTGCACTTTTCTGAAATGACAGCTACACACCCCTGAAAAAAGTGCAACTGAGATATAATCAGAATAGAAAATGCATAAATTGTGCTTTTATGAAAAAGGGTAACTGCATCCATTTGAAACAAAAGTGCAACTGTGGTATAATCTGCCTATGAAACACACACATAGCAACCATGCTGTGCTTCTAGAAATGGTGTAAATGTACATCTATGAGAAATTGCAAGTACTCTCTCCGATTCAAATTAATTGATGCTGCTTTAGTAAAACTTTAGTACAAACTTGTACTAAAGCAGCGTCAATTAATATGAGTCGAATGAAGTGTTATTCTTAGATAAGTCCACGATGACACCAATAGTCAATGATGACAGCAAAAACAAATGAGTACATTGACACAAAAGGCAGCTCACACGATTTTACGACTGTCATAAATTTCTAAAAAAATGAGTTGTCGAGTTTACACTATTTTGGATATGATAAAAAAATCTGATGTTATTCATACATGGTTCAACAAGGAACCACGTGAAAAATAAATACAGAACACTGCACACTAAATTGTCATAAAAATGTTACTACTACAAAAGTGCTAAGCTACACAAGCACAAACATGCAAAGACGTTCACAACAAAACAAAAATGAAAAAAAGAGACGAGATAGGCCCAACGAACAGAACAGAAGCCCGTCAGAAGAAGCCCACAACATGGCAGGCCCTTGCACCCGCAGGTCCATCCGCTCTGTGTGCGCAGACGCTGTACCTACCTAATCTTAAGAGCATCTTCAACAGGCGCCGGTTACGCCGCGCGCAAAAAACACGTATACCGCGCGCGCATCGCTGGCTCCAGCAACCGCGCTAAAATACGGTGCGCGTCGTTTCAACAACGCGCAAAAATACACCGCCCACGATTCGCACAAACAACATATGTATTCAAAAACAAAAGCAAAAAAGTCAAAAACAAACAAAAATAAATAGTTCAATTTCGTTTATTACAACTCAAACAAATAGTTTATCGTTCAATACAACAAATAGTTCAACAATACAATAACGAACGCACAAATCATGATGCTCTTTGTCGTCCATTCCATACCCACCACTCCTCAATGAGATCCTTCTGAAGATCATTATGCGCTGCAGGACGTCGAATGGCATGATAGGAGGCAACAAAACGGGCCACTCTTTCAGCCCTCCGTCGCACTCGCACGGGATATCCCAAGAGCTCATACTGAGAGTAGTCTACATCTTGGCCACGCTCATTCTCGATGATCATGTTGTGCATGATCACACAAGCGTGCATTATGTACCAAAGCATCTTTTGATCCCAAAATCTAGCCGGTCCTCTCACAATAGCAAATTGGGCTTGCAAAATCCCAAAAGCTCTCTCCACATCTTTTCTAGCCGCCGCCTGAGCATTGTGGAAATCAAAAAATTTCTTACCTTCTGGCTTTTCAACGGCTTGACAAAGGTTTGCCACTTTGGATAGATGCCATCCGCTAGATAATAGTCATAGTTGTATGTACGACCATTTGCTACAAACTGCACCGGTGGCAACTCCCCATTTGCAATCTTACTCATCAGTGGTGACCGGTTGATAACATTGATGTCATTCAAAGATCCAGGCATTCCAAAGAATGCATGTCAAATCCAAGTCTCTTGATCGGCCACCGCTTCAAGGATTATAGTGGAACCCTTTTTTTGGCCGTGGAATTGCCCATGCCATGCCTTTGGACAATTCTTCCAAGTCCAATGCATGCAATCTATTGAGCCAAGCATGCCAGGAAAGCCGCGAGCTTTGTTCATCGCTAAAAGCCTTGCGACGTCTTCAGCGTTGGGAGATCTCAAATACTCTAAATTTTTTGCCGACCCATAACCGAACCACCGTGTTTCGGTTTTTTATTAATATGCATAGCTAGGATCATTGCAAGATCCTCCTCGTCTTCCATATCAAATTCTTTTTCGGAAGAATCATACGACGAACTCATCTACAATGTTGAATCCTATGCTATAAATAAAAAACTACAATCAACATGCACGAAATTCATGGCTTTTGAGCAATACATACCTTCTAGGCGTTTTGTCGAACACCTAGCGGGCGCCGAGCGGCAGCGAGCGCGCGGGTGCTGTTCGTCGGCGGACCAGCACGCGCGCGGGGCGGCGGGCTGGAGAAAGCGCGCGCGGGGCGGGGATAGGCCGGGGAAGCGCCGAAACGGTCGTCGGGTGGCGCGGTCGGCGACGGCGGCGCGGCTGGAGAGGGGGAGGTGCGAGCGAGCGCGCGAGAGTCCAGCGCGCGGGAGCGGGCGCAGCAAATAAACGGCGCGCGATTGCGTTTCGGTCCACGCGCTGGACTACGTATGCCGCGCGCGCGGTTTTTGCGCGCCCGCTGGAGCAGCTATTCCGGTTGCGCGCGCGCTAAAAGGAGGGATTTTGCGGCGCGGCGTTAGTTCGGCGCGCCTGTTGAAGATGCTCTAATGCAATCGATCAAGCGGATCTCACATCGCTGAGAATTAACAAAACTCTCAGACAACACCGGATCTGTGACCCGAACATCGGAACAAAGCTTGTAGACCAAGCACGAATGCCACTCCAACCAATGAGTTGTCATATATCAAAAGTACAAGTACTTTTTATGACTGTATATGTATAACAAACATAATGCAAAAATCTTTGTGCTATTTGAAAAATAATTCACGTGTTATTTTAAAACATATTCGTTAAACTGAAAATTTAAAATGTAGATTCATTCATTTTGCTTTATATGTAGTTTTTATTGAAATCTCTAAAAAGACTTATATTTTGAAATGAGAGAGTAACATGTAAGGCATCTTTGCACACCAATGTGAGATAAACAAGATGGCCACGAAGGCACTAGTGTTAGCTAGCTAGCAACTGAACTACTTTAGTCTAAAGCTGAAAGCCCCATCCATCCTGGCCAGGTCGTTTCTTCTTCCAGTCTTGCTCTAGCTCTGCACATCCGTGGCAAATGGCGGCACAAGGTTTAGAGGCCGGAGGAGCCCCAGGCAGTAGGGGTTAGGCGGTTAGCGCCAAAAATATGGGCAGACGGCCGTCCTACTCTGCTCCATAGGCCATAGCTCATTCCGCCCTTGATGACGACATCTACGTCTGTATGCTAAAGATCGGAGTAGCATAACCAGTTTGTTAACGATCTAGTAGTACTACTTAGTACTTGCTGTTATCATTCATTCTTGGTTACCCTGATATTGTAAGAAGGTCCATGGGCTTCCAAGAGGAAGATAGCAAAATTTGGCCGCTAAAACCTTCCTATAAAAAGGCTTGCAAGTTTCACTTCAGCTTTGCACTGATCAATGATCATCCATACGCTCGATTCCATGGGTCCTTTACAAGCTCTGAGCTGCATGCTGCTACTTGCCTCACTGGCCAGCTCGGCAGCGCCGCCACCGTCCGGCTACCGCTCCACGCTCACCCACATTGACTCCAAACTCGGCTTCACCAAGGCACAGCTGATGCGCCGAGCCGTGCACAGAAGCCGCCTCCGAGCGGCCTCGATGCTACCGGGCTATTCCACAACGCTTTCCAGCTCGAACGCCGGGCCAAGGCTCCGCTCGGGCCAGGCCGAGTACCTTATGGAGCTCGCCATCGGGACACCGCCGGTGCCGTTCGTCGCCCTCGCCGACACCGGCAGCGACCTCACATGGACGCAGTGCCAGCCGTGAGCCGTGCAAGCTCTGCTTCCCGCAGGACACGCCCGTCTACGACCCGACCACCTCCTCCAGCTTCTCCACCGTGCCCTGCTCCAGCGCTACGTGCCTGTCCATATGGAGCCGCAACTGCACCCCTACCGTGCTCTGCAGGTACCGCTATGGGTACGAGGACGGCGCCTACTCGGCAGGTGGCTTGGGCACGGAGACGATCACGTTCGGCTCTAGCGCGCCCGGCGAAGCACCGGCCGCCTCCGCCGGAGGCGTGGCGTTCGGCTGCGGCACAGACAACGGGGGCGACTCGTACAGCTCCACCGGGACGGTCGGCCTCGGCCGCGGGAGCCTGTCCCTCGTGGCGCAGCTAGGGGTCGGCAAGTTCAGCTACTGCCTCACCGACTTCTTCAACACCAGTCTGGGCAGCCCGTTCTTGTTCGGCTCCCTCGCGGAGCTGGCTGCCAGTGGTGGCGCCGTGCAGTCGACGCCACTTGTGCAGAACCCGCAGGGTCGGTCGTGGTACTACGTCTCCCTTGAGGGCATATCGCTCGGTGACGCTCTCCTGCCGATCCCGAACCAAACATTCGCGCTGAACGCGGACGGCACCGGCGGGATGATCGTGGACTCCGGCACCATCTTCACGCTCCTCTGGAAAGTGCTTTTAGGGTGGTCGCCAACCACGTCGCCGAGCTGCTCAGCCAGCCAGCGATCAACGCCACGAGCCTGGACAACCCTTGCTTCCCGGCTCCTGCCGGTGAGCGGCAGCTCCCGGCCATGCCGGACATGGTGCTGCACTTCGCCGGCGGTGCGGATATGACGCTGCATAGGGACAACTACATGTCCTTCGACAAAGAGGACTCGTCGTTCTGCTTGAACATTGCTGGGACGACGTGGACTTCGATTCTGGGCAATTTCCAGCAGCAGAATATACAGATGCTGTTTGACATCACCGTAGGGCAAATGCCATTTGTCCCCACCAACTGTAGTAAACTTTGAGGTGTGAAGTTTACTATTCTTGTGGGTGTCCATGCAATTGCTGGTTGATGTGGTTGATTTGAGTCGTCTCATACGACTAACTCCGAACCGTAAGGCTACTTCCAATGCATTGGTACTTACATAAGGTGTTAAGCACAATAAAAACTTTAGCAACTAAAACGTCCAATGTATAGGTGCTTAACTTGTTAGTGCTAAGCATTCTTCATTTAATGATTTTGCAACTAAAATTCTTCATGCATTAGTGGGATTCTTTCATTTAAGTGTTTTGCCTAGGTTCTCATACTTGGCATTGTTTTTTTGGGTCACCACACTCATCTCTCTCCTCTTAATTACCTTACCACATCAGATTTTTTGTCTACATTAACACCTGTACAAGGTGGAGCATTGGGAGGGACCTAAGAGCATCTATAGCCGGACGCTCCAAATCCGTGTCAAATGTCCGGACGGGCTGCTCGGTCACTGACCGGTCATGAAATTGCGACCTAGACTGACGCCTCAAACGCTCAGGCTGATCGGCATTCCTCATATCCAGCCCAATAAATATAGGGCGGATATGGACGTGTCCGGGCACACCCAGGTGCGTCTGCCACGTCGGAGCCGGTCCACTTTGGCCCACCCGACCCCACATATATTTCTCCCCATCCACTCGCCGGATCAAACTCTTGCCACTTTACTTCACTCCCCTCCGCCACCAAAGCTCACCTCCTGCGATCTCTTGTCGTCTCCGGCATGGCAGGCAGCGGATCTGACTCAGATCAGTCCGGACCCGTCGACTGGGGTGTCATCCCGTATGGGTTGGAGGAGGCAATGGTCGTTCGCATTGCACGCCGCCTCCCGGGAGGACAGCGCCCGGCCGACGGCAGGATCTGGCGCGACTCCATAGCGTCAGCTCAACGGACGCTCAAATCCTCTGGGGGTGGATCATCGCGGTCCCGACAGCCGAAAAATCTCTCCTTCCCCATCACTAGTCGGGCGGACTATGAATCTCACTGGGACCGGTGTGCCCGTCATGGGAAAGAGAGGATAAGGGCCGCCGAGGCCCGTATCGCTGCCGACATGGCGGCGACGGAGGCAACTGATGTGGCGGCGCTGGCGGCCACAAAGGAGGAAACCATCCGCGCCCGCACTGTGAAGAAGCAGAAGTGGAGAAACACGCGCACCCTCGCCCGAGAGCAGAATTGGGCGGTCCGTGCCATGACCGGACTACCACCGAAGGAGGAGAAGGAGGACCGCTACAACGGGGACAACTCCGGCAGGAGCAGATCCAGCTCAATTCCTACTGCGTCTTCGACCAATACTTTCGTGACAAGGAGTGGATGATCTTCTCCACCATAACAAAACATGCCAAATTTTGGTAGTCTGATGACATGTTTAGTGATGTAGTAGCCGGACGATGTGTGTAATGCATCGACGTAGTTGCATGAGTTTTTTTTTATAAATTTGAGGTATGATAATTGAGGTGTTCAGTTGTGAGAAGACAAATTTAAGGCTTGACCGGTGATTGTCAGCGGACGCACCCGGGCACCTCCAAGGGCGTTTGAGGGGTCGAATTTGTCCATCACAGTGTAGATGCTCTAATATGTGTGTATTGCTCTCATACAATGTTTGGCATCGCCTCACGACTCCTAACTCATCACTTGCTTGTTTTCGTTCACTCCACCTCACAGCCCCTCACTCAACACTTTGCTCATGAAAATTCTAAACGCGCGGACTGGTTACTGGATTTTACAGGCATATTCTAAACTAATCTTCTCTCCCCCTTTCAGCAGGGGTGAGACCCTCACCATAATTGTATCCAATGAAAGCATGCCAACGAACCCAGTATGTTGGTCCCATAGAAATTTGTTCGTGCGTGTAGCGTTGCTCCTTTGCTCTTCTCCGTGTCTAGCATTGTTTCACGTCCATTCTCACTTCACTTATCCTAACATGCTGCTAGTTTGGCTACGTGTCCGGCATCGCTTCGTGTCGCCATCCATTTTTGCTTCGCTGCTCGAACTAGTTGTTATCAGACCGTTGTATTTTTGGCCCCGGAATATCTTTACCATCAAGTTGGTAAAAAGCGGGCGGGCAATCATACTTTAATGAGGAAGGTACCAATGTCATGGAGTATCACATGAAAACACGATAGGCACTAAGCATCTCCTCATATGTAAGATAATGGTATATTGAAGGTTGAAGCAACATGGACAATAAGCATGTCATAATGCCATAGGATCAAGCTTTAAGAAAGGACCCGGATAGATCCCGAATGTTCGGGAATTAACCATGGCATATTGAACGTTTCCAGTGGCAATTTTAGTGACGCGGAGATAACAAGTTTAGTTGACAAATATGGCAAATCCATGTTGAGTGTACTTTTTGCCAGAAAATTGTCGTGTGTCAACTAAATTTATCATTCTCGCGTCACGTTCGATTTCTGTTAAGATATGCACAGTGTCTTTGATTACTTCGGGTGGAGTCAGTCTCCCTTCATATGTACTTACGTCATAGAGTATTATAAAAGTTGCTCAGTTTGCTGTCCGAGCATTCACACAATTAAAACTCCCTCAGTATCAAAATATAAAATGTTTTTCTAGTCTAGTTTATAGCCTACAAAAATGTTTTATATTTTGGTTCAGAGTAGTACACGCACTCGCTGCGACGATCACACACACACACACACACACACACACACACACACACACACACACACATTATTTGTAGCCTATCCGAAAGGAGAAACCTACAAAATAACACCACCGTTCATTCATCGATCCGCTGCAACGACGAGGCACCGTCCTCCAAAGCGTACGTGTCGTGTGAGTACAACACAATGCACGCTTGCAGATACGTTGCCATCGGGAATGAGCCGTTTTTGTCGTCCCTAAACCTGAACGGCACAACATCCAACGCACGTTCCATGACTAGGTAGATCATGACGGAGATGATCGCAACTCGGAGAACAGCTCGACCTCGCAGACGCCCAGGAAGAACGCACAAAATTTTATAAGAGGTTTTGGCCAATGCTAAACGGCGATCTGATAGAGGAAGTTCTGTATGCAGTTAATAATTGCAAGATCCCGGAAGGATGGAACAATACGGCGATTTTGATGATCCTGAAGGTTAACTCTTGAGAGAAGGTCACTAAATTTAGGCCTATCAGTTTGTGTAATATATAAGGTGATATCCAAGATATTGGCGGCTCAACTGAAAATCTTTCTTCATGAAATTATAAGTCTAACACAAAGTGCTTTTGTCCCAGGACGACTTAACACGGATAATGTGTTGGTTGTCTCTGAGAGCTTCCATGCTAT
Organism: Triticum urartu; assembly: GCF_003073215.2. Classification (NCBI taxonomy): domain Eukaryota; kingdom Viridiplantae; phylum Streptophyta; class Magnoliopsida; order Poales; family Poaceae; genus Triticum; species Triticum urartu. Next base: position 108,793,889 of record NC_053023.1, on the reverse strand, counting down.
GAAGAATAAGAGGGATGGCAAGGTTGGCCTATGTGCAGTTAAACTAGATATGCACATGGCATATGACCGAGTTGAGTGGACTTTTTTGAAAAAAAAAGCTCATGCTTAAATTGGGTAACCTGGTAATGCAATGTGTGATAATGTTGGAATATTATGTTCGTTTTACTCTATGGAAACAAACACTTTTAGGCCCACTAGAGGCCTAAGACAAGGAGATCCCCTTTCACCATATTTGTGTCATGTAGGGAGGGCCTAACTGCTTTGTTGGCTCACGAGGAGAAGTGTGGGCACCTCGAAGGAGTTGAAGTATACCGGGATGCCCCATCTATATATAATATTTTGTTTGTAGATGACTCTTTGATTCTGATGAAGGCAAACCTACAGAATGTGCAGGCCTTAAAAAGAGTTCTTGATTCATATTGTGAAGCTTCTAGACAACTGGTTAGCCTGGATAAATCGAGCTTTTTCTTTAGTCTCGATACAGATGTTGGTGTGAAGGGGCAAATGTGTGCGCTATTAAACATTGTGACATAAGCTCTCAATGATAAATATCTAGGCCTCCTGGCCAGGTTAGGGATGGACAAAACAGAATGTTTCCAGTATTTGGTGGACCGAGTTGTAGGTAGAGTTAATGGATGGAAAGAGAAGCATTTATTCCTGGGTGGGAAAAATACTTCTTAAGTCACTTGCACATTTTATACCATTGCATGCTATGTTGGTCTTTAAAATTCCAAAACAAACTTGTGAAGAAATCTCTGACGCGATGTCGCACTACTGGTGGGGGACAGTGACAACCAAAAGAGAATGCATTGGATGGCTTGGTGGAAATTGTGTGTGCCAAAGAGTAAAGGGGGCATGGGGTTCACAAATATTAATTCCATTAATCTGGCACAACTTGCAAAACAAGCTTGGAGGCTTATTGATAAACCAGATTCTTTGTGTGCTACAGTTCTTAAGGCCAAGTATTTCCCTTAAGGACACTTGCTTAATGCCAAGTGATGATCCACAAGTATAGGGGATCAATCGTAGTCCTTTTGATAAGTAAGAGTGTCGAACCCAACGAGGAGCAGAATGAAATGACAAATTGTTTTCAGCAAGGTGATCTCTGCAAGCACTAAAATTGTAAGTAACGAGTAGTTTGATAGTAAGATAATTTGTAACGAGTAAGTAACGGTAATGGTAAATAAAGTGCAGCAAGGTAGCCAAATCCTTTCGTGGCAAAGGATGGGCCAAAACAGTCTCTTATAATAATCAAAGCATTCTTGAGGGTACACGGGAATTTCATCTAGTCACTTTCATCATGTTGGTTTGATTCGTATTCGCTACTTTGATAATTTGATATGTGGATGGACCAGTGCTTAGGTGTTGTTCTTACTTGAACAAACCTTTTACTTATGATTAAACCCCTTGCAAGCATCCGCAACTATGAGAAAAGAATTAAGATAAACTCTAACCATAGCATTAAACTTTTGGATCCAAATCGGGCCCTTACGAAGTAGCACATAAACTAGGGTTTAACCTTCTGTCACTCTAGCAACCCATCATCTAATAACTACTCCACAATGCATTCCCTTAGGCCCAAATATGGTGAAGTGCCATGTAGTCGACGTTCACATGACACCACTAAGGGAATCACAACATACATATCATCAAAATATCGAAGACATATCAAGTTCACATGATTACTTGCAACAAGATTTCTCTCGTGACCTCAAGAACAAAAGTAACTACTCACAAATGATAATCATGCACAAGATTAGAGCGGTATTAAATAGCATAATGGATCTGAACATATAATCTTCCACCAAATAAACCATATAGTAATCAACTACAAGATGTAATCAACACTACTAATCAGCCACATGCTAAAGGAAATATGCCCTAGAGGCAATAATAAAGTTATTATTTATTTCCTTATATCATGATAAATGTTTATTATTCATGCTAGAATTGTATTAACTGGAAACATGATACATGTGTGAATACATAGACAAACATAGCGTCACTAGTATGCCTCTACTTGACTAGCTTGTTAATCAAAGATGGTTATGTTTCCTAGCCATATACAAAGATTTGTCATTTGATTACCGGGATCACATCATTAGGAGAATGATGTGATTGACTTGACCCATTCCGTTAGCTTAGCACTTGATCGTTTAGTTTGTTGCTATTGCTTTCTTCATGACTTATACATGTTCCTATGACTATGAGATTATGCAACTCCCGTTTACCGGAGGAACACTTTGTGTGCTACCAAATGTCACAATGTAACTGGGTGATTATAAAGGTGCTCTACAAGTGTCTCCGAAGGTACTTGTTGAGTTGGCGTATTTTGAGATTAGGATTTGTCACTCTGATTGTCGGAGAGGTATCTCTGGGCCCACTCGGTAATACACATCACTTAAGCCTTGCAAGAATTGCAACTAATGAGTTAGTTGCGGGATGATGTGTTACAGAATGAGTTAAAGAGACTTGCCGGTAATGAGATTGAACTAGGTATTGAGATACCGACGATCGAATCTCGGACAAGTAACATACCGATGACAAAAGGAACAACGTATGTTGTTATGCGGTTTGACCGATAAAGATCTTTGTAGAATATGTAGGAGCCAATATGAGCATCCAGGTTTCGCTATTGGTTATTGACCGGAGACGTGTCTCAGTCATGTCTACATAGTTCTCGAACCCGTAGGGTCCGCACGCTTAAAGTTCGATGACGGTTATATTATGAGTTTATGGTTTTTGATGTACCGAAGGTAGTTCAGAGTCCCGGATGTGATCACGGAAATGACGAGGAGTCTCGAAATGTTCTAGATGTAAGGATCGATATATTGGATGACTATATTTGGATACCGGAATGGTTCCGGGTGAGATCGGGATAATAGCGGAGCACCGGGAGGTTATCGGAACCCCCCGGGAGGTATATGGGCCTTAATGGGATTTAGTGGAAAGGAGGGGAAAGGAACAAGGGAGGGGGCGCCCCCCAAGCCCAATCCGAATTGGGAGGGGGGCCGGCCCCCCCTTTCCTTCCTCTCTCCTTCCTCTTCCTTCCCTCTCCCTCTCCAAATAGGAAAATGAGGAGTCCTACTCCCGGTGGGAGTAGGACTCCCCCCTTGGGCGTGCCTCCTCCCCTTGGCCGGCCCTCTCCTCCCCTCCTTTATATACGGAGGAGGGGGGCACCCCATAGACACAACAATTGATCTCTTGGATATTTTAGCCGTGTGCGGTGCCCCTCTCCACCATAGTCCACCTCGATAATATTGTAGCGGTGCTTAGGCGAAGCCCTACGACAGTAGAGCATCAACATCTTCACCACACCTTCGTGCTGACAGAACTCTTCCTCAAAGCTTGGCTGGATCGGAGTTCGAGGGACGTAATCGAGTTAAACGTGTGCAGAACTCAGAGGTGCCATGCGTTCGGTACTTGATCGGTCGGATTGTGAAGACGTACGACTACATCAACCGCGTTGTGCTAATGCTTCCGCTTTCGGTCTACGAGGGTACGTGGACACACTCTCCCCTCTCGTTGATATGCATCACCATGATCTTGCGTGTGCGTAGGAAAATTTTCTAATTACTACGTTCCCCAACAGTGGCATCCGAGCCAGGTTTTATGCGCTGATGTTATATGCACGAGTAGAACACAAGTGAGTTGTGGGCGATACAAGTCATACTGCTTACCAGCATGTCATACTTTGGTTCGGTGGTATTGTTGGATGAAGCGGCCCAGACCGACATTACGCGTACGCTTACGCAAGACTGGTTCTATCGACATGCTTTGCACACAGGTGGCTGGCGGGTGTCAGTTTCTCCAACTTTAGTTGAACCGAGTGTGGCTACACCCGGTCCTTGAGAAGGTTAAAACATCACTAACGTGACGAACTATCGTTGTGGTTTTTACGCGTAGGTAAGAACGGTTCTTGCTCAGCCCATAGCAGCCACGTAAAACTTGCAACAACAAAGTAGAGGACGTCTAACTTGTTTTTGCAGGGCATGTTGTGATGTGATATGGTCAAGACATGATGCTACATTTTATTGTATGAGATGATCATGTTTTGTAACCGAGTTATGATGACCCACAAGTATAGGGGATCTATCATAGTCCTTTCGATAAGTAAGAGTGTCGAACCCAACGAGAAGCAGAAGGAAATGATAAGCGGTTTCCAGCAAGGTATTCTCTGCAAGTACTAAAATAAGTGGTAACAGATAGTTTTGTGATAAGATAATTTGTAACGAGCAATAAGTAACAAAAGTAAATAAGGTGCAGCAAGGTGGCCCAATACTTTTTGTAGCAAAGGACAAGCCTGGACAAACTCTTATATGATGTAAAGCGCTCCCGAGGACACATGGGAATATCGGCAAGCTAGTTTTCATCACGCTCATATGATTCGCGTTCGGTACTTTGATGATTTGGTACGTGGGTGGACCGGTGCTTGGGTGCTACCCTTACTTGGACAAGCATCCCACTTATGATTAACCTCTATTGCAAGCATCCAAAAATACAACAAAAGTATTAAGGTAAACCTAACCATTGCATGAAACATATGGATCCAACTCAGCCCCTTACGAAGCAACACATAAACTAGGGTTTAAGCTTATGTCACTCTAGCAACCCATCATCTACTTATTACTTCCCAATGCCTTCCTCTAGGCCCAAACAATGGTGAAGTGTCATGTAGTCGACATTCACATAACACCACTAGAGGAGAGACAACATACATCTCATCAAAATATCGAACGAATACCAAATTCACATGACTACTAATAGCAAGACTTCTCCCATGTCCTCGAGAACAAAAGTAACTACTCATAAAGCATAAACATGTTCATAATCAGAGGGGTATTAATGTGCATATAGGATCTTAACATATGATCTTCCACCAATTAAACCAACTAGCATCAACTACAAGGAGTAATTAACACTACTACCAACCTACTAGCACCAATCCCGGACTTGGAGACAAGAATTGGATACAAGAGATGTACTAGGGTTTTGAGATGAGATGGTGCTGATGAAGATGTTGATGAAGATTGCCCTCTCCCGATGAGAGGAGCGTTGGTGATGACAATGGCGATGATTTCCCCCTCCGGGAGGGAAGTTTCCCCGGCAGAGCAGCCCCGCCAGAACCCTAGATTGGTTCCGCCAAGGTTCCGCCTCGTGACGGCGTAGTTTCATCCGAGAAGATGGCTTATGATTTTTTTACCATTGAAAGAGTCCATATAGCAGAAGATGGTCACCGGAGGGCCACCAGGGGGCCCACAAGGTAGGGGCGCGCCCAGGGGGGTAGGGCATGCCCCCCACCCTCGTGGGCAGGGTGTGGCCCCCCTGGTGAAGTTCTTGAGCTCAATGTTTTTTTATATATTTGGAAAACATCATCCGTGAAGTTTCAGGACTTTTGGAGCTGTGCAGAATAGGTCCTCTAATATTTGCTCCTTTTCCAGCCAGAATCCCAGCTACCGGCATTCTCCCTCTTTATGTAAACCTTGTAAAATAAGAGAGAATAGGCATAAGTATTGTGACATAATGTGTAATAACAGCCCATAATGCAATAAATATTGATATAAAAGCATGATGCAAAATGGACGTATCAAGTTATCAGCAACTGGCAGGAGCTATATGGTTGTCGCTTTATTGTATGCAATGCAATCGCCCTGTAATTGCTTTACTTTATCACTAAGCGGTAGCGATAGTCGTAGAAGCAATAGTTGGCGAGACAACAACGATGCTACGATGGAGATCAAGGTGTCGCGCCGGTGACGATGGTGATCATGACGGTGCTCCGGAGATAGAGATCACAAGCACAAGATGATGATGGCCATATCATATCACTTATATTGATTGCATGTGATGTTTATCTTTTATGCATCTTATTTTGCTTTGATTGACAGTAGCATTATAAGATGATCTCTCACTAAATTTCAAGATAAAAGTGTTCTACCTGAGTATGCACCGTTGCCAAAGTTTGTCGTGCCCAGACACCACGTGATGATCGGGTGTGATAAGCTCTACGTCCATCTACAACGGGTGCAAGCCAGTTTTGCACACGCAGAATATTCAGGTTAAACTTGACGAGCCTAGCATATGCAGATATGGCCTCGGAACACTGAGACCGAAAGGTCGAGCGTGAATCATATAGTAGATATGATCAACATAATGATGTTCACCATTGAAAACTACTCCATTTCACGTGATGATCGGTTATGGTTTAGTTGATTTGGATCACGTGATCACTTAGATGATTAGAGAGATGTCTATCTAAGTGGGAGTTCTTAAGTAATATGATTAATTGAACTTAAATTTATCATGAACTTAGTACCTGATAGTATTTTTGCATGTCTATGTTTGTTGCAGATAGATGGCTCGTGCTGTTGTTCCGTTGAATTTTAATGCGTTCCTTGAGAAAGCAAAGTTGAAAGATGATGGTAGCAATTACACGGACTGGGTCCGTAACTTGAGGATTATCCTCATTACTGCACAGAAGAATTACATCCTGGAAGCACCGCTAAGTGCCAAACCTGCTGCAGGAGCAACACTAGATGTTATGAACACCTGGCAGAGCAAAGCTGATGACTACTCGATAGTTCAGTGTCCCATGCTTTACGGCTTAGAACCGGGACTTCACCGACATTTTGAACGTCATGGAGCATATGAAATGTTCCTGGAGTTGAAGTTAATATTTCAAGCAAATGCCCGGATTGAGAGATATGAAGTCTCCAATAAGTTCTATAGCTGCAAGATGGACGAGAATAGTTCTGTCAGTGAGCATATACTCAAAATGTCTGGGTATCATAATCACTTGACTCAACTGGGAGTTAATCTTCCTGTTGATAGCGTCATTGACAGAGTTCTTCAATCATTGCCACCAAGCTACAAGAGCTTCGTGATGAACTATAATATGCAAGGGATGAATAAGACAATTCCCGAGCTCTTCGCAATGCTAAAGGCTGCGGAGGTAGAAATCAAAAAGGAGCATCAAGTGTTGATGGTCAATAAGACCGCCAGTTTCAAGAAAAGGGGCAAAGGGAAGAAGAAGGGGAACTTCAAGAAGAACAACAAGCAAGTTGCTGCTCGGGAGAAGAAACCCAAGTCTGGACCTAAGCCTGAGACTGAGTGCTTCTACTGCAAACAGACTGGTCACTGGAAGCGGAACTGCCCCAAGTATTTGGCGGATAAGAAGGATGGCAAGGTGAACAAAGGTATATGTGATATACATGTTATTGATGTGTACCTTACCAGAGCTCGTATTAACACCTGAGTATTTTATACTGGTTATGTTGCTAATATTTGCAACTCAAAACAGAGACTACATATTAAGCGAACACTGGCTAAGGACGAGGTGACGATGCGCGTGGAAAATGGTTCCAAAGTCGATGTGATCGCCGTCAGCATGCTACCTCTACATCTACCTTCGGGATTAATTTTAGACCTAAATAATTGTTATTTGGTGCCAACATTGAGCATGGACATTATATCTGGATCTTGTTTAATGCGAGACGATTATTCATTTAAATCTGAGAATAATGGTTGTTCTTTTTATATGAGTAATATCTTTTATGGTCGTGCACCCTTAAAGAGTGGTCTATTTTTGGTGAATCTCGATAGTAGTGATACACATATTCATAATGTTGAAGCCAAAAGATGCAGAGTCGATAATGATAGTGCAACTTATTTGTGGCACTGCCGTTTGGGTCATATTGGTATAAAGTTCATGAAGAAACTCCATACTGATGGACTTTTGGAATCACTTGATTATGAATCACTTGGTACTTGCGAACCATACCTCATGGGCAAGATGACTAAAACGCCGTTCTCCGAAACTATGGAGTGAACAACTGATTTGTTGGAGATCATACATACTGATGTATGTGGTCCAATGAATATTGAGGCTCACAACGGGTATCGTTATTTTCTCACCTTCACAAATGATTTAAGCAGATATGGGTATATCTACTTAATGAAACATAAGTCTGAAACATTTGAAAAGTTCAAAGAATTTCAAAGTGAAGTTGAAAATCATCGTAACAAGAAAATAAAGTTTCTACGATCTGATCGTGGAGGAGAATATTTGAGTTACGAGTTTGGTCTACATTTGAAACAATGCGGAATAGTTTCGCAACTCACGCCACCCGGAACACCACAGTGTAATGGTGTGTCCGAACGTTGTAATCGTACTTTACTAGATATGGTGCGATCTATGATGTCTCTTACTGATTTACCGCTATCATTTTGGGGTTATGCTTTAGAGACGGCCGCATTCATGTTAAATAGGGCATCATCAAAATCCGTTGAGATGACACCTTATGAACTATGGTTTGGCAAGAAACCAAAGTTGTCATTTCTTAAAGTTTGGGGCTGCAATGCTTATGTGAAAAAGCTTCAACCTGATAAGCTTGAACCCAAATCGGAGAAATGTGTCTTCATAGGATACCCAAAAGAAACAGTTGCCTTCTATCACAGCTCCGAGGGCAAGACATTCGTTGCTAAGAATGGATCCTTTCTAGAGAAGGAGTTTCTCTCGAAAGAAGTGAGTGGGAGGAAAGTAGAACTTGATGAGGTAACAGTACACGCTCCCTTATTGGAAAGTAGTTCATCACAGAAACCGGTTCTTGTGACGTCTACACCAATTAGTGAGGAAGTTAATGATGATGATCATGAAACTTCAGATCAAGTTGTTACTGAATCTCGTAGGTCAACCAGAGTAAGATCTGCACTAGAGTGGTACGGTAATCCTGTTCTGGAGGTTATGTTGCTAGACCATGACGAACCTACGAACTATGAAGAAGCGATGGTGAGCCCAGATTCCGTGAAATGGCTTGAGGCCATGAAATCTGAGATGGGATCCATGTATGAGAACAAAGTGTGGACTTTGGTTGACTTGCCCAATGATCGGCAAGCCATCGAGAATAAATGGATCTTCAGGAAGAAGACTGATGCTGATGGTAATGTTACCGTCTATAAAGCTCGACTTGTTGCAAAAGGTTTTCGACAAGATCAAGGGATTGACTACGATGAGACCTTCTCACCCATAGCGATGCTTAAGTCTGTCTGAATCATGTTAGCAATTGCCGCATTTTATGATTATGAAATTTGGCAAATGGATGTCAAAGCTGCATTCCTGAATGGATTTCTGGAAGAAGAGTTGTATATGATGCAACCGAAAGGTTTTGTCGATCCAAAGGGAGCTAACAAAGTATGCAAGCTCCAGCGATCCATTTATGGACTGGTGCAAGCCTCTCGAAGTTGGAATAAATGTTTTGATAGTGTGATCAAAGCATATGGTTTTATACAGACTTTTGGAGAAGCCTGTATTTACAAGAAAGTGAGTGGGATCTCTGTAGCATTTCTGATATTATATGTGGATGACATATTGTTGATTGGAAATGATATAGAATTTCTGGATAGCATAAAAGGATATTTGAATAAGAGTTTTTCAATGAAAGACCTCGGTGAAGCTTGTTAAGGCATATCTCTCTCGATGTAGTTTTGTGATTGATGACAACATGTTTGCGGACTAATCGTGTGCTTTGTGCATTTTAGAGATTCATCCTTTGGCACGAGACAATTTCTTTCCCCTTGGAGTGTTATTCAAGACGGTGTAGCTCTTTCGTTTCTTGTTTGGTGGACTAGTTTCGTAGGAGTCACCGTTCTGTCAAGAGGGGTCCGCTTTGGTAAGGCTTGGGTGGAATCAACACGTACACATCCTTTCCTCACCCTCTGAGTCGTTCTGCTTCAATGGAGTGCTCTTTCCCCTTTCAGTGTGTTGTTTTGGGTCCACGCGGTAGTACCGTGGTACCCAACGGTAGTACTGCTTGTGGGTCTCAGCCGCATTACCACTGCGGTACCGAGCCCCTACCGCGTCGACTCGAGGGGGTCGCCTCTCGTGTCGGGTTGTGCGGCACTTGCAGCGGCAGTAGAAGCGGTAGTACCGCTCGAGAGCGGTAGTACCGCCCTACCACTGCGGTGGTACCGCACCGGGCTGAGTTCCTGCACCGCACGGTAGTACCGCGAGGAGGAGCAGCAGTACCGCTGGGTCCAGCGGTAGTACCGCTGACCCCTGTGGTAGTACCGCCCTCTGTGGGGCTGTTTTGGGGACAACGGTTGGATGGGTTCCCCTTGTATAAAAGGGGATCCTCTTCTTCTTCGTTGACTTACCTCTTCCCCCAAAAGCTCCATTAATGCTCCAAGCTCCATTTTCGCCCGATCTCTCTCCCTAGCCAATCAAACTTGTTGATTTGCTCGGGATTGGTTGAGAAGGCCCCGATCTATACTTCCACCAAGAGAAATTTGATTCCCCCACTAATCCCTAGTGGATCTTGACTCTTGGGTGTTTGAGCACCCTAGACGGTTGAGGTCACCACGGAGCCATTGTCCATTGTGGTGAAGCTTCGTGGTGTTGTTGGGAGCCTCCGATTAAGTTCTGGAGATTGCCCCAACCTTGTTTGTAAAGGTCCGGTCGCCGCCTCCTGATACGTCCATTTTGCATCATGCTTTTATATCAATATTTATCGCATTATGGACTGTTATTTCACTTTATGTCACAATACTTATGGCTATTCTCTCTTATTTTACAAGGTTTATATAAGGAGGGAGAATGCCGGCAGCTGGAATTCTGGTCTGGAAAAGGAGCAAATATTAGAGACCTATTCTGCGCAACTCCAAAAGTCCTGAAACTCAAGGAAACGTATTAAAAGAAATAAAGAAAAATCCACGCCAAAGATGAAGGCCAGGGGGCCCACACCCTGCTCACGAGGGTGGGGGCGCCCCCTACCTCGTGGCCTCCCTGGTGGCTCTCCGATGCCCATCTTCTCCTATATGAGGTCTTTCGATGAGAAAAAAATAAGGAGGAACTTTTCGGGACGAGACTCCGCGCCACAAGGCGGAACCTTGGCGGATCCAATCTAGAGCTCCGGCAGAGCTGTTCTGCCGAGGAAACTTCCCTCCGGGAGGGGGAAATCATCACCATCGTCATCACCAACGCTCCTCTCATTGGGAGAGGTCAATCTCCATCAACATCTTCACCAGCACCATCTCATCTCCAAACCCTAGTTCATCTCTTGTATCCAATTCTTGTCTCAAAGTCCGGGATTGGTGCTAGTAGGTTGCTAGTAGTGTTGATTACTCCTTGTAGTTGATGCTAGTTGGTTTATTTGGTGGAAGATCATATGTTTAGATCCTATATGCATATTATTACCCCTCTGATTATGAACATGAATATGCTTTGTGAGTAATTACGTTCGTTCCTGAGGACAAGGGAGAAGTCTTGCTATGAGTAGTCATGTGAATTTGGTATTCGTTTGATATTTTGATAAGATGTATGTTGTCTAGCCTCTAGTGGTGTTATGTGAACGTCGACTACATAACACTTCACCATTATTTGGGCCTAGAGGAAGGCATTGGGAAGTAATAAATAGATGATGGGTTGCTAGAGTGACAGAAGCTTAAACCCTAGTTTATGCGTTGCTTCGTAAGGGGCTGATTTGGATCCATATGTTTCATGCTATGGTTAGGTTTACCTTAATACTTTTGTTGTAGTTGCGGATGCTTGCAATAGAGGTTAATCATAAGTGGGATGCTTGTTCAAGTAAGAACAACACACAAGCACCGGTCCACCCACATATCAAATTATCAAAGTATCAAACACGAATCATATGAACGTGATGAAAACTAGCTTGATGATATTCCCATGTGTCCCCGGGAGCGCTTTTCCTATTATAAGAGTGTGTTCCGGCTTGTCCTTTGCTACAAAAGGATTGGGCCACCTTGCTGCACTTTTGTTACTTGTTGCTCGTTACAACCTATCTTATCACAAAACTCTCCGGTACCACTTATTTCTGTACTTGCAGAGAATACCTTGCTGAAAACTGCTTATCATTTCCTTCTGCTCCTCGTTGGGTTCGACACTCTTACTTATCGAAAGGACTACGATAGATCCCCTATACTTGTGGGTCATCAAGACTCTTTTCTGGCACCGTTGTCGGGGAGTGTAGCGCTTTTGGTAGGTGGAATTTGGTAAGGAAAAATTTATATAGTGTGCTAAAATTTACTATCACCTGTCACTATGGAAAGTAATTCTCTGAGGGGCTTGTTCGGGGTATCTTCACCCTGTCCAGTAGAGCAAAGAGTTGCTCCTCAACCTACTGAACCTATTGAAAATGAAATTCCTTATGAGTATCCTTCGGGTATGATAGAAAAATTGCTAGCTAACCCTTTTACAGGAGATGAAACAAAGCATCCTGATGAGCACTTAATATATGTGGATGAAGTTTGTGGATTATTTAAGCTTGCAGGTATACCCGATGATGTTGCTAAGAAGAAGGTCTTCCCTTTATCTTTGAAGGGATACGCATTGATATGGTATAGGCTATGTGATGATATGAGATCATGGGACTATAAAAGATTGAAGCTGGAATTTCATCAAAAGTATTACCCTATGCATCTTGTTCATCGTGATCGCAATTATATATATAATTTCTAGCCTCGCGAAGGAGAAAGCATTGCTCAAGCTTGGGGGAGGCTTAAATCAATGTTATATTCATGCCCCAATCATGAGCTCCCGAGAGAAATAATTATGCAAAGTTTTTATGCTCGGCTTTCTGAAAACAATCGCACCATGCTCGATACTTCTTGTGCTGGCTCTTTTATGATGAAGACTATTGAATTCAGATGGAATTTATTGGATAGAATTAAACGCAACTCTGAATATTGGGACCTCGACGAAGGTAAGGAGTCAGGTATGACACCTAAGTTTGATTGTGTTAAATCTTTTATGGATACCGATATTTTCCGTAAGTTTAGCACTAAATATGGACTTGACTCTGAGATAGTAGCTTCTTTCTGTGAATCTTTTGCTACTTATGTTGATCTCCCTAAGGAGAAGTGGTTTAAATATCATCCTCCCATAGAAGTAAAAGTAGCTGCACCTATTAAAGTTGAAGAAAAGACTGTCACTTATAATGATCCTATTGTTCCTACTTCTTATATTGAGAAACCACCTTTCCCTGTTAGAATAATGGATCATGCTAAAGCTTCAACTGTTGTTTGTAAAAGCAATATTAGAACTTATAATCCTCCTGAGCAAGTTAAAGTAGAACCTAATATTGCTATTGTTAAAGATCTCTTGTCTGATAATATTGATGGGCATGTTATTCAGTTCGAAGGTGAAACTGCTAGAATTGCTAAACCTTGTGATAAAGATAAACATAGACCTGTGGTAGGCGTGCCTGTTATTTCTGTTAAAATAGGAGATCATTGTTATCATGGCTTATGTGATATGGGTGCTAGTGCTAGTGTTATACCTTATGACTTGTATAAAGAAATCAAACATGAAATTGCACCTGCTGAGTTAGAAGATATTGATGTCACAATTAAACTTGCCAATAGAGATACTATTTCAGTGATGGAAATTGTTAGTGATGTTGAAGTCTTGTGTGGGAAAACTAAATATCCTGCTGATTTTCTTGTTCTTACTTCTCCGCAAGATAGCTTTTGTCCCATTATATTTGGTAGACCCTTCTTAAATACCGTCAATGCTACCATAGACTGCACTAAGAATGTTGTTACTGTTGGTTGGATGATATGGTTCATGAGTTTAATTTCTCTAAATTTAGTAAACAACATCATGAGGAAGAATTACCTAGTAAGGATGAAATTATTGGACTTTCTTCTATTGCCGCACCTCCTAGTGATCCTTTCGAACACTATTTGCTAGACCATGAAAATGATATGTTCATGAATGAAAGAAGGGAAATAGATGAAGTATTCTTTAAACAGGAACCTATTCTGCATCACAACTTGCCTGTTGGAATCTTAGGGGATCCTCCTCCACCCAAGGGTGATCCCGTGTTTGAGCTTAAACCTTTGCCAGATAATCTTAAATATGCTTATCTTGATGAAAAGAAGATATATCTTGTTATTATTAGTGCTAACCTTTCAGAGCATGAAGAAGAAAGATTATTGAAAACTCTAAAGAAGCACCGTGCTTCTATTGGATATACTCTTGATGATCTTAAGGGCATTAGTCCCACTCTATGTCAACATAAAATAAATTTGGAGGCAGATGCCAAACCAGTTCGTGATCCTCGACGACGTCTGAATCCTAAAATGAAAGAAGTGGTAAGAAAAGAAATACTAAAGCTTCTGGAGGCAGGTATAATCTATCCCGTTGTTGATAGTGAGTGGGTAAGTCATGTCCATTGTGTCCCTAAGAAGGAATGTATTACTATTGTTCCTAATGATAAAGATGAATTGATTCCACAAAGAATTATCATAGGTTATAGGATGGTAATTGATTTTCGCAAATTAAATAAAGCTACTAAGAAAGATCATTACCCCTTACCTTTTATTGATCAAATGCTAGAAAGATTATGCAAACATACACACTATTGCTTTCTAGATGGTTATTCTGGTTTCTCTCAAATACCTGTGTCGGCTAGAGATCAATCAAAGACTACTTTTACATGCCCTTTTGGTACTTTTGCTTATAGACGTATGCCTTTTGGTTTATGTAATGCACCTGCTACCTTTCAAAGATGCATGATGGCTATATTCTCTGACTTTTTTGAAAATATTTGTGAGGTTTTCATGGACGAATTTTCCGTCTATGGTTCCTCTTTTGATGATTGCTTGAGCAATCTTGATCATGTTTTCCAGAGATGTGAAGAAACTAATCTTGTCTTGAATTGGGAAAAGTGCCACTTTATGGTTAATGAAGGTATTGTCTTGGGGCACAAAGTTTCTGAAAGAGGTATTGAAGTTGATAAAGCCAAGGTTGATGCTATTGAAAAGATGCCATGCCCCAAGGACATCAAAGGTATAAGAAGTTTCCTTGGTCACGCCAGATTTTACAGGAGGTTCATTAAGGACTTCTCAAAAATTTCTCGGCCTCTGACTAATTTATTGCAAAAGGATATACCATTTGTCTTTGATGATGATTGTGTAGAAGCATTTGAAATACTTAAGAAAGCATTAGTCACTTCACCTGTTGTTCAGCCACCTGATTGGAATTTACCCTTTGAAATTACGTGTGATGCTAGTGATTATGCTGTAGGTGATGTTCTAGGGCAAAGAGTTGATAAGAAACTAAATGTTATTCATTATGCTAGTAAGACTCTAGACAATGCTCAAAGAAATTATACTACTACTGAAAAAGAGCTTTTAGCAGTTGTATTTGCTTGTGATAAGTTCAGATCTTATATTGTTGATTCTAAAGTAACTATTCAAACAGATCATGCTGCTATTAAATATCTTATGGAAAAGAAAGATGCTAAACCTAGACTTATTAGATGGGTTCTCTTGCTACAAGAACTTGATTTGCATATTGTTGATAGAAAGGGAGCTGAGAACCCCGTTGCAAACAACCTGTCTAGGTTAGAAAATATTCTTGATGACCCACTACCTATTAATGAGAACTTTCCTGACGAACAATTAAATGTTATAAGTACTTCTCATAGTACTCCATGGTATGCTGATTATGCTAATTATATTGTTGCTAAATTTATACCACCTAGCTTCACATACCAACAAAAGAAAAAGTTTTTCTATGATTTAAGACATTACTTTTGGGATGACCCACATCTTTATAAAGAAGGAGTAGATGGTGCTATTAGACGTTGTGTACCTGAGCATGAACAGGAACATATCCTACGCAAGTGTCATTCCGAGTCTTATGGAGGACACCACGCTGGAGATAGAACTGCACATAAGGTATTGCAATCTGGTTTTTATTGGCCTACTCTCTTCAAGGATGCCCGTAAGTTTGTCTTGTCTTGTGATGAATGTCAAAGAATTGGTAATATTAGTAGACGTCAAGAAATGTCTATGAAGTATTATCTTGTTATTGAACCATTTGATGTTTGGGGCTTTGATTATATGGGACCTTTTCCTGCCTCTAATGGATACACACATATTCTAGTTGCTGTTGATTACGTTACTAAGTGGGTAGAAGCTATTCCAACTAGTAGTTCTGATCATAACACTTCTATTAAAATGCTTAAGGAAGTTATTTTCCCAAGGTTTGGAGTCCCTAGATATTTAATGACTGATGGTGGTTCACACTTTATTCATGGTGCCTTCCGTAAAATGCTTGCTAAATATGATGTTAATCATAGAATTGCATATCCTTATCACCCATAGTCTAGTGGTTAAGTAGAGTTGAGCTATAGAGAGCTCAAATTAATTTTGCAAAAGACTGCTAATAGGTCTAGAAGGAATTGGTCTAAGAAACTTGATGATGCGTTTTGGGCTTATAGAACTGCATACAAAAATTCTATGGGTATGTCTCCGTATAAAATGGTTTATGGAAAAGCATGTCACTTACCTCTCAAACTAGAACATAAGGCATATTGGGCTATTAAAGAGCTTAACTATTATTTTAAACTTGTCAGTGAGAAGAGGTTATTTGATATTAGCTCACTTGATGAATGGAGAACCCAAGCTTATGAAAATGCCAAGTTGTTTAAAGAAAAAGTTAAAATATGGCATGACAAAAGGATACAAAAGCGTGAGTTTAATGTAGGTGATTATGTATTGCTATACAACTCTCGTTTAAGATTTTTTGCAGGAAAACTTCTCTCTAAATGGGAAGCCCCTATGTTACCGAGGAGGTCTATCATTCTGGTGCCATAAAAATCAGCAACTTCGAGGGCACAAATCCGAAGGTGGTAAATGGTCAAAGAATTAAACATTATATCTCAGGTAATCCCATAAATGTTGAAACCAATATTATTGAAACCGTAACACCGGAAGAATACATAAGGGACACTTTCCGAAACGTTTCAGACTCCGAAAAGGAATAGGTATGTGGTATGGTAAGTAAACCGACTCCAAAACAATTTTTAAGGCAATATTTCTCCGTTTTGGAATATTTAGAAAAATAGAAAAATAAGTAGCAGTCCGGGAAGGACACGAGGGCCCCACGAGGGTGGTGGGCGCGCCCTACCCCCTGGGCACGCCCCCTACCTCATGAGCACCTCGTGTGCCTTGCGGACTCCGTTTTCTTGCACGATACGTATTTTGGTCGGTAAAAATTCATTATATATATTCTCCCGAAGGTTTTGACTCCCTTATCACGCAAAAATCTCCTGTCTTTGTTTCGAGCTATTTTTCTGACAGATCTAGATTATCATGACGTCCCCAAGTGCTTCCAAGGACAAGTTCTTCGAGAAGGTCATCAACCCTTACCTCGCGGAGGTGCTGCGACACCCTCAAACCATTGAGATGTGTGATGGGTTGTTGCACATCCGCGATGTTGAGGGACCAAAGGGAACCGGAAGCGTGGAGACGAGGCTCGAAGCAATGGAGCAACAAATTTTCAAGTGCCAGGGGATGGTGGAGCGTGGAATTAGCGCTAGCCACACGATGCTCACGGAGTTCACTAACAACTACAAGCCGGATGCCAAGAACACCGAGGAGGCCATCTTCAAGCTATACGAGAAGATCGAGCACCTCCAAGCCCAAATCTATGACCTGCAAAACCAAAACTGTGAGTATGAATATAGATTCAAAAGAATGAGTTTGGCTGTAGATTCAAGGATTTCGGAGACTCGATCATCTTCTATGATGGTGAACCTATGCCTTGGAAGATGGATGACAAGCCCGCATCATCAACAACACCACCACCTTCTTCATCGACAAAGGAGATATAATCACATGGGTATGGGCACTCCCCTTGACAACTGCCAAGCTTGGAGGAGGTGCCCCGGTATCATATCACAATCACAACTCCTATCTTTACCGTTTTTCTTAGTTCAATCCTATTAGTAGTATCTTGATCTAGTAGAATAAAGTTTATGGCATGCTCTAGTTTTGAGTTTTGCTTTGTGATCTCTCTATGTAATCGAGTCCGTGAGCTATATATAATAAAGATTAGTGTTGAGTCAAGGGCTTGATTATTTTGCCATGATCTTGGGTGAATAAAAGAAAGAGAAAAAGAAACAAAAGAAACAAAAAGTTCATATTGATCTTATTGAGAGTAATGACTTCACATAGAAAGAGTATGATGATTAAAAGTTGTTGGGAGTTGGCAAACATAGCTTTGGTCATTGTTGCAATTAATAGGAAGTAATAAAGAAAGAGAGGTTTTCACATATAGATATATTATCATTGACATCTTTTATGATTGGGAGCACTCATTAAAATATGACATGCTAAAGAGTTGATGTTGGACAAGGAAGACAATGTAATGAGTTATGTATTTCTTATATCTGAGATAAAGTATGTTGTCATGGATCCTCTAACTTGTTGAGCTTGCCTTTCCCCCTCATGCTAGCCAAATTCTCAGCACCAAGTAGAAATACTACTTGTGCTTCCAAATACCCTTAAACCAGTTTTGCCATGAGAGTCCACCATATCTACCTATGAATTGAGTAAGATCCTTCAAGTAAGTTGTCATCGGTGCAAATCAATAAAAATTGCTCTAAATATGTATGATTGATTGGTGTGGGAGAAATAAGCTTTATACGACCTTGTGATGTGGAAGTAATAAAAGCGACGGACTGCATAATAAAGGTTCATATCACAAGGGGCAATATAAAGTGACGTTCTTTCGCATTGAGATTTTATATATCCGACCATAAAAGCGCATGACAACCTCTGCTTCCCTCTGCGAAGGGCCTATCCTTTATTATTATCTTCTACCTTATGCAAGAGTCATGGTGATCTTCACCTTTTCTTTTTCATTTTATCCTTTGGCAAGCTCAACATGTTGGAAAGAACATGATATATATAGGGTGGGTCTATTCTAATAACGCCCCTTAAGAGTCTTATTCTGATAACACTAGCTTATTCTGCTAACACCATTGACACTGCGCCACCGCCCGACCCAAACCGCACGCAGACAGTAAAAATAAACACCCACCCACCCATCACACTCCTCCTCCGCCCCATCCCCCGCCTACCCACCACCGCACACCACCGCCAAGCGCGCCGTCAAACCACCTGTCGCCGCGCTGCCCGGCCACTGCCTCCCAGCGCGCCGCTCGGCAACCGCTTCCCACCATGCCGCCCCACCAACCTCCTCCTGCCCCGCCAACTCCTCACCTTGTTCCACACCCCCTCTCTAAGGCTGATCCAAAATTGGGATCGAGCCCCGCTCCAACTGCCGACCCGCGGATCCATCTCCTCCCCAAGATCTGGGCACTCCAGCGCCCTAGTACGGCTTCGCCTCAACCACCCCCCACGACGGCGACAAGCATAGGGCCGAGGTTCTGGCCTCGCCGCGCCACAAGAGCACCAACCTAGGCCGCACTCGCGCCCCGCCCACCCCCATCCTCCTTCTGCAAATGCCTCCGCCGGAGCATCACTCCTAGGCCGCTGCTGCACCGGCCCTCGCCGTGCGGCCAGGGCTCCCCCGAGCCACCTTCCTCTCCACGCGCGGCCAGGGCTCCCCATGGCAGTGTGCCGCCGCACCCTCCCCATCGCATCCACTTCGGTCCCAGCCCGACCACCACCGGATCCGCCCTTTCCCGGCGCTACCTCCGCTGGATCTACCCCACCCGATGGCCTTCAACAATGGCAGCACCGTCAGGGTCCCGTGTCGTTCTCTCCCTCTCCAGCGAGTTGTCCTGCTCGAGGACAAACGATGCTGACGGTGCTAGCCAGCATGACTGCTCCTTCGGCAGGCCCAGGAACAGCCACAAAGGACACCGGCTTGGGGCAGCAGGGTCGGGAGCACAACCACCGCGTGCAATTTGGTCTTGTTAGTTTTGTTTAGTTTGTAGTATTGCAGTGCGGTTTTCTTCATGGAGACGTCTAGTGGTTTGTATTCTTGAAGTGCAGTTTTCTTCTAGGAAACGTCCATTGCTCGTTTTGGTGTGCGATGGGAGTATACACATCTACATGTATGATTTTGTTGCAGTTTCTTGGTGGTGCGCTTGTAGTCCGGTGCACCCGCACAGGAAGTGCTTCTGGTTCAATCTGCGGAAAACCGTTGATGCAGTACACTTGTCTTGTCTCAGCAGCCATGATGCATTCATAAAAAAGTGAAAGAAAAAAGGAAGAATAATAGGGATGGTTCATTTTTTCAAGCATATTTTCGAGGAAAAAATTATTTGTTAAAAAGAGTAATGCATGTTCTCTTTGAGGCAGTGCACTTCTCTCAAGAAAAAGTAAAAAAGAAAGTTATCGCAAATTCGCTCTAAGAAAATGCAGTCACAATAATACTCCTTTGAGGTTCACAGAAACAAAAACGTCTTAAAGAAGCTCACTTCTCATTACATGTAGTTCACTCGG
The DNA here is from genome assembly GCF_003073215.2 of Triticum urartu. Classification (NCBI taxonomy): domain Eukaryota; kingdom Viridiplantae; phylum Streptophyta; class Magnoliopsida; order Poales; family Poaceae; genus Triticum; species Triticum urartu. Next base: position 108,773,663 of record NC_053023.1, on the reverse strand, counting down.
TCAGTCCTTGTGGTCCATTCGTCTTGTCTACGCGTGTAAAAAATATTAAGTTTGAAAAAAACTCACGGTGTTCATTATTGGGAGTGTCATGTTCCATTTACGGTAATCTCGAGGTTCACTTTTCATAGTATTGTGGTTCACCAACGCTCGTCATGAAGTGCAGTCCATCTCGTTTGGGAAAATTTGATAGTCTCGAGGTTCACTTTTCGCAGTATTGCGGTTCGCCAATGCTCGACATGAAGTGCACTCCACCTCGTTTGCGAAAATTTACGTCTCACAAAAAAAATTTACGTCCCACGAAAAAGAAATCATGCAGTGCACTTGTCTGTCCAATGAAGTGCGTTTTTTAGTCTAAGTAAGTGTGGTTTTCTGTCTGATGCAGTACGGCTCATTTACGGTAGTCTCGAGGTGCACTTTTCATAGTATTGTGGTTCACCAACACCCGACATGAAGTGCACTTCACCTCGTTTAGGAAAATTTACGTCCCACAAAAAAGAAATCATGCAGTGCACTTGTTTGTCCAATGAAGTGCGGTTGTTTGTCCGATGTAGTGCGGTTTTCAGTCGGATGAAGTACCCACGTCGATTTGGTGTCGCGAAAAACAGTATCCGCATTTCGGTAAATTTAAAACTGCTCTTAAACTGTAAGGAATTAGAGAGAGTGTTCTACATGAAAAAGTTGCGTCTCATCGATATCTTTCCAACGGCATATCATTTGAATCATTTCGACAACCGGTTTGTAAAAATTTCACGAAAAACGGCGGCTGCCACTCGTCCTCCGCCGCATGATTTTTATAATTATCTTAAAACTGTAAGGAATCTCAAAACCATTTCTACATATGAAAGTTGCGCCTTGTCCATAGCTTTCCAACGACGTATTACATGCCTCGTTTCGACAAACGGTTCAAAAACTAGAGCAAAAACAGTACCGAAAATTGCAAAAATTTCAAAAAAAAACAGAATTCCATGATTTAGTAAATTTGAAACTGCTCTTGAACCGTAACGAATTAGAGAAAATAATAGATACTAAAAAGATGTGTCTCGACGATATATTTCCAACAGCGTATCATTTGCCTTATTCCGATGAGCGGTTTAGAAAAAATCATGAAAATACGCTCGCTGTCACTCGTCATCCGCCGCACCATTTTTGAAACTGCTCTTAAACCGAGAGGAATCTCGAAAAGTGTTCAACATGGCGAAGTTGCGCCTAATCAATATCTTTTCAACGGTATATTATAAGCCTCGTTTCGACAAACGGTTAAAAAATTAGAGCGAAAACAGTACCGGAAAAACACCGCGTGCAGTTTTTTTCGACACGAAGTTCACTCGTGTGAGTACTGCAGCACACTTGGTTCAAACAATGACGTGCACTTGCATTGAGCGTGCAGTGCGGAAGTGTTACCAGAATAACTATTCTGATAATATTATCAGAATATATATATATATATAATTGGATGTAGGGGAGCATGAACCATTATTGTTGACATTACCTTTGAGGTAAAAGGTTGTGGGGCAAAACTATAAGCCCCTATCTTTCTCTATGTCCGATTAAAACTCCGTAACCACAAGTATCGCGTGAGTGTTAGCAATTATGGAGGACTAAATGATAGTTGAGTATGTGGACTTGCTTTTTAGCTCTGACATAGACTATTTCCGATGTTATGATAAATTGCAATTGCTTCAATGACTGAGATTATAGTTTGTCGGAGCCCAATAAGGTTTATGATTTATACTCTTGCATTGTGAATAGATCATCACTTGAACATAAGTAATCATATGACAAAATCTATATATGTTGCTGTTATAAGAATAATCATGATGCCTTCATGTCCGTATTTTATTTTTATCGACGCCTCTACCTCTAAACATGAGGACATATTTATTGTTATCGGCTTTTCGCTTGAGGAAAAGCGAGGTCTAATCTCGGGGGAGTTGATACGTCCATTTTGCATCATCCTTTTATATCGATATTTATCGCATTATGGACTGTTATTTCACTTTATGTCACAATACTTATGGCTATTCTCTCTTATTTTACAAGGTTTACATAAGGTGGGAGAATGCCGGCAGCTGGAATTCTGGTCTGGAAAAGGAGCAAATATTAGCGACCTATTCTGCGCAACTCCAAAAGTCCTGAAACTCCACAGAACGTCTTAAAAGAGATAAAGAAAAATTCACGCCAAAGATGAAGGCCAAGGGGCCCACACCCTGCTCATGAGGGTGGGGGGCGCCCCCCCTAGGGCGCGGCCCCCTACCTCGTGGGCCCCCTGGTGGCTCTCCGACGCCCATCTTCTCCTATATGAGGTCTTTCGATGAGAAAAAAATAAGGAGGAACTTTTTGGGACGAGACTCCGTCGCCACGAGGCGGAACCTTGGCGGATCCAATCTAGAGCTCCGGCAGAGCTGTTCTGCCGGGGAAACTTCCCTCCGGGAGGGGGAAATCATCACCAACGCTCCTCTCATCGGGAGAGGGCAATCTCCATCAACATCTTCACCAGCACCATCTCATCTCCAAACCCTAGTTCATCTCTTGTATCCAATTCTTATCTGAAAGTCCGGGATTGGTGCTAGTAGGTTGCTAGTAGTGTTGATTACTCCTTGTAGTTGATGCTAGTTGGTTTATTTGGTGGAAGATCATATGTTCAGATCCTATATGCATATTATTACCCCTCTGATTATGAACATGAATATTCTTTGTGAGTAATTACGTTCGTTCCTGAGGACAAGGGAGAAGTCTTGCTATGAGTAGTCATGTGAATTTGGTATTCGTTTGATATTTTGATAAGATGTATGTTGTCTAGCCTCTAGTGGTGTTATGTGAACGTCGACTACATAACACTTCACCATTATTTGGGCCTAGAGGAAGGCATTGGGAAGTAATAAATAGATGATGGGTTGCTAGAGTGACAGAAGCTTAAACCCTAGTTTATGCGTTGCTTCGTAAGGGGTTGATTTGGTTCCATATGTTTCATGCTATGGTTAGGTTTACCTTAATACTTTTGTTGTAGTTGCGGATGCTTGCAATAGAGGTTAATCATAAGTGGGATGCTTGTTCAAGTAAGAACAACACCCAAGCACCGGTCCACCCACATATCAAATTATCAAAGTATCAAACGCGAATCATATGAACGTGATGAAAACTAGCTTGACGATATTCCCATGTGTCATCGGGAGCGCTTTTCCTATTATAAGAGTTTGTTCCGGCTTATCCTTTGCTACAAAAGGATTGGGCCACCTTGCTGCACTTTATTTACTTTTGTTACTTGTTGCTCGTTACAACCTATCTTATCACAAAACTATCTGTTACAACTTATTTCAGTACTTGCAGAGAATACCTTGGTGAAAACCGCTTATCATTTCCTTCTGCTCCTCGTTGGGTTTGACACTCTTACTTATCGGAAGGACTACGATAGATCCCCTATACTTGTGGGTCATCACCTCCAAGGGCACCAATAGTGGAATCACGACATCTCGCATTGTGTGAGGGCGTGAGGAGAATACGATGGCCCTAGTGGCTTCTTGGGGAGCATTGTGCCTCCACACCGCTCCAACGGAGACGTACTTCCCCTCAAAAGGAAGGCACTTCGGTAACACATCCTCGTATTCACCGGCTCCACTCTTGGTTATCTCGTACCTTTACTTGTGCAAGCTTATTAGTGTTACTTCCCTTGCTTGCTTGTGTGCTTGTTGTTTTTGCATCATATAGGTTGCTCACCTAGTTGCACATCTAGACAACCTACTTTGATTCAAAGTTTAATTTGGTAAAGAAAATCTAAAAATTGTTAGTTTCCTATTCACTCCCTGAGGGAGTCCTGGATTAGTGGGTCTCTGGGCAGCTGGACTATCTCCATTGGCCGGACTGTTAGACTATGAAGATACAAGATTGAAGACTTCGTCTCGTGTCTGGATGGGACTCTACTTGGCGTGGAAGGCAAGCTAGGCAATACGTATATGGATATCTCCTCCTTTGTAACCGACCTTGTGTAACCCTAACCTTCTCCGGTGTCTATATAAACCGAAGGGTTTTAGTCCGTAGGACAAGAATCACAACATACAATCATACCATAGGCTAGCTTCTAGGGTTTAGCCTCTCTGATCTCGTGGTAGATCTACTGTTTTACTACCCATATCATCAATATTAATCAAGCAAGACGTAGGGTTTTACCTCCATCAAGAGGGCCCGAACCTGGGTAAAACTTCGTGTCCCCTGTCTCCTGTTACCATCCGGCCTAGACGCACAGTTCGGGACTCCCTACCCGAGATCCGCCAGTTTTGACACCGACACCCCCCTCTAGTAAACCATATTGATCCTTTCAATTGGTATCAGAGCCTCGTCTCTTTACTAAGGACTTTGTCGTCCGAAGAGTATGGTTGACACCGTAGACGGTGTGGAGGAGCACTCTGGTGTGAATCCGATCTCGTCTACGGGCGATGGGGGAACCTCGGTCTCTCGTGAGGAATTCAATGTAGCCTTGGAGACATTGAAAACCTCCATGACGACCGAGGTTGAAAGCATGTTTACTAAATTCATTGAAGGGCTTAAACTATCCACCGCACCGTTGAAAGTGGGTGATCCCACTGACAAGGTGACGGATTCTAACTCCGACAAGGGGGAAGCTAGTAGTGAAAAGGCTCATTCTTCTAGTGGTACAAATGGCACCGGCATCTTTGCCCATGTGGAACCACCACTTGTTTATGGTGGACCGATTCCTTCCACTCATTTGAATCATGCCGGTCCTCCCCCTAAGATTGTGAAAAATGAGGACTTTGTGTTGTCTCTTTCTACCAGGGAAGCGCAAGCACTCAACGCTCCAACTATGAAGTTGTGCAAGATGAAGCCGATGAGTTTGCAATGAAAGAAGATGAAGAACCTCGCGAGCTTTACCGGAGAGTAACTAAACTCGCGGTCTCACTCCGAGATCATGGGAGCAAGGACATGGATGACAATTGGATCAAGTGCAAATTCCTCATATTCAACTTCTTCTATGATGTAATCGGAGAAGGAACTCGCCTTGCAATGCCGAGGACAACACTGCGTGCCGGACTCATCGTCATTGAAGCCTGGTTCAGGGGCTACTGAGGGAGTCCTGGATTAGGGGGTCTCTGGACAACCGGAGTATCTCCATTGGCCGGACTGTTAGACTATGAAGATACAAGATTCAAGACTTTGTCTCGTGTCTGGATGGGACTCTACTTGGCGTGGAAGGCAAGCTAGGCAATGCGCATATGGATATCTCCTCCTTTGTAACCGACCTTTTGTAACCCTAACCCTCTCCGGTGTCTATATAAACCGAAGGGTTTTAGTCCGTAGGACAATAATCACAACATACAATCATACCATAGGCTAGCTTCTAGGGTTTGGCCTATCTGATCTCGTGGTAGATCTACTCTTGTACTACGCATATCATCAATATTAATCAAGCAGGACGTAGGGTTTTACCTCCATCAAGAGGGCCCGAACCTGGGTAAAACTTCGTGTCCCCTGCCTCCTGTTACCATCCGGCCTAGACGCACAGTTCGGGACCCCCTACCCGAGATCCGCCGGTTTTGACACCGACATTGGTGCTTTCATTGAGAGTTCCTCTGTGTCGTCGCCGTTAGGCTTGATGGCTCCTACTATCATCGATAGCGATGCGGTCCAGGCTGAGACTTTTCTCCCCGAACAGATCTTCATATTCGGCTGCTTTGCATTGCGGGCTAATTCGCTTGGCCATCTAGAGCAGATTGAAAGCTACGCCCCTGGCCATCATGTCAGATTTGGAAGTTTGAACTACACGGCCGACATCTGCGGAGACTTGATCTTTGACGGATTCGAACCACAGCCGGGCGCGCCGCACTGTCGCGATGGGTATGACCTAGCTCTGCCGCTGAACAGTACCCCAGATGCCGCACCCGCATCAGCTCCGACCCTTAGTTTGGAGCCAACTGCGCCAATCGAGGACGGGTGGTTAGACACCGCCTCAGGGGCTGCAGTATCAACGGCGATCGAGCCGAACACCAGCATAATCCTCTGCGCAGCCCGCGGCTCCAAGATGCCGGACTCTCCGAACCGCCCGCGCCCCGGCCAATTGAATCTGATTGGGCGCCGATCATGGAATTCACCACCGTGGATATCTTTCAGCACTCGCCCTTCGGCGACATTCTGAATTCACTAAGGTCTCTCTCTTTGTCAGGAGATCCCTGGCCGAATCATGGCCAACGGGATTGGGATGCGGACGACAAGGAAATCCGACGCCCACCCACCACTCACTTAATAGCCACTGTCGATGACTCAACCGACATGCTCAACTTCGACTCCGAAGACATCGACGGTGTGGACGACGATGCGGGAGACAAAGAGGAACCGTCGCCCACAGGACACTGGACGTCCACTTCATCATATGGTGTATACATGGTGGACACACCAAAAGAAGACGACGACGAGGAACGGAAGGACACACTGAAGGCTTGTTCCCTCGAAGAGCAGTCAAAGCGGCGGCGCAAGCGCCGCCCCAAATCCCGCCTCGGCAGAAATAACGATCATACAGACCCCGCGTTTGAGCAGGGCGAACAATTGCCGGACCAGGGCAATACGGGGAATCAAACCGAACAAACAAATTTATTAAAGATAAGAGTCCGGACGACATAACACCGGACAGGCACCTGGAGCAGCAGAATGCCCGTCAAAGGCTTGTTGCCACCGCGAGGAGTCTGAAAAAGCAGAAGCAAAGGCTCAAGGCTGCGCAGGATACACTCCAAATCAGATGGAGTAAAGTACTCAATACAGCAACGAAGTACGGCAACAATCGCCCCACCAAGAGCTACCCAAAGCGGAAGTTGCTCCCTGAATTCGATGAGGAGGCCTTAGACCCCCCACAACCTAAAATCAAAACAGCCACCTGGTCGGATAGACGACCTCACGGCCAACATAGAGCGGCAAACAATGCCACTCACAAGGCAGTATGCGATCCACGCGAGGGCTCGCACCAAAAGGACGGCGCAACCAAATCCATCTATGGACCACGCAAGCGCGCCTCAGCATACAATGTAACACAACAAACATCCGAACAACGCCGTACACCTAGATACAGGGGTGCCGCACACCCCCTATGTTTCACCGATGAGGTGCTGGACCATGAATTCCTAGAGGGATTCAAACCCGTAAACATAGAGGCATACGACGGAACAACCGACCCTGGGGTCTGGATTGAGGACTATATCCTCCATATCCATATGGCTCGAGGAGATGATCTCCACGCCATCAAGTACTTACCCCTCAAGCTCAAAGGACCGGCTCGTCACTGGCTTAAAGGCCTCCGCGAAAACTCCATTGGAAGCTGGGAAGAGCTCGAAGACGCTTTTCGAGCAAATTTTCAAGGGACTTATGTCAGACCTCCGGACGCGGACGATTTGAGTCATATAACTCAACAGCCCGGAGAGTCAGCCCGAAAAATTTGGAACAGGTTTCTTACTAAAAAGAACCAAATTGTCGATTGTCCGGACGCCGAAGTCTTGGCAGCTTTTAAGCATAGCATCCGCGACGAATGGCTTGCTAGACACCTCGGCCAAGAAAAGCCGAGAACAATGGCAGCACTAACAAGCCTCATGACCCGCTTTTGCGTGGGTGAGGACAGCTGGCTAGCCAGATGCAGCACCAGCGACCCTAGTACGCCTGAAGTTAAAGATGGAAACGGGAAATCACGGCGCAATAGCAATAAGAAATGCCGGAATAAAGAAGACAACACGAAGAGTACGGCAGTAAACGCCGGATTCAAAAGCTCTCAGCCAGGTCAGCAAAAGCCGCCCTCTAAAGGCGCCAGAGACGAACTGTCCAGCCTAAAAAAAATTCTGGATCAAATATGTCAGATCCATAGCACCCCTGGTAAACCTGCTAATCATACCCACAGAGAATGTTGGGTCTTCAAGCAGTCCAGCAAGCTCAACGACATACACAAGGGGGAGGAGACACCAAGCAAAGACGAGGATGAGCCTCTCAAGCAAGACACTGGGGAACAAAAGAAATTCCCCCCAGAAGTCAAAACAGTAAACGTGTTACACGTGATCAAGGGAAGAAACAAAACGGCACTCCCAGAAAAATATGGCCAAGGGCCTATCACCGCGGAGTCCCGCCACTGGTCGTCTCAACCGATCACTTTCGACCATCGTGATTACTCAGCAACTATCTGGCGTGCAGGATGGGCTGCCCTGGTATTAGACCCAATAATTGACGGATACCACTTCACATGAGTCCTGATGGACGGTGGCAGCAGTCTAAACCTGATATATCAGGATACAATCCGCGAAATGGGGATAAACCCAACAAAAATTTGCCATAGCAATACTACCTTTAAAGGAGTAACTCCAGGCCCAGGGGCTCGTTGCACGGGCTCCCTACTACTAAAAGTTATATTCGGCTTCCCCGATAACTTCCGGAGCGAGCATTTAACCTTCCACATCGCTCCGTTCCAAAGTGGCTATCAAGCACTACTCGGACGCGAAGCTTTCGATCGCTTCAATGCAATACCGCACTACGCTTCCCTCACACTCAAGATGCCCGGTCCACGTGGCATCATTAATGTAAACGGAAGTATTAAGCAATCTTTGCGCCCCGAATAGAGTGCGGCTGCCTTGGCAGCCACACACTAAAAACGGCCTCACCAACTAAAGCATTTAACAGGCCGTCAAGACCTCGGACATGGTTAGACGAGTCTGGTGCTGCTATATGTAATTTATGCCGGATCAATGGTAACACCCCTATTACAAATACAAGGGGCTCAATGCACGCAGACAAGTGGCAATTTTTACTAATCTTGAATTATATATGGTTTCTTTAAAAACTATCTTTACGCATGACAAAATTTTCACCTAAGTTCCTCTCTTTTACAGATGATCATCATGATACACCCGTCCAGGATACGGCACAACGGAGACACAGGCGCAGATGTGCAGCAGGGACCCGCCCCAAGGATTCTTTTTAGATTAAGACCCTGCATAAACCTTTTTTACTGTCTCTTGTTGATACATATCCACCGAATTCTCAGCACAATTGAGAAGGATGCTGACGTCTTGGCATGTGGCCACGTCAGAATAATGCACGTACCTGGACACAAGGGGCTTCTTACGAAGGGCACTATTTAGGCCCGGTTTATACCATAAAGACCGAATACCTCAGGGAGTGTTCGGCGTCGCGAGTTTGGCCCTATATGCATCAGCTCCGAATCATTGTCTTTGGTCAAATGTTGGGTTTGCCCGGCTCCTGTGTTTTGGTGCCTTACGTTCCGCTTTACCGGCTAAGGTAGCACCAGGAGAACTACTGCGATTGTGCCCTGGTTCATCCGGACGAGCACCTCAGTAGAGAAAGCCAAAAACTGACTGTCATGATATAGCGTGAGACTGGTCAACCACTCGATGACCTATAGGGATGTTAGAATTCCCCCGCCTTAACGAAGGGCCGTTTCCCGGCCAGGCCTGTACGCACCCCGAGATCAGGGGAATGCGGAGCCACCAGGGGCTATCTAGTAGCCCCACTGTCAAACTCCTATGGCCAAGTCAAAGTGTTAAAGCATTATAGTCCGGTTGCCTCGTTCGCGGCGCTATCACCTCCTTAATAGGACCAAGACGTTGGGTTAAGTGTGAACACGCGTTTTTTGCGAACACCTCCGCATTATATGCGTGGGGGCTGAAGCCGACGACTGCAATCTTTCAGGTTATACACATGTATACATAAACGGCCGCACAGGAGGCATCATATTACTTTCGGGCAAAAGTATAAACACAGCCTTATAAAATTTCATAAATACATTGTGTTCACAATGGGGATACATGTCACTCAAACATAATGTTTTTCGAGCACTGGGCCTCTATCAAACGAGCACCCTCGAGAACCTCCTCGAAATAGTGCTCGGCAGCCACTCGGCCTATGGCCGAACCCTGCGCCGCAACAGTGGTAGCGTCCATCTCCGCCCAGTATGCTTTAACACGGGCAAGGGCCATCCGCGAGCCTTCTATGCACGCCGACCTCCTCATCGCATCAATGCGCGGCACCGCACCAAGGACCTGCTGCACTAAGCTAAAATAGCTATTCGGCTTTGGCCTTTCAGGCCATAGCTGATCCACGACAGGCCTCATGGCGAGTCCGGACAACCTATTTAGTTCGGCCCATTCGGCTAGCTGATCAGTCAAAGGAAGCGAACGCTCTGGAACGTTGAATTGCGACCAGAACAGCTTGTCCACCCCACGATCTGCTTGACCTTGGAAGTATTTGGCCGCATCGGCAGCGCTCGCCGCCAAGTCCACATATGCATCTGCCGAACTCCACAACCGAGCCAGAGGGGCATATCGTGGACCTCCGAACTTCCTCTGTAGCATGAAGGGCTTTCCAGCCGCAATATCCCCGGCCTCCCGCAGCTCCTCCTTCTTCGCTCTCATAGTAGAGCGCGTATCTTTGTCCGCCATCGTGGCCTTCTCAAGGTCAGTTGCCTGCGCTCGGTTTTCTTTTTCAAGAAGCCGGCAACGGTCGGCAGTGTCTTTTAATTCTACGGCCATCTTGGCCATCTTCTCTTTGTTCTCGCCATGTGCGGCCTTCTCGGCTTTCAAATCTTCGGCCGCCTTCAAAGCAGCCGCATTACTAGTCCTCGCTTGTTCCTTGGCTCGGGCAAGTTCTGCCCGCAAGGCTTCCATGGTGGCAGCTCCATCTGCAGTCACAACATATTTAAGATACTGGCATCATGCTGCTCTTAGTATGTGGCATTCACCAAATAATAACACTTACCCTGTGCCTCGTCAAGCCTCCTGTTAACAAGCTCAATGTCGGCGTCTGCCGCATCCAGTTGTCATTTTAATTTGGCAAACTCACTAGTCCAGCTAGCCACCGGAGCTTCCAACACCTGCACATAGGGGCAGTCTGGTTATTACCTGGGAATATGATCCTCTATTCGCCGCCGTTCTCGACGACAACCAGAGTCTGAAGGGCTACCATCTACACAGGGCACACCTAACATATGTAGTACTATCACATATTATCTCACGTACCTCAAAGCCTGTCAGTAGACTCATAAAAGCTTTATGTAATCCTCTTTCGGCAGACGAGATTCTCTCCATCACCGTACCCATCAGCATTCGGTGTTCTTATGAGATGGCTGCTCGCCCCACCAACTCCCTCAGAATATCCGACCGCACACTAGACGGTGCCGGACTCTTTTGTCTACTCTCTTCGGGAGCCGAACACTGGGGACTTCGGGGGTCTATGGGATTATCTTCTAGCCTCTCCGGATCCGGAGAGGACCTCCGTGACGACACTTCGGGGTCGCCTGCTTCTTGAGCGGAGGAGTCCGGGGGAGGCGTTTCGCTCTCCATCATCTATGGAAGAAGATCCCCCGAAGACAAGCTCATCTGAGAGGGGCTAAGGCCCGAACTGCAAGATATATGCGGTGGTTATTTTCTCAGAAGAAAAAGACAACATACCTTGACTATTAAAAGTACTTTGAACCACTTACTACTCGTTGGAGGGTTGATCCCCCCGCGGACCCTGTGCAGCAAAAGCACCCCCCGAGGCAGGCCCTCTGTGGGAGCCTTCTTCTCCCGTTTGGAGGCTTCGGCTTTCGGATCCTCGGAAGCAGTCCTTTTCCTCCCCCGGTCGTCCTCCTTCATGGGGACGCTCGTTCCCTCGGTTGGAACGGGCAACGATGGGGGCCCATGTCCGCCCGTATTATCACCCCCGGTATCTTCCTTCGAGGGCTCCGGGCAAGGTGCGACCTCGAGCATCTTTTCCAATACCGGATTTTCTAAACCCTCAGGGAGGGGGGCCAAACACCGAATCATCTTTTCCTTTGTTAGCCAGTCCTGGTCAAAAAGCAAACTCTCAGAAATAACTTCGTACTGAATAAAAGACAGTGTGTTCGGCCAGAGGGTTTCTTACTTGTTCGGTGGTGCGGTTACTGCTCAGGCCCACGTCCTCGGTAATATCCGGACACTCTACTTGAGGTCCGAAGAATGACTTATACATCTCCTCGTGCGCCAGGCCGAGGAAACTTTGAATGGCACGCGGTCCCTCTGGGTTGAACTCCCACAAGCGAAGGGGCCGGCGTTTGCAAGGCTGGATTTGATGAACCAGCATGACTTGTATTACCACAGCCAAATTAAAATCTCCCTCGAAGAGATCTCGGATGCGGCTTTGCAGTATAGGCACATCCTTGGCTGGAACCCAGCTCAGACCTCTGCTAATCCATGACATCAGTTGTGGTGGGGGGCCCAGGCGGAAAGCGGGGGCATCCACCCACTTGGCACTCCTGGGAGCGGTGACGTAAAACCACTCCCGTAGCAATAATTCGGACACTTCTGGAAAGGAACCTTTCGGCCATGAAGCTCCTACCATCTTGCCTATTGATGCACCTCCGCACGCTGCATGTTGCCCCTCGATCATCTTCGGCTTTACTTCAAAGGTCTTGAGCCATAGGCCGAAGTGAGGGGTAACACGGAGGAGGGCCTCACACACGACAATAAATGTCGAGATGTGGAGAAGGAGTCCGGAGCTTGATCATGGAAATCTAGCCCGTAATAGAACATCAAGACCCTGACGAAGGGATCCAGAGTGAGGCCTAGACCTCGGAGGAAGTGGTAGACGAACACGACGTTCTCGTTGGGTTCGGGAGTAGGGACGATCTGCCCTCGAGCAGGTAGCCGATGCGAAACCTCGGTGGTCAGGTATATGGCCTCCCTCAACTTCTTGATGTCCTCTTCCGTGACGGAGGAGGGCATCCATCGGCCTTGAAGGCTGGATCCGGACATGATTGAAGATCCGGAGCACCTAACCTGGGCTTTGGGTGTTGGAACTCGAAGCGGGGGAAGGGTTCGATTGAGCACGAGAGGGAAAAAGCGAAAACCTTGCCCCCTTATAAAGAGGGTGAATATCAAGCGTCCTCTCTGTAGCCGTTTAGGACTTTCCTATAATCTAGGAGTCCTAGACACGGTTGGGTTACCCATGCTCATATTGATGATAATCCCGTAATAAGGGGACACGATCTCTGCTTTGACAAGACGTGTCGAAAAACTGCCTCGCGTTATGTGCAGTGCTGGTTAAAAGAAACGGTTCGAATAATCACCAGGCCATGACATAACGTCATGTTACCAGAACAAGGCAGCAAATTAGATCTGCGAAAATATTATTCTCTCTACGGTGGAATGTGGAACTTATTTTGCAGGGTCGGACACTATCCTCGTATTCAACTTCTTCTATGATGTAATCGGAGAAGGAACCCGCCTTGCAATGCCGAGGACAACATTGCGTGCCGGACTCATAGTCATTGAAGCCTGGTTCAGGGGCTACTGAGGGAGTCCTGGATTAGGGGGTCTCTGGACAACCGGACTATCTCCATTGGACGGACTGTTAGACTATGAAGATACAAGATTGAAGACTTTGTCTCGTGTCTAGATGGGACTCTACTTGGCGTGGAAGGCAAGCTAGGCAATGCGCATATGGATATCTCCTCCTTTGTAACCGACCTTGTGTAACCCTAACCCTCTCCGGTGTCTATATAAACCGAAGGGTTTTAGTCCGTAGGACAACAATCACAACATACAATCATACCATAGGCTAGCTTCTAGGGTTTAGCCTCTCTGATCTCGTGGTAGATCTACTCTTTTACTACCCATATCATCAATATTAATCAAGCAGGACGTAGGGTTTTACCTCCATCAAGAGGGCCCGAACCTGGGTAAAACTTCGTGTCCCCTGTCTCCTATTACCATCCGGCCTAGACGCACAGTTCGGGACCCCCTACCCGAGATCCGCCAGTTCTGACACCGACACCCCCCTCTAGTCAACCATATTGATCCTTTCAATTGGTATCAGAGCCTCGTCTCTTTACTAAGGACTTCGCCGTCCGAAGAGTATGGTTGACACCGTAGACGGTCTGGAGGAGCACTCTGGTGTGAATCCGATCTCGTCTACGGGCGATGGGGGAACCTCGGTCTCTCGTGAGGAATTCAATGTAGCCTTGGAGACATTGAAAACCTCCATGACGACCGAGGTTGAAAGCATGTTTACTAAATTCATTGAAGGGCTTAAACTATCCACCGCACCATTGGAAGTGGGTGATCCCACTGACAAGGTGACGGATTCTAACTCCGACAAGGGGGAAGCTAGTAGTGAAAAGGCTCCTTCTTCTAGTGGTACAAATGGCACCGACATCTTTTCCCATGTGGAACCACCACTTGTTTATGGTGGACCGATTCCTTCCACTCATTTGAATCATGCCGGTCCTCCCCCTAAGATTGTGAAAAATGAGGACTTTGTGTTGTCTCTTTCTACCAGGGAAGCGCAAGCACTCAACGCTCCAACTATGAAGTTGTGCAAGATGAAGCCGATGAGTTTGCAATGAAAGAAGATGAAGAACCTCGTGAGCTTTACCGGAGAGTAACTAAACTCGCGGTCTCACTCCGAGATCATGGGAGCAAGGACATGGATGACAATTGGATCAAGCGCAAATTCCTCAAGGCAATGATGCCGTACCACAAGGCCATGTCCTCCGTCATTCGTCAAAGGCCGGACTTCCACACTTTGTCCTCAAGTGAAGTGTTGGATGAGTTTGTGGCTATGAACATCTTGGACAAGACCGCCAACAATGCGGTGCTTCACTCTCAAAGGGAAAAGAAGCCCAACCTTGCATTGAAGGCCAAGGTTTGTGTTGAAGAAGAAGAAGAAGAAGATGATGATGAAGAAGACGAAAGCAACCCCGAAGATACAAAGTATGCCTATCATGAACACATGGCACTTGCTTCAAGGCAATTTTGGAGCAAGAAAAACTCAAGGACAAACTTCAACAAGAACAACTCAAGTGGCACGAAGAGCAAGCAACGTGTGAGGACTTGCTATAATTGTGGTAATGTGAGCCATTTTGTTGTGCAGTGCCCGTACGAGAAGAGGGAAGACAATGGTGGCAAGCTCATCCGAAAGGACAAAGCCAAGTCTTTCCCAAATAAGAGCAATTTCACCAAGAAGACCCCTCACAATGCATTGGTGGTTCAAGAATAGTACCATGAGGATGATGATGATGATGATGAAGATGGTGAGTCGGTTGCCATGGCCTCCGTTGCCATTGCAAAAACTCCACGGGTGTCTCTCTTGGACTCACCCAATGAGAACATCACCGACAAGTGCCTCATGGCTAAAGCCACCAACAAGGTAACCCCCAACATCAAAACTACCATCATTAATAATCCTTCCTTGACGGATTGCATTGATGAATATGAGGGATCTAATGTGGAGGAAAATGAGTTTAAGTCCTTTATGGGTAAACTCAAGGGTAAATCCAAGAAGCATTTCGTTGCTCTTTTGGAACAACTTGGTGAAGCAAATGACATGATCGAGGCTCACGAAGATACTATCTCGAAGATGGAGGGGCATAGTCGTGACTATGCCGATGAGATTTCGGATCTTTCCAATGCTCTTGAGGAAGAGCGTGGTCTTCGTGAGGAGTCACACAACATTGATCACGCTAAGTTAAAGAAGGATCTTGATCATGCTCTGATACATCTCCAACGTATCTATAATTTTTGATTGCTCCATGCTATATTATCTACTATTTTGGACATTATTTGGCTTTATTATCCACTTTTATATTAGTTTTGGGACTAACCTATTAACTGGAGGCCCAGCCCAGAACTGCTGTTTTTTTTGCCTATTTTAGGGTTTCGAAGAAAAGGAATATCAAACAGAGGCCAAATGGAATGAAACCTTCAGAAAAGTTATTTTTGGAAAGAAAGCAATACAGGAGACTTGGAGTGCACATCAGGGGATCAATGAGGAGAGCACGAGGCAGGGGGCGCGCCCTCCACCCTCGTGGGCCCCTCGTGGCTCCCCTGATGTATTTCTTCCGCCTATATATATCCATATACCCTAAAACTATCGGAGTGCACAACAGATCGGGAGTTCCGCTGCCAGAAGCCTCTGTAGCCACTGAAAGTCAATCTAGACCCGTTCTGGCACCCTGCCGGAGGGGGAATCCCTCTCCGGTGGCCATCTTCATCATCCTGGTGCTCTCCATGATGACGAGGGAGTAGTTCTCCCTCGGGGCTGAGGGTATGTACCAGTAGCTATGTGCTTGATCTCTCTCTCTCTCTTGTGTTCTTGATTTGGCACGATCTTGATGTATCGCGAGCTTTGCTATTATATTTGGATCTTATGTTTCTTCTCCCCCTCTACTCACTTGTAATGGATTGAGTTTTCCCCTTGAAGTAATCTTAACGGATTGAGTCTTTAATGATTTGAGAACACTTTATGTATGTCTTGCCGTGCGTATCTGTGGTGACAATGGGATATCACGTGATTCACTTGATGTATGTTTTGGTGATCAACTTGCGGGTTCCGCCCATGAACTTATGCATAGGGGTTGGCACACGTTTTCGTCTTGACTCTCCGGTAGAAACTTTGGGGCACTCTTTGAGGTTCTATGTGTTGGTTGAATAGATGAATCTGAGATTGTGTGATGCATATCGTATAATCATACCCACGGATACTTGAGGTGACATTGGAGTATCTAGGTGACATTAGGGTTTTGGTTGATTTGTGTCTTAAGGTGTTATTCTAGTACAAACTCTAGGGCTGTTTGTGACACTTATAGGAATAGCCCAACGGATTGATTGGAAAGAATAACTTTGAGGTGGTTTCGTACCCTACCATAATCTCTTCGTTTGTTCTCCGCTATTAGTGACTTTGGAGTGACTCTTTGTTGCATGTAGAGGGATAGTTATATGATCCAATTATGTTATTATTGTCGAGAGAACTTGCACTAGTGAAAGTATGAACCCTAGGCCTTGTTTCAACGCATTGCAATACCGTTTACGCTCACTTTTATCATTAGTTACCTTGCTGTTTTTATATTTTCATATTACAAAAACATATATCTATCATCCATATACCACTTGTATCACCATGTCTTCGCCGAACTAGTGCACCTATACAATTTACCATTGTATTGGGTGTGTTGGGGACACAAGAGACTCTTTGTTATTTGGTTGCAGGGTTTCTTGAGAGAGACCATCTTCATCCTACACCTCCTACGGATTGATAAACCTTAGGTCATCCACTTGAGGGAAATTTGCTACTGTCCTACAAACCTCTGCACTTGGAGGCCCAACAATGTCTACAAGAAGAAGGTTGTGTAGTAGACATCAAGCTCTTTTCTGGCGCCGTTGCCGGGGAGGCGAGGAAAGCGGCACTAACACCCCGTCAACTAAGCTCTTTTCTGGCGCCGTTGCCGGGGAGGTTAGCGCTTGAAGGTGTATCTTTAGATCTTGGAATCGAATCTTTTTGTTTCTTGTTTTAGCACTAGCTTAGTTGATAAAAGAAAAACTACAAAAAAATATGGAATTGAGTTTGCCTCATACGCTTCATCTTTTTAATATCTTTCGTGAGTATGATGGAAAGGAAAATTGTGCCAAAGTGTTAGAAGAAGAATGCATTAAAATGTTTGGCACTGAATCTTTGAATGATGAGCATGATTGCAATGTTATTAGTATGAACTCCTTGAATATCCATGATGCTAATGATATGCAAAGCCACAAGCTTGGGGATGCTATGTTTGATGAATATGATATTTTTGTCCCCCAAGTTTTGATGAGCAAATTTATTATGATGAAACCATGCCTCCTATTTATGATGATTATATTGATGAAAGTGGATTTGGAGAGGTCATGACTTTATTTTGTGATGAATCCACTATTTCGGAAGAGGTTCCAATTGATTATGAGAACAAAGTTGCTATCAATGATGATTATTGTGATGACTTGTATGCTATAAAGAATAATGATATCCATGAAGCTTGTCATCCTGATTTTAGTTTTCAATTAGATTATGCCGCACATGATAGTTATTTTGTTGAGTTTGCTCCCACTATTATTCATGAGAAGAATTTTGCTTGTGTGGAGAGTAATAAAATTTCTATGCTTGTAGATCATGAAAAGAATGCTTTAGGTTCTGGTTATATTGTTGAATTAATTCATGATGCTACCGAAAATTATTATGAGGGAGGAACATATGCTTGTAGGAATTGCAATAATATCAAGTTTCCTCTCTATGTGCTTAAAGTTTTAAAGTTATGCTTGTTTCGCCTTCCTATGCTAGTTGATTATTGTTCCCATAAGTTGTTTTCTTACAAAATCCCTATGCATAGGAAGTGGTTTAGACTTAAATGTGCTAGTCATATTCCTCATGATGCTCTCTTTATGTTACAATTCTTATCTTTTATGTGAGCATCATTGAAATCATCATGCCTAGCTAGGGGCGTTAAACGATAGCGCTTGTTGGGAGGCAACCCAACTTTATTTTTGTTCCTTGCTTTTTGTTCCTGTTTAGTAATAAATTAATCATCTAGCCTCTGTTATGATTGAGCTTTTATGTTTTAATTAGTGTTTGTGCCAAGTAGAACCGTTGGAAAGACTTGGGGAAAGTCTTGTTGATCATGCTGTAAAAAACAGAAACTTTAGCGCTCACGAGAATTGCTGCCATTTTTATTTGGATAGTGATATTTAGTTAATTCGTTTTGCATATGATTAATAGATAAGTTCCTCACGTCCAGCAATTTAGTTTAGAATTTTTGGGGTTCCAGAAGTTTGCGTTAGCTACAGATTACTACATGCTGTTCTGTTTTTGATAGATTCTGTCTTTCGTGTGTTCTTTACTTATTTTGATGAATCTATGGCAAGTAAAAGAGATTATAGACCATAGAGAAGTTGGAACACAGTAGGTTTGACACCAATATAACTAAAGAATGAGTTCATTATAGTACCTAAGTGGTGATTTATTTTCTTATACTAACGGAGCTTACGAGTTTTCTGTTAAGTTTTGTGTTGTGAAGTTTTCAAGTTTTGGGTAATGATTCGATGGACTATGGAATAAGGAGTGGCAAGAGCCTAAGCTTGGGGATGCCCAAGGCACCCCAAGGAAATATTCAAGGACAACCAAGAGCCTAAGCTTGGGGATGCCCCGGAAGGCATCCCCTCTTTCGTCTTCGTTCATCGGTAACTTTACTTGGAGCTATATTTTTATTCGCCACATGATATGTGTTTTGCTTGGAGCGTCATTTTATTTTATTTAGTTTTGCTTGATATTTGAATAAAATACCAAGATCTGAAATTCTTAAATGTTAGAGAGTCTTCACATAGTTGCATAATTATTCAACTACTCATTGATCTTCACTTATATCTTTTGGAGTAGTTTGTCATTTGCTCTAGTGCTTCACTTATATCTTTTTAGAGCGCGGTGGTGGTTTTATTTTATAGAAATTAATGAACTCCCATGCTTCACTTATATCATTTTGAGAGTCTTTAGAATAGCATGGTAGTTTGCTTTGGTTATGAAACTAGTCCTAATATGATGGGCATCCAAGAGGGATATAATAAAAACTTTCATATAAAGTGCATTGAATACTATGAGAAGTTTGATAGTTGATGATTGTTTTGAGATATGAGGATGGTAATATTATAGTCATGCTAGTTGAGTAGTTGTGAATTTGAGAAATACTTGTGTTGAAGTTTGTGATTCCCGTAGCATGCACGTATGGTGAACCGTTATGTGATGAAGTCGGAGCATGATTTATTTATTTATTGCCTTCCTTATGAGTGGCGGTCGGGGATGAGCGATGGTATTTTCCTACTAATCTATCCCCCTAGGAGCATGCGCGTAGTACTTTGTTTCGATAACTAATAGATTTTTGCAATAAGTATGTGAGTTCTTTATGACTAATGTTGAGTCCATGGATTATACGCACTCTCACCCTTCCACCATTGCTAGCCTCTCTAGTACCACGCAACTTTTTCCCGTACCATAAACCCACCATATACCTTCCTCAAAGCAGCCACCATACCTACCTATTATGGCATTTCCATAGCCATTCCGAGATATATTGCCATGCAACTTTCCACCGTTCCGTTATTATGACACGCTCCATCATTGTCATATTGCTTTGCATGATCATGTAGTTGACATTGTATTTGTGGCAAAGCCACCGTTCATAATTCTTTCACACATGTCACTCATGCATCATTGCACATCTCGGTACACTGCCGAAGGCATTCATATAGAGTCATATCTTGTTCTAAGTATCGAGTTGTAATTCTTGAGTTGTAAGTAAATAAAAGTGTGGTGATCATCATTATTAGAGCATTGTCCCAGTGAGGAAAGGATGATGGAGACTATGATTCCCCCACAAGTCGGGATGAGACTCCGGACGAAAATAAATAAATAAATAAAAGAGGTGAAAGAAGCCCAAATAAAAAAAGAGAAAAGAGGCCATAAAAAAAGAGAAGGCCCAAATAAAAAAAATAAAAAATGAGAGAAAAAGAGAGAAGGGGCAATGCTACTATCCTTTTACCACACTTGTGCTTCAAAGTAGCACCATGATCTTCATGATAGAGAGTCTCCTATGTTGTCACTTTCATATATTAGTGGGAATTTTTCATTATAGAACTTGGCTTGTATATTCCAATGATGGGCTTCCTCAAAATGCCTTAGGTCTTCGTGAGCAAGCAAGTTGGATGCACACCCACTTAGTTTCTTTTGTTGAGCTTTCATACATTTATAGTTCTAGTGCATCCATTGCATGGCAATCCCTACTCACTCACATTGATATCTATTAATGGGCATCTCCATAGCCCGTTGATACGCCTAGTTGATGTCAGACTATCTTCTCATTTTTGTCTTCTCCACAACCACCATTCTATTCCACCTATAGTGCTATATCCATGGCTCACGCTCATATATTGCGTGAAGATTGAAAAAGTTTGAGAACATCGAAAGTATGAAATAATTGCTTGGCTTGTAATCGGGGTTGTGCATGATTTAAATACGTTGTGTGGTGAAGATGGAGCATAGCCAGACTATATGAATTTGTAGGGATAGCTTTCTTTGGCCATGTTATTTTGAGAAGACATGATTGCTTTATTAGTATGCTTGAAGTATTATTATTTTTATGTCAATATTAAACTTTTGTCTTGAATCTTATGGATCTGAACATTCATGCCACAATAAAGAGAATTACTTAGAGAAATATGTTAGGTAGCATTCCACATCAAAAATTCTATTTTTATCATTTACCTACTCGAGGACGAGCATGAATTAAGCTTGGGGATGCTGATACGTCTCCAACGTATCTATAATTTTTGATTGCTCCATGCTATATTATCTACTGTTTTGGACATTATTGGGCTTTATTATCCACTTTTATATTATTTTTGGGACTAACCTATTAACCGGGGGGGCATCCCAGAATTGTTGTTTTTTTTGCCTATTTTAGGGTTTCAAAGAAAAGGAATATCAAACGGAGTCCAAACGGAATGAAACCTTCGGAAAAGTTATTTTTGGAAAGAAAGCAATACAGGAGACTTGGAGTGCACGTTAGGGGATCAAC
This sequence comes from Triticum urartu, assembly GCF_003073215.2. Taxonomy (NCBI): domain Eukaryota; kingdom Viridiplantae; phylum Streptophyta; class Magnoliopsida; order Poales; family Poaceae; genus Triticum; species Triticum urartu. Next base: position 108,752,281 of record NC_053023.1, on the reverse strand, counting down.
GAGGAGAGCACGAGGCAGGGGGCGCGCCCACCCCCTGGGCACACCCTCCACCCACGTGGGCCCCTCGTGGCTCCCCTGATGTATTTCTTCCGCCTATATATCCATATACCCTAAAACTATCGGAGCGCACAATAGATCGGGAGTTCCGCCGCCAGAAGCCTTCGTAGCCATCGAAAGTGAATCTAGACCCGTTTCGGCACCCTGTCGGAGGGGGAATCCCTCTCCGGTGGCCATCTTCATCATCTCGGTGCTCTCCATGACGAGGAGGGAGTAGTTCTCCCACGGGGCTTAGGGTATGTACCAGTAGCTATGTGTTTGATCTCTCTCTCTCTCTCGTGTTCTTGATTTGGCACGATCTTGATGTATCGCGAGCTTTGCTATTATAGTTGGATCTTATGTGTCTTCTCCCCCTCTACTCTCTTGTAATGGATTAAGTTTCCCCCTTGAAGTAATCTTATCGGATTGAGTCTTTAATGATTTGAGAACACTTGCTGTATGTCTTGTCGTGCGTATCTGTGGTGACAATGGGATATCACATGATTCACTTGATGTATGTTTTGGTGATCATCTTGCGGGTTCCGCCCATGAACTTATGCATAGGGGTTGGCACACGTTTTCATCTTGACTCTCCGGTAGAAACTTTGGGGCACTCTTTGAGGTTCTATGTGTTGGTTGAATAGATGAATCTGAGATTATGTGATGCATATCGTATAATCATACCCACAGATACTTGAGGTGACATTAGAGTATCTAGGTGACATTAGGGTTTTGGTTGATTTGTGTCTTAAGGTGTTATTCTAGTACGAACTCTAGGGCTGTTTGTGACACTTATTGGAATAGCCCAACGGATTGATTGGAAAGAATAACTTTGAGGTGGTTTCGTAGCCTACCATAATCTCTTTGTTTGTTCTCCGCTATTAGTGACTTTGGAGTGACTCTTTGTTGCATGTTGAGGGATAGTTATATGATCCAATTTTGTTATTATTGTTGAGAGAACTTGCACTAGTGAAAGTATGAACCCTAGGCCTTGTTTCAACGCATTGCAATACCGTTTACGCTCACTTTTATCATTAGTTACCTTGCTGTTTTTATATTTTCAGCTTACAAAAACATATATATATCATCCATATACCACTTGTACCACCATCTCTTCGCCGAACTAGTGTACCTATACAATTTACCATTGTATTGGGTGTGTTGGGGACACACGAGACTCTTTGTTATTTGGTTGCAGGGTTGCTTGAGAGAGACCATCTTCATCCTACGCCTCCTACGGATTGATAAACCTTAGGTCATCCACTTGAGGGAAATTTGCTACTGTCCTACAAACCTCTGCACTTGGAGGCCCAACAACGTCTACAAGAAGAAGGTTGTGTAGTAGACATCATGCTCTCGTTGTTTCTCATGTGCTAAGCTCCGAGAAGGCTAATCTTGGGGTTGATCTTGCTAGAATCAAAGAGGAGTTTGATCTACTTCACAAGGCTCACGAGGTCTTGAAGGGTGCTCGTGCTAGCCTCAAAGAGTCTCATGATCAACTTCAAGTAAAGCTAACCAAAGAGAAAGCCACTTTTCCTCGTATGATGTTAATTGATAATGCAAATGCTACTAACCCATGTTGTGAGCATGTGCATCTTGTTGAGGAGAACACTAAGTTAAAGTTGCAACTTGAGAAAGGTCTTGTGTCTTGCATACAAGGCGAGAAGAACCTCAACGACCTTTTGATCAACCAAAAGGGAGTTCTGGCCAAGGAAGGGATTGGGTACGTGCCCAAGTCCAAGAAAAAGAAGAAAAATGACAAGGTCAAATGACCTCCTCCTCTCAAGCAAACCTTTGTGAAGGAGGGAGAGGGTGCTACTAAGGAGGAGAAGAAAACCGTGAGGGGTAGTGATGCCAAGAAGGGCAACGCTTCCCTTCCCAACAAAGCCAGCGACTTTAACCCTTCTTATGTGTTGTGTCGTGCTAGTGATGGGCATGTTTATGCAAAATTTGTTGGTTCTCCTTATGAGTACATTGAATGGTCTATTTGGGTTCCTAAGACCCTTGTTACTAACATCAAAGGACCCATTACAAAATGGGTACCTAAAACCAAGCATTGATCTCTTGTAGGTGTTTGCTTCCGGTGGGGGATCGTGGTTGCTCGATAATGGAGCTACTAATCATATGACCGGAAGCAAGGACTTGGTGGTGGACGTGCAAAAGATTCCATCCATGCCCACCAACGTCGAGTTGGGTGAAGCCTCGTCCTCTAAGGTATTGGGGCTCAGCAAAGTTGTCATTTCTCATTATCTTACGATCGAGAAGGTCATGCTTGTTGAGTCCCTTGCATACAATTTACTTTCTGTTCGTCAACTAGCACTCATGGGCTTTGCCACTTTCTTTGATATTCATACCGTGGCCCTCTTGTGGAGCAAGACTCTTAAAGTAGCCTTTGTTGGGCATGTCGAGAACGGTCTCTATGTGATTAACTTTTTAGAGCGACGCACTAAGACCGCGACATGCCTAATGGCTAAAGTTGACGTGGGATGGCTTTGGCATCGCCGTCTAGCCCACGTCAATATGAAATCTTTGCAAAGTATTATCAAGGGGGACCATGTCTATGGACTAACAAATGTTAGTTTTTCCAAATATCGTGCTTGCAGTGCTTGCATCGAAGGAAAGCTACATGAGAAGGCTCACCCTCCCACGACTATCATCTACTCGAAGATGCCTTTGGAGCTCCTTAATTTGGATCTCTTTGGGCCTCCATCCTTTGATATTCTTGGGAGTAGAAAGTATTGCTTGGTGATTGTGGATGACTATTCAAGATACACTTGGGTATATTTCTTCAAGAGGAAGAGCGAGACCCAACAAACCGTCATCGACTTTGCAAATGAAGCTCAACGACAACAGAATGCAAAGATCTTGACTATAAGAAGTTACAACGGCTCCGAGTTCAAGAACTACACCTTGGATGAGTTTTTGAGTGATGAGGGAATCAAGCATCAATATTCCACACCTTATACCCCTCAAAAAATGGTGTAGTAGAGAGGAAGAACCGGATGTTGATGGATGCGGCAAGGACCATGATGACGGAGTTCAAGTCTCCCTACAACTTTTGGGCCGAAGCCATCAACACCGCGTGCCATGCATCTAATCAGCTCTACCTCCGCAAAGGCTTGAACAAGACTTTATATGAGATACTCACCAGTAACAAGCCCAACCTCAAGTACTTCCGGGTGTTCGGGTGTAAGTGTTTCATTCTCAAGAAAGGTGTCCATTTGTCTAAATTTGAGGCTAGAGCTTATGAGGGCATATTTGTTGGCTATGCTACAAACTCTCATGCTTACCGTGTTCTCAATAAGTCCACATGACTTATTGAGGAAATGTGTAACGTGGAGTTTGATGAGAATAACGGCTCCCAAGTGGAGCAAAGTTGTACTTGTGATGTAGGTGATGAAATTCCTCCCCAAGCCATTAGACGAATGGGTATTGGTCATATCCTACCCATTGAGGAACCCCTTGTGGCCGAAGGAGAAGGACAATGTTCAACTCAAGTGGAACCTTCACCAACCCAAGACCCACACGCTTCCAAAGAACAAAGTGAAGGCCCTCAACCTCAAGAACAAGACCAAGGGCAAGGTCAATCTCAAGATGGTGTTGTAACATCAAGTGATGCCCAAGGTCAAGTTCACTCCTCCGAGCAAGTTCAAGATCAAGAGCTTCCTCTAGACCAAGAACAAGCTCAAGATGGCGCTCAAGATGATCAAGTGACCACTCCTCGTCTCACCCCCGAGGAGGAATTGGAGCGTCGTGCTACCAAGATTGCTTCCAAGCTCTCCACCAAGGATCATCTCATGACAAATGTGCTTGGAAGCTTAAGAAAGGGGGTAAGCACTCGTAGACAATTAGCAAACTATTGTGAACATCACGCGTTTGTCTCGTGTGTTGAACCCCAAAAGGTCTATGAGGCGCTCGAAGATCCGTATTGGCTCAATGCCATGCATGAAGAACTCAACAACTTTGAGTGCAACAACGTGTGGAGATTGGTGCCAAGGCCAACGGGGAACCACAATGTCATTGGAACCAAGTGGATATTCAAGAACAAGCAAGATGCTCATGGGATTATCATTCACAACAAGGCTCGTTTGGTAGCACAAGGCTACTCCCAAGTCGAGGGTATCGACTACGGTGAAACCTTTGCTCCCGTTGCTCGTCTTGAGTCCATTCGCATGTTGATGGCATATGCTTCTCATCATAATTTTAAGTTACGACAAATGGATGTGAAGAGTGCTTTTCTTAATGGTCCTATTAATGAATTGGTATATGTCAAGCAACCCCCCGGGTTCGAGGATCCCTACTTTCCCGATCATGTGTATCAACTCGATAAGGCACTCTATGGCCTTAAACAAGCCCCATGTGTGTGGTATGACCACCTTACCGAGTTGTTACAAGACCGTGGTTTTGAAGTTGGGCTAATCGACCCCACTCTTTTTACTAAGAAGGTTAAAGGGGAGTTGTTTGTGTGCCAATTATATGTTGATGATATTATCTTTGGTTCCCCTAACAAAGCTTTCAATGATGAATGTGCCACTCTCATGACCTCAAAGTTCGAGATGTCTTCCATGGGAGAGTTGAAGTTCTTTCTCGGGTTCGAAGTGAAGCAAAGGAGAGAAGTAACCTTCATCAACCAAGCCAAATACACTCAAGACATGCTCAAGAGATTCAAGCTAAGTGATGTCAAGCAGGCTTCCACTCCCATGCCCACCAAGTGCCAACTTGACATTGATCCCAATGGTAAAGCAGTGGATCAAAAGGTATATCGCTCCATGATTGGCTCCTTGCTTTACCTTTGTGCATCTAGACCGAATATCATGTTGAGTGTGGGTATTTGTGCACGGTTTCAAGCCGCACCTAAGGAAAGTCACTTTGTGGCGGTCAAGCAAATCTTTCGATATTTGGTTCATACCCCAAACTTTGGCTTACGATACCCAAGAGGAGCAAACTTCAAGCTTGTAGGTTATTCAGACTCGGATTAGGCGGGAGACAAAGTGGATAGGAAGTCCACTTCCGGAGGGTGCCAATTTCTTGGTCGCTATTTGGTGAGTTGGTCTTCCAAGAAGCAAAGTTGCGTGTCTCTCTCGTCCACATAAGCGGAGTACGTGGCTACCGGTAGTTGTTGTGCACAAATTTTATGGATGAAGAAAACTTTAAAATATTATGGTGTCACTTGTGACAAAGTGCCTCTTTGGTGTGACAATGAAAGTGCAATCAATATTTCTCTCAGCCCGGTGCAACACTTCAAGACGAAGCATATTGAGATCCGGTATCACTTCATCCGGGATCATATTAGGCGAGGGGAATCGAGCTCAACTATGTGAACACTCATGACAACCTTGCAGATATTTTCACGAAGCCTTTGGATGAAGCAAGATTTCGCGAGTTAAGGCATGAGCTAAATATCATTGATTCGAGCAATGTGACTTGAACCCTTGCACACCCTACCACACTCAACTTGTTGTCTAGTTTAGGTGTAGGCATGGACATAGGGGGAGTGTTGTTCTCTCAATGAACTTTCCCTCCCCCCATAATGCATAAATTAATCAAACTCTTTCACATTAGCCATTTTTGATGGTACTAGTGCTTCAAAAATGAGTGTTGGTCATGGGCCCGAGGTTAAAATCTTCGCGGCGCCATACCTCTGAACTCAAACATAGGTGGCCTCGTCCACCGCCCTCTCTTGGAGAGGTGTGTGTTTTTCATTGTTTTGTCGGTTTTGTGTGTGCATTTGTCCTTGCTTTTGTCTCAGTCTCTTTTCTTAAGCTAAGACTTTTGGCCAGTCCTTTTGCGGCATTGCGGTACTGATAATCCCCAAGTGCAAGGAATCATCGTAGCAATTTCCAAAGGTGGAAGTGATAAGTATGGAGTGTCAAACCCACAAGGAGCTAAAGGTAAGATCAATATTCTCTCAAGCCCTATCTGCCACTGATACGACTCTACGTACACCGAACATTTGCTTCCAACTAGCAACGAGAAATAAAATTATGTTGTGGGTATGAAGAGGATAACTTTGTATGATATCGGAGAGCTAAAATATAAAAGTAGGTGATGTTATCATAAAGTTAGAATATATTACCAAATATTATAAATAGCGAGTGTGGAATAATGGTGGATCGGTGTGTGGAATTGTCCTAGGCAATCGTTAACATGACCGGCAATCACTATTGCAGTTTCATATGAGGGAGAGGCATAAGCTAACATACTTTATCTACTTGGATCATATGCACTTATGATTGGAAATCTAGCAAGCATCCGCAACTACTAAAGATCATTAAGGTAAAACCCAACCATAGCATTAAAGCATCAAGTCCACTTTATCCCATACACAACAACCCCCTTACTCGGGTTTGTGTTTCAGTCACTGACGCAACCCACTATAAGCGAATCATAAACGTATTGCAACACCCTACAGCGGGAATCCCTCACGCTTGCGCGACACGGAGGGGCCATAGGACAGCACCAAAGTAAAACATACAACTCATACCAATCTAGATCATCATCAACCCAAAGACAAAGGATATCTACTCAAAACATCATAGGATGGCAACACATCATTGGATCATAAATATGTGGCATAAAGCACCATGTTCAAGTAGGGATTACAGCGGGGTGCGGGAGAGTGGACCGCGTAAAAGAGATGAGGATGGTGATGTTGATGAAGACGATAATCGCGGCGATGATTCCCCTCCCGATGGCACTCCGATGCCACCGAGAGAGAGGAGGAGAGGTTCTCCCCCTTGTGCTTCCTCCTCCATGGCCTCCCCCTTGGATGGGGAGAGGTTCCCTCTCTGGTCCTTGGCCTTCATGGTGATGGTAGCCCCTCCGGGATCCTCCTCCATGCCCTACGGTAATGATGGCCCCCTCCGGCAGGGTTCCAGAGAGGGCCTAGATTGGTTTTCGGTGGCTACGGAGGCTTCTGGCGATGGAACTCTCGATCTAGGTTAATTTTCCGAGGTTTCTGTATTTATAGGAATTTTTGGCGTCGGTCTCACGTCAAGGAGGTGCCTGAGGCGTCCACGAGGCAGGGGCCCACGCCCAGGGGGGTGGGCGCGCCCCCACCCTCGTGGACAGCCCGGGACTCTTCTGGCCCAACTCTTTTACTCCGGGGTCTTCTTTTGGTCCATAAAAAATCGTCAAAAATTGGCACGTCAATTGGACTCCGTTTGATATTCCTTTTCTATAAAAATCAAAAACAAGGAAAAACAGAAACTGGCACTGGGCTCTAGGTTAATAGGTTAGTCCCAAAAACCATATAAAATAGCATATAAAACATCCAAGGTTGATAATATAATAGCATGAATACTTCATAAATTATAGATACGTTGGAGACGTATCAGCATGCCCAAGCTTAATTCCTGCTCGTCCTCGAGTAGGTAAATGATAAAAGAAATAATTTATGACATGTGAATGCTAGCAAGTGCATAAGTTTCATCAATGATAGTTTCAATCACTTTTTATAACATCATTATATATCATAACAGTAGCTCATCTTCATAAAACTTTTCATGATCAAGTAACAAGCTATTCACATGTTAAAGTATAGATCATAAACCTTCTTGAAACTAACAAACTATATTCTCAGTCATCAAACAATTGCAATTCATCTTATTTTCAGGAAGGGTCTATGTCAGAGCTTTGGTTTAGCAAACTCCACATACTCAACTATCATTTAGTCTTCCACAATTGCTAACACTCACGTGATATTTATGGGTTCAAAGTTTTAATCGGACACAGAGAAAGATAGGGGCTTATAGATTCGCCTCCCAACCTTTTACCTCAAGGGTAATGTCAACAATAATAGTTCATGATGACTTACATCCAATTGGATATATATATATAGATATATATATATATATATATATCAGGATCTTTCCAACACAATGTGCTTGCCAAAGGATAAAATGTAAAAAGGGAAGGCGAAGATCACCATGACTCTTGCATAAGGTAGAAGATAAAAATAAAAAATAGGCCCTTCGCAGAAGGAAGCAGAGGTTGTCATGCGCTTTTATGGTTGGATGCACAAAATCTTAATGCAAAAGAATGTCACTTTATATTGCCACTTGTTATATGGACCTTTATTATGCAGTCCGTCGCTTTTATTTCTTCCACATCACAAGATCGTATAAAGCTTATTTTTTCCATATTAATAGATCATACATATTTAGAGGGCAATTTTTATTGCATGCACCGATGACAACTTACTTGAAGGATCTTACTCAATCCATAGGTAGGTATGGTGGACTCTCATGGCAAAACTGGTTTAAGGAATGTTTGGAAGCACAAGTAGTATCTCTACTTGGTGCAAAGAATTTGGCTAGCATGAGGGGGGAAAGCAAGCTCAACATGTTGGATGATCCAAGACAATATAATTTAGTTCGGATATAAGAAAACATAACCCATTACGTTGTCTTCCTTGTCCGACATCAACCTTTTAGCATGTCATATTTTAATGAGTGCTCACAATTACAAAAGATTTCCAAGATAGTATATTTATATCTGAAATCTCTCTTCCTTCAATATTCTTTCATGAATTTTTCAAGTGACTAATTCTACGTTTGCTAACTTTCAATAAGTTTACTACCTATACTTATTCTATGTGAAGTCATTACTCCCCATGGTATAAGCATATGAAACATATATAAGTTCAGATTTATGATATTCAATTATTCAACCATTTATTCATAGGATATACGTGAAGCACGTGAGTAAATGACAAACTACTCCAAAAGATAATAGTGAAGGACACTGAGTAGTCAAATAATTAACTAGCCGTGGGAGGATTCTTTTTCATTTAATAATTCAGATCCAATGATTTTATTCAAACAGCAAGTAGAATTGAAAATACGCTCCAAGCAAAACACATATCATGTGATGAATAAAAATATAGCTCCGAGTAAGGTATACCGATAGTTTTGAAGACGAAAGAGGGGATGCCTTCCGGGGCATCCCCAAGCTTAGGCGCTTGAGTCTTCCTTGAATATTACCTTGGGGTGCCTCGGGCATCCCCAATCTTAGGGTCTTTCCACTCCTTATTCTCCTCATATCGATATCTCACCCAAAGCTTGAAAACTTCAATCACACAAAACTTAACGGAACTTTGTGAGATAGGTTAGTATGATAAAGAGTAAACCATTCACCTTGGTACTGTCAAAGACAAAGATCATAATTGTTCTCACACAATGGCTACTGTACCATATCATTTCTACAATTTATATTGAGGAATATAAGTCATAGAAACTAGAAAACAAGCAAACTATGCAATGAAAACAGAATCTGTCAGAAACAGAACGGTCTGTAATGATCTGAACACTAACCATACTTCTGTTACTCAAAAAATTATGAAATAAATTGGTGTACGTGAGGAATTTGTCTATTAATCTTCTGCAAAAAGAATCAGCACCAAAGCACTCTTCTGTAAAAAATGGCAGCTAATCTCGTGAGCGCAAAGTTTCTGTTTTTTACAGCAAGATCACATTAACTTTCACCCAAGTCTTCCCAAAGGTCTTACTTGGCACTTTATTGAAACAAAAGCTATAAAACATGATTACTAAAGTAGCTTAATCATGTAAACACACAAAAACAGTAAGGGTAAATATTGGGTTGTCTCCGAACAAGCGCTTTTGTTTAATGCCTTTTAGCTAGGCATGATGATTTCAATGATGCTCACATGAAAGATACGACTTGAACATAAAGAGAGCATCATGAAGAATATGACTAGCACATTTAAACCTAACCCACTTCCTATGACTAGGTATTTTGTGAGCACACAATTTATGGGAACAAGAATCAACTAGCATAGGAAGGAAAAACAAGTATAACTTCAAAACTTTAAGCACATAGAGAGAAAAACTTGATATTATTGCACTCCTACAAGCATGTATTCCTCCCTCATAATAATTTTCAGTAGCGTCATGAATGATTTCAACAATATAACCATCACATAAAGCATTATTTTCATGATCGACAAGCATAGAAATTTTTCTACTCTCCACATAAGCAAAATTCTTCTCATTCGGAATAGCGGGATCACTAGTTCCTAAAGTTGACACTCTTCCAAACCCGCTTTAGATGGTAGTGTTATTCATACTCCAAAATATATAATTTAATTTCATGGAGCATTCTATAATTAATATAAACTAACCAATATCCAAGCTCAAAATGTATAAGTGAAGCACACGAAGCATTCTATAAAACCATACTCAAAAGATTTAAGTGAATCACAAAGAGCAATTCTGTAAGATCATACTTAAAAGATATAAGTGAAGCACACAAAGTATTCTATAAATTGATGAAGGTACATTATCATACTATCATGGTTCTTTAAAGAGAAAGAAGAACACAAAGGACACAAATCATGTGAACAAAACAAAAACTGAGGTATACCGATATTTGTTGAAGAAGAAAGATGGGATGCCAACCGGGGCATCCCCAAGCTTAGATGTTTGAGTATCCTATGAAATATTTACTTGGAGTGCCTTGGGAATCCCCAAGCTTGAACTCTTGAATCTCTTTATTCTTCTCATATTGATAGCTCCTCGATCTTCGAACACTTCATCCACACAAAAGTTTAACAAAAACTTTGTGAGATCCGTTAGTGTAATAAAGAAAATCACTACCTTTAGGTGCTGTTGTGAACTCATTTTAAATTCATATTGGTGTAATATATACTGTATTCCAACTCATCCATGGTTCATACCCTCCGATACTACTCATAGATTCATCTAAATAAGCAAACAACACATAGAAAACAGAATCTGTCTAAAACAGGACAGTTTGTAGTAATATGGAGGTTTAGTAAACTTCTGTATCTCCAGAAATTATGAAATAAATTTGATAATTTGAAAAATTTATACAGAAGTAATATGCAAACATTTTCAGACCCATTTGACTGTCCAGTAAAAAACGTAAAATCACGCGCTACAGCTAAAGTTTCTGTTTCTGTTCTGCACATAGTAAACAAGCAATCTAATCATCCTAAAACCAAAGCTTGGCACATTATTTTTATAATACAATGGATATATACAAGGGGATAATTATTTAAAGAGAAACTTCCATGAAAAATTCTACATTGTTTCCGTGATCATGAACACAAGTGCTCATGGTCGACCCTCACTTCTTCAATGCATAACTTTCCAATCACTTCTCTTTTTGAAAAACTTTTTAGGCAGGAGAGGCAAGTAATTTTTTTGGGGTATTTTCATTCTTTTAATATTTTTTTGTATGTTTCACCCACAACTAAACATAAACAAAAAGGAAAAGCAAAATCTACTTAGTGAAGAAAGCAAACAAGCACACACGAGAATATCAACCCCACGCTATTGCTCCCCAGCAACGGTGCCAGAAAAGAGCTTGATAATCCCCAAGTGCAAGGAATCATCGTAGCAATTTCCAAAGGTGGAAGTGATAAGTATGGAGTGTCGAACCCACAAGGAGCTAAAGGTAAGATCTATATTCTCTCAAGCCCTATTTGCCACTGATACGACTCTACGTACACCGAATGTTTGCTTCCAACTAGCAACGAGAAATAAAATTACGTTGTGGGTATGAAGAGGATAACTTTGTATGATATTGGAGAGCTAAAATATAAAAGTAGGTGTTGTTATCATAAAGTTAGAATATATTACCAAATATTATAAATAGCGAGTGTGGAATAATGGTGGATCGGTGTGCGGAATTGTCCTAGGAAATCGTTAACAAGACCGGTAATCACTATTGCAGTTTCATATGAGGGAGAGGCATAAGCTAACATACTTTCTCTACTTGGATCATATGCACTTATGATTGGAACTCTAGCAAGCATCCGCAACTACTAAAGATCATTAAGGTAAAACCCAACCATAGCATTAAAGCATCAAGTCCTCTTTATCCCATACGCAACACCCCCTTACTCGGGTTTGTGTTTCAGTCACTCACGCAACCCACTATAAGTGAATCATAAATGTATTGCAACACCCTACAGCGGGAATCCCTCACGCTTGTGTGACACGGAGGGCGCCATAGGACAGCACCAAAGTAAAACATACAACTCATACCAATCTAGATCATCAATCAACCCAAAGATAAAGGATATCTACTCAAAACATCATAGGATGGCAACACATCATTGGATCATAATATGTGGCATAAAGCACCATGTTCAAGTAGGGATTACAGCGGGGTGCGGGAGAGTGGACCGCGTAAAAGAGATGAGGATGGTGATGATGATGGTGATGTTGATGAAGACGATCACCGCGGCGATGATTCCCCTCCTGATGGCACTCTGATGCCACCGAGAGAGAGGAGGAGAGGTTCTCCCCCTTGTGCTTCCTCCTCCATGGCCCCCCCCTTGGATGGGGAGAGGTTCCCCCTCTGGTCCTTGGCCTTCATGGTGATGATGGCCCCTCCGAGATCCTCCTCCATGCCCTCCGGTGATGATGGCCCCCTCCGGCAGGGTGCCAGAGAGGGCCTAGATTGGTTTTCGGTGGCTAAGGAGGCTTCTGGCAGCGGAACTCCCGATCTAGGTTAATTTTCCGAGGTTTCTGTATTTGTAGGAATTTTTGGCGTCGGTCTCACGTCAAGGAGGTGCCCGAGGCGTCCACGAGGCAGGGGCCCATGCCCAGGGGGGTGGGCGCGCCCCCCACCCTCGTGGATAGCCCGGGACTCTTCTGGCCCAACTCTTTTACTCTGGGTCTTCTTTTGGTCCATAAAAAATCATCAAAAATTGGCACGTCAATTGGACTCCGTTTGATATTCCTTTTCTGTAAAACTCAAAAACAAGGAAAAACATAAACTGGCACTGGGCTCTAGGTTAATAGGTTAGTCCCAAAAACTATATAAAAGAGCATATAAAACATCCAAGGTTGATAATATAATAGCATGAATACTTCATAAATTATAGATACGTTGAAGACGTATCAGGTACTACCGCTGCGTGCACGGTACTACCGCTGACAAGCGTCAAGCGGTACTACCGCCCACACCAGCGGTACTACCGCTGCGGGGCAGGCGATGGGGGGGGGGGTTATGTCGAGGCAAGGGGAGTTGTTTCTCCCCATACCTCGGTCGGCCACCGTTTTCATGTCGTCCCTCTCCATTTCCTCTGGTGGAATCGATCCCCAGCACGTCCTCTAGCCATCGATGCTGGTATTGCCCCCTATCTCGTTCTCTCTTTGCCTTGATCTTGCATCTAGTTTTTAGGGGCAATAGGCATTATTTTTCTCGTCTTTTGGCTAAGTCGAGGCTTGAGTAGGATGGAGATGGCTTCTAGGCCCTTTGGATTGCAGTTTGGTCAGCTTATTTTTGAATTTGGCATCCCGGTAGTGCCGGATCTGTCCACGACAGTAGGGAACCGCCATTCCCCGTCTTGAGTGGTACTACCACCCATCTTGAGCGGTACTACCGCGCAAGTGGTACTACCGCGGTTGGGTCGCGGTACTACCGCTGGATGCCCAGTTCCATCATTTCATGCCACATTTTGATCCATGTTGCTTTGTTTGGTGGCTTATGCTCTTTCTCTCATGTTGTTTCTTCTGCTCGTGTGTTTGGTTTCAGGTGATGATCATTCTGAGCAGCAGGTCCGCCGTGTCAACCCCGGTTGTGCAACGTCAAAGCGCTACCGCACATCTGAGTCACCAGGTGGTTCCTCTAGTGCTCCACCTTCGCGAGTGGGTGCTTCCTCAAGTGCTCCACCGCCGCCTCAGCTCACGAAGAGATCGGCAAGAAAGCCAAAGGGAAAGACTATGTCTGAGATGACTGCCAAGGAATTTTGGGCAAAGCGTCGCCGCAACCCCTATGAGGAAGACCAAGATCCCACTTTGGTCAAACACCCTTTCTGGAACCGCTTTCAGTTCGGCATCTTCTTCGATGTGATCAAGGCTAAGAAGAATCACTTTGTTGATGTTCTTTCCATCGACACTGATCCTATGGAAAAGGACCCTGAGTACTTTGGCAAAGCCCTTCACATGTGTACTCAGTTGAACATTCTCAGAATCATGCAGTTCAACAAGGACTTTGATGCAGATTTGATATGTCAATTCTATGGCACTGTCCATCTTGGAACTGATGAAGAAAGGACTCTAACTTGGATGACGAATGGCAAGTTGCTCACTATCAAGTGGAAGGCCTTCATGGAGTTACTTGGGGTGGAAGATCTCGGGCTTGAGAATCCAGTCGGCTTCCGCCCTCACCGCAATGTCACTTCCACTCACAAGCAAGCCCTCTGGCCCTACTATTCTAAGAAGGTTAACCCCAAGACAAAGAAGGTAACCTATGAGCTGTCTACCTATCTAGACATCCTTCCACTACAAAAAAAGACACATCCGTGACATTTTGGGCCGAACGAAAAAAATTTCTGTCATACATATGACGATAATTGTGACAAAACCTGGTATCATCATAGATGTGGTGGGCTCCTACTTCTCTCGTACACGTACGCACGTGTGTGCGAGGCGTTGGATCTAACTGAACCCGAGCGAGGTGTTGGGCTCTAACTGAACCCGAGCGATTGCACTGCAGGCTACGCGTTGCTGAACCCGAGCGATCGATTGATGGTAGTTAACTGAACCCGATCGAGCGATTCCTTTGCTACTGCTGCTAACTGAAGCCGATCGATGCTGCCTCTGGGATGAACAGTGAGCGTTGCGGGGGGGTTTGGATGAACAGTGAGCGGTGGCGTTGCCTCTGGATGAACAGGACTCTGTGGTGTGGTGGAGGGCTGGATGAACAGTAGACGGTGGAGGGGTGCCTGTGGAGGGGTGGTTGAACAGGACCCTGTGGTGTGGAGGGCTGGATGAACAGTAGACGGTGGAGGGGTGGTTGAACAGTAGCCGGTGGAGTAGCGCGTGGTGGAGGCTGGATGAACAGGAGCCCGTGGAGGCTGGAGGAGGTCGACGGTAGCCTGTGGAGGCTGGAGGAGGTCGACGGTGGAGATGAACAGTATCCCATGGAGTCCCGTTTTGCGGTACGCCACACCTCTCCCGATGAACAGGACCCCCATTTCGACCGTAGCGCTCCAACACAAGTCCGTTTCATCCGTTTTGCGGTACGCCACACCCCTCCCGATCAACAGGACCCCCGTTTCGACCATAGGAGGTACGTTTCCTCCGTTTTGCGGTACGCCAGACCCCTCCCGATCAGCAGGACCCCGTTCCAAACATAGGAGGTCCGTTTCCTCCGTTTTGCGGTACGCCAGGCCTCGTTTCCATCGCCTGTTTTGTCCAAGCCCTCCCGATGAACACGACCACGCATTCCGTTCCGACCCAGCCGGTTGGCTCCCACGCGTTCCTTGCCTCCCGATGAACACGACGCATTCCGTTGCCTCCCCATGAACACGACGACGACGCTGTTTCTCCGTTCCGACCCAGCCATGTACACGAGCCCTGGCCGTACGTATGTGCGAGTAGGCGTTCGAGACCCCGCCCGTATGTACACATACGTGGCCGTATTTCTCTCTTGCACCCTGGCCGCTGTACGTACGTGTACATGCTACGTGCGCGCCTCTACTATGACACGTGCGCGCCCCTACATCCACCAGTATATATGTACGTACACGTTCGTGACCAGAATGACAATGCTACATACGCTTCGACCAGGTGGGTCCCGACTGTCAGGCACTTCCTTGCCTGCGAAGATGTAGCTGGTGGGTCCCAGCAGTCAGGGGGGCGAATCGTTTTTTTTTTGCCCGGACGCACTTCCTTGCGTGTGAAGATGTAGTTGGTGGGTCCCAGCAGTCAGGGGGAAATGTTTTTTTCACAAAATACAGTGGCCCGTCCGGTGGGTCCCAGCTGTCAGGTGGAGGAATCATTATTTTCCGTGTAATAAGGAGGCACTTCCTTGCTGCGGCCGTGGACCCAGCTGTCAACCTCTCCATGTACAGTCCACGTCCGATGGAAGTCGTTCCTTGACCACATTGACCACGCCGCGCCGAGAGCACCAGGGCGGTGGACGACGGAAGGGGACGACGGGGAGCCGGGGAAGACGCGGCAGTGGAAGCCCGCATGGAGAGGAGTACGAGGGTTCACTAGTTCGGCTGCGGTGTGAGGCTGCCGTCACCGCAGGGCCTGGCCAGCGGTGGGAATAGTAGGGGGCGGTGAGGCCTCCGCGGCAGCATAGCCGGCCACGGGAGGCAGGAGCATGCGGCACGACCGGCGCTGCTTTGGGCGGCTGTAGCAAGAAGACCAGAGGTTGAAGAAGCACTGCGGCCGTTGGATGGACATCGTACGGTCACTGGAGCTAGAATCGTTTATATTGACTAAGTTGATAAAGCCCTCCATCCCCGTCAACTTAGTAGGCCCACGAGTCAGTCTCCCACCAAGGTGGGTCCCAGGTAGCAGGGGGTATTCATTTTTTTGTGCATAATAAGGAGGCACTTCCGGTGGGTCCGTGATGACAGCAGGGGGAATGTTTTTTTTGCGAAATACGGTGGCCCTCGAGTGTGTCCCAGCAGTCAAGGGCAAACATTTTTTCGCGAAATACTGGTGGGCGTCCGGTGAGTCCCTGCTGTCAGGTGGAGGAATAATTATTTTCCGCGTAATAAGGAGGCCCTTCCTTGCGGCTGCCATGGACCCAGCTGTCAGCCTCTCCAAGTACAGTATTCTTCCGATGGAATTCGGTCGTTGACCACATTGACCACGCCGCGCCGAGAGCACCACGGCGGTGGACGACGGCGAGGCATAGGAAGGGGACGACGCGGAGCCGGGGAAGACGCGGCAGTGGATGCCCAGGCGAAGAGGAGTACGAGGGTTCACTGGTTCGGCTACGCTGCCGTCGCCGCAGAATAACAGGGGGTGTGGGTGAGTGGAGTGGAGGGATGGCCTGGCCAGCGGTGGGAGTAGTATGGGGGCGGTGAGGCCTCCGCGGCAGCACAGCCGGCCACGGGAGGCAGGAGCAGGCGGCACGACCGGCACTGCTTTGGGCGGCTGGAGCAAGAAGACCAGAGGTTGAAGAAGCACTACGACCGTTGGATGGACATTGTACGGTCAGTCGAGCTAGAATCATGCATATTGACTAAGTTGACAAAGCCCTTCGTCCCCGTCAACTTAGTAGGCCCACTATACTGGGTCCCAGCTAGTAGGGGGAGTATTCATTTTTTTGTGCGTAATAAGGAGGCACTTCCTTGCGTGCGAAGATATAGCTGGTGGGTCTGAGCTGTCAGCGGTGGTAACATTTTTTCGCGAAATACAGAGGCCCTTTTGGTGGGTCCCAGATGTCAGGTGGAGGAATCATTATTTTGCCCGTAATAAGGAGGCACTTCCTTGCGTGCGGCCATGGACCTAGATGTCAGCCTCTCCACGTATAGGCCACTTCAGATGCATGTCGGTCGTTGACCACGCCACGCCGAGAGCACCAGGGCGGTGGACGACGGCGAGGCCTAGGAAGGGAACGACACGGAGGCAGGGAAGACTCGGCAGTTGTTTTTGTTTCCCACGCGGAGGGGAGTACGACTGTACGAGGGTTTACTGGTTCGTCTGCCGTCGCCGGAGAATAACATCAGGTGTGGGTGAGTAGAGGGATGGCTAGGCCAGCGATGGGAGTACGGTGGGGCGGTGAGGCCTGCGCGGCAGCACAGCCGGCCGCGGGGAGGAGAGAGCAGGCAGTCCCGTCGGCGCTTGTTTGAGCGGCTAGAGCAGGAAGAGCAGAGATTGAAGAAGCACGACGGCCGTTGGATGGACATCCAACAATATACAGGCCATCTGTGGAAAGCCTCAAATATGTGGAAAACAGCATACAGCCCATCTGCCATTATTTCAAATCATTTACAACCCATTTGCTAATTCTTACGGGTTTTTTTGGAGCCCATATTCTTTTTATTAGCATTACAGCCCATATTGTGGCCACGGTTAAAAAATTATACGAAATTTTGCATATGTCGATGCGGTCTGAACAGTTTTTAATCCCGAAATTTCGAGTCACATTCAGACTGATTTTAAAAATAAATGTATATCAATATAAAATCCAATAAATTGTCCACGCATAAAAATCAATGCAATTTAAAATCTCGAAATGAAAAAAAGATATTTGAAACTAATTGCCGGTTCGATGTGTTTTAAAAATGTACAACCCATTTCTCATTACTGATAGGCCATTTTCTCGGCCAGCCGAATGAACCTCTCCTCGTCTTGAAAGATTTGCAGCCCAACAGGCCTGATAAAGCGACTTACTTGACAAATCACAAAAAAACTGGGCTAGCCATTTTCAGAAAGAAAAAAAACTACTGGGCTGGTCTGTGGTAAACATAAAAGAAAATGTTGTCTAGACAGGCCAGAGTGTCCCGCACAGCCCAGTTGACACCCTGCTTCCATCTCAAAAACAAATTAGATAAATGCCACTCCAATTATGGCGATTCATAAAAATGCACTGCAATTTCCAAACTTTGAAAAATGCCACTGCAATTTTTGCAAACTTTGAAAAACGCCACTGCAGTTTGCAAACTTTGAAAAACGTCACTCCAGACTTTGAAAAATGCCACTAGAAATGGCATGAAATGGCATTTTTCAAAGTTTGGAAATTGCAGTGGCATTTCTCGGATACACCAGATTTGGAGTGGCATTTATCAAATTAACCCAAAACAAAAATAACTAGGCGAGCTGCTAGGTCCCTGGTGTCAGCCGCTCGTTGTGCAATTCTCTCGTTTATTGATTATGTTAGCAATGGCATGGGACCCAGATGTCAGAAATCCACTAGGAGGAGCCATTTTTTTATCGGCTTGAAATAAGGAGGCACTTTCTTGCGTACTGCCATGACCTTGGCGGGTCCCTGCTATCATCCTCTGCACGTACAATCATCTCCTGATTGTGTACGCGTCAACTTGCTAGGCCCGCAAGTCAGCCTCTAAACCCATGGAGGACAAATACAACCCATTTAAAAAAGAACAGCCCATTCCATACGTTTAAACGGAAAGTTCAACATTAAGAGCAAAGTAACAGGTCTGATCCACATATAGAGTACTGAACTTCCACCTTGACAACCATCATAGCCAAGTTAACTATCTACTCCCACTAACACTCTAGTAGCGTACAAGTACTAACTTACTCTTAGCTAACTAGACGATGTCGGCCGCCATCGGTGGTAAATGCTAAACGCTAGCACCGGCGTCGTGCGCCTCGCCTCGGACTTGCAAGAGGTGAGATAGGGCGCGTTGCTCGCGCGCGTTGGCCCTTTCCATGCCAGCGTGGTCCACCGAAGCTTCGGCTTCCAAGCGGGAAACCCACTTGATGAGCTGGTACTAAAAATCGGCGTCGCGAACGTGTGCGTGCCTGACAGCCTCTGGGGCTATTTGTCAGGCGCCGGCCTCCACGTAGTCAGCCCAATTGCGGGCACTCTGCTCGCGACTCAGAGCGTCGGTGTGCTGCTGCTCCATGTCCTGCTGGCGGCGCAAATCGGTGATATGCTGCTCCTCCGCCAGGCGGTCGCGCTCCAAAAACTCCTGCTCCTCCGCCATGCGGTCGCGCTCCAACAACTCCTCGATCTCTGCATTGCCATCTAAAGATAGATAGAATGCCTCCTCCCTCCGTCTGCCTTCCGGTGAAAACCCGAACACTAGTTCCGATGGTGACCGCCTCCGGCGTCGCCTACCGCGGACGGGCGGGGGCATGGCGGAAGTGGCGAGCGACGTCGGGCCGGTGGGGGCTTATGAGGATATGGCGAGTTGGGTCACGGTGGCACCGGAGAAGGCCGGGAAGCAGTACTTATAGGCGGAAGGTAGCGCGATGGTCATCGGAATTCAATGCATAATGGCTTAGCACGCCAGCTTGCCGTGGAAAACTAGCAAAACTGGAATTATGATTGTGTCGTCCCATCCCGTCTGGGTCGCATGCCGGCATGGCGGTCAAACGAGTGCACTCGAATCATCTCCCTCCTTGTCAATATTGATTCCACGGATTTAAAAAGCCCGCAACAGTTAAAGCGTATCTTTTTTCGCATCAGTTAGCTGCCTTAATTATGGTCGGCTGCATGCAGGCACTCAGAATCGCTCGCAGGCAGTACGCGAAGCAGCATGCAACGAGTCGCAGCCGAGGGCACACATGCAGCCACTTAAATCGCTGGAATTAATTAGGCTTAAACTTCTGCATGCCGTTAATTATTGCCATGCCTTGGTCTTGCTGCTTTGCTCACGGAATTAATTAGGCTTAAACTTCTTCAGAGGTAGGCATTTTTATCCGTGTAGGATCGATAGTGTAGCTTGTCAGTTTCTTCAGAGGTAGGCATTTTTATTCAAAAAACTGCCACTTCGCATCTTGCGTCGCAAATAAAACTGCCAGGAGCGCATTTGTAGGCTAGCTAGTGATCGATTAGTAACTTGTAAACATTGAGCGAACAGAAATAAGTAATTGTTAATGCATCTCAATGATTCACAGATCATATAAAAATATGTAGCTCCAAAAGCAAAGATCAACCATTTCGGATCTTGCGTCGCAACTAAAACTAACTAGTATGATTCCCATACATAAGATCAACATTTTAATGCATCTCAATGATTCACAGATCATATACAAATATGTAGCTCCAAAAGCAGAGATCTAGAAAAAACATCTGTTCTTCCTACTAACATGGATGCTTCTCTTGGCCAACATTCAGTACATACTGAAAGACAAATTTGTTTGTGAAGTCTACAATTCCTCTTGCAAACGTAAGTGGTTTCACCAATAGCTGGAACCATGAGAATGAACCACACATGATGGAGGAACATCCACTGCAATATGATTTGGTCTTCTCTCGATCACACCACGAGACTATTTTCGGAATACAAACTTTAACTTAGGCAAAATGATGCCCATTGTATAATCAGACCAAAGCAATGAAGCACCTAGTGTTGGCCAATAAATAGTACATTACTACTTTTCTGCAGTCGATGAAGTGACTATCCAATCTTTCTGTGTCTATTTTCAAATGGCACTGCATGCAGTGACTATACTATTCTCTTGTGCAGTTCAACAAAAATTGCGGACACTTTGTTTGTTTGCCAAATAGCAATGGGCAGACATCTCTGTCTGCACAAATATCAAGCAGCTAGTAAACATATACCATACCTTGTATTTTCGGTTTAAACATGTCTCTTCCGCTTAGCATTTGTCATGTTCTGCACTGGACAATCTGATACAGTTATGTTTTGCCCTGGACAATTTCATACTGAATTGATTTGTTGGTTCAGAGCAGAAATATAGCGCCTATTCTTCATCAGACCAAGGATATCCATGTTCGCAGTGATGGAAGAGGTGAAATTGATACAACTGAAATTGAGAATCCAATCATTGAATCCTGTCCTGCACCTCCAATGTAAGTCCACCCTGCCAATAAATTCACATGCAAACCACTAGTATTACTATCTAATGACAGTACAAAAAAGAGTAGCAAGATAGTAGCAAACCATGTACCTTCGTAATGAACAGCTCATAGTGCCACCAATTGGATATAAAGATTTGGAAAAAAACATGCTCCTAATGTTGAACCAGTTGGATTTTTTGTGCAGTTCCACTAAAATCGAGCATCCCTGTTTGCATAGATATTGAAAGTGTGATTACTCTAAAAGTGGCACTAGTTGAAGTATAGACTCACAAATATAAGCATTCCAATTTCTTAATGGGAAAAGGTAGCAAGACTGTTTCTAACCACCTGTTTGAAGGAATAAATAAAGCAACAGCGGGTGATGTCAGGAAGGCATACATAGTTTTTTCTGAAAAACTGAGCCATTCCTGACCTTTCCTCTTCTTTTAAGCAAATTTTGTGCAGTTCTACTAAAATAAAATGCCATCACCGCCTTGACAATTCAGTGACATTGTACAAAAGCAAATGACTTAACATTACATCATGATGTCAGGTATGTAGTCGACAGGCATTAGAGACAAACATACAGACCTCCTCCGATAACATAATGAACATTAATTTTAACAAAGGTGTGACTAGCTTTACCGGGATAATTTGAGTGAACTCTACACCCTTTGTTCCTTAATATAAGACATTTTTGCGGTTCAATTTAAAGTACCCAAACGTCTAGTATTTAGAAAAACAGGTAGTAGTTTTCTTGAGCACATATCTGGGAAAGCTTGCCACACTTTATTTATGTCCATACGCTAATGCAACACCATTCGAATACTACAAATATACACTAATCTAGTGGCTAGTGCAACAGTAGAGTAGTTAGTATATTACAGGGTACAGTACAATGGTTTTACTGAACAGATTTCAATAAATTCTAGCACTGGAAGGTTTCTATAAGAATTAACAATACAAAATGTAAAGGTAACAAGTTTCAGCATTGGTATACTAGCTGTGCATGAGCATTAAACCAAATACAAAAGTCTGAAGGTAACTAGCATTATTAACTAATGACAGTATAAAAAAATTGCAAACCATGTACCTCCATGGTAAATATCATTTCTAACTCGGGGGACCTTAAAAATTGCTATCTCAATCTTGATAATCGAACAAACATAAAAACTTGATCGAACGAATCAAGAGAACAGTCGGAGGAGGAGGTGCCCACTCTTGACCTTCCCTCTTGTCTTCATAATTGTCTGTGCAGTTTAACCAAAATAAAATGACATCAACGCCTTGGCATTTTGGTGACACTGTACAAAAAATTAACTTATCTCATGAAAGTGATGTATGTAATCTATAAGCATTAACAGTGCAAAAATCTGAAGGTAGTAACAAGTTTCATCGTTGGTATACTGGCTATGCAACATCATTAGAATGCCTTAGCTGAAAAATCTTTAATACATCCACAATCAATAGGTAACCCTGAAATAATCTAGTGACATTAAATGGCATTGCTTAAATTTATTGGTGGCATTAGACTGAGAGCGGCATTAGTTAAATGTGGCATCACTTTAGTAGTAGCATTGCTTGACTTGACTGCTGGCGTTATACTAACAGCAAAAAAGTGGCAATAAGAGCATGGGAGGCCCATTCAGACAGTGGGCGCACCAGTACGATGTACCTCCACGAACGCAGAGTGGTGAGGGAGGTATGGTTGCCCAGAGCAACAAATATCCAGGCAGCATATGTGGATTACGTCCCATTTTTGCTCTCTTTAGCCACCTTTTTCCTATGCGAGGACAACAAACCGATCGACCTGGTCATTCTCTATTGCGTTGTCATGCCTTTCTACCCTTCTTCAACCAAGAGACACGAGACTCGTTCCTTAGCTACTGATTTTCCCCTTTTCAACCTAGATGCGGGTTCGATGCCTACTCTCTTCGACAGTACAGTCTCCCTTCCTTTCCTTATTCAACCCAGACATGGATTAGTCTGCATGAAGTAGGGTTTCCTTTAATAGTGCAAATTATTATTTTCGTCTGCGTGGCTAGCAGAGCAGAGGATAGCAAATTGGGAAGATGGTGGAGTGGAAAAAGATCCACATGCAACAACGTGGCAGATGGGGCAAAGAACAAGGTTATGGTTCGAAAAGAGGTAGCATACCTGAGGGTCGGCGGGAAGTGGCTTCGCTGACTATGGCAGCGAGCTTGGGGACAGAGGCCACCCCGCACGGGCACTAGGTCTGAGAGGACGGCCTTGTCGTCAGTGCGTGACCTCGCTCGCCGACGACGAGTGCGTCAACGCTGCACGTCCTTTTCTTCCCCGGCGGATCTGTGACCACCGGTCAGGAGGGAGAGAGGGGCCATCTTTTTTAGATCTGGAGAGAGGGTGTTAGTGTGAGAAGCAAGTGGGCAGCCCTTAGCAAGAAAGCGCTCAAGCTCCAGCCTATATATCTTTTTTATACTACTAGTACTGGAAGTGGAGTAGTGGTAGAGTAGTTTATATTTTCTCTGCGTACAGTACCAGTTAGTCGTGCTTCAAAACTGATTGGCACGCCATTAAAAAAATAAAGGTCGATAACTAATGCGGCACCTCGGGCCAACGCGTCCAGATCGCATTTTGCACGAGAAATTACACACCATGTTTCGTTGACATGTGGTCCCGTTCCAACATATCAGTGAGACGACGGCGAGTAGCAGGAGTATTTCCGAACGGACGTGTAGGCCGGGGCGCCTGTGGGAGTCCTGGATTAGGGGGTCTCTGGATAGCCGGACTATCTCCATTGGTCGGACTGTTAGACTATGAAGATAGAAGATTGAAGACTTCGTCTCGTGTCCGGATGGGACTCTACTTGGCGTGGAAGGCAAGCTAGGCAATACGTATATGGATATCTCCTCCTTTGTAACCGACCTTGTGTAACCCTAACCCTCTCCGGTGTCTATATAAACCGAAGGGTTTTAGTCCGTAGGACAACAATCACAACATACAATCATACCATAGGCTAGCTTCTAGGGTTTAGCCTCTCTGATCTCGTGGTAGATCTACTCTTGTAACACCCATATCATCAATATCAATCAAGCAGGACGTAGGGTTTTACCTCCATCAAGAGGGCCCGACCTGGGTAGAACTTCGTGTCCCTTGTCTCCTGTTACCATCCGGCCTAGACGCACAGTTCGGGACCCCCTACCCGAGATCCGCCAGTTTTGACACCGACATTGGTGCTTTCATTGAGAGTTCCTCTGTGTCGTCACCGTTAGGCTTGATGGCTCCTACTATCATCGATAGCGATGCCGTCCAAGGGGAGACCTTTCTCCCCGGACAGATCTTCGTATTTGGCGGCTTTACACTGCGGGCTAATTCGCTTGGCCATCTGGAGCAGATTGAAAGCTACGCCCCTGGCCATCAGGTCCGATTTGGAAGTTTGAACTACACGGCCAAAATCTGCGGGGACTTGATCTTCGACGGATTCGAGCCACAGCCAGGCGCGCTGCACTATCTCGATGGGTATGACCTAGCTCTGCCACCGGACGGTACTCCAGAGGCCGCGCCCACACCAGCTCCGACCCTTAGCTCGGAGCCAACTGCGCGAATTGAGGACGGGTGGCTAGACACCGCCTCAGGGGCTGCAGTCTCGACGGCGATCGAGTCGAACACCAGCATAATCCTCGGCGCAGGCCGTGACTCCAAGGTGCCAGACTCTCTTCCAGACCCCGAACCATCCGCGCCCCTGCCAATCGAATCCGAGGGGGCGATCGAGCCGAACACCAGCATAATCCTCGGCGCAGCCCGTGACTCCAAGGTGCCGGACTCTCTTCCGGACCCCGAACCATCCGCGCCCCTGCCAAAAAAAGAGGGGGCACCGATCATGGAATTCACCGCTGCGGATATCTTTCAGCACTCGCCCTTCGTCGACATTCTGAATTCACTAAGGTCTCTCTCTCTGTCAGGAGAGCCCTGGCCGGATTATGGCCAACAGGACTGGGATGCGGACAACGAAGAAATTTGACGCCCACCCACCACCCACTTTGTAGCCACTGTCGATGAGTTAACCGACATGCTCGACTTCGACCCCGCAGACATCGACGGTATGGACAACGATGCAGGAGGCAAAGATGAACCACCGCCCATAGGGCGCTGGACGTCCACTTCATCATATGACGTATACATGGTGGACACACCAAAAGAAGACGATGACGAGGAACGGAAGGACGCACCGAAGGCTTGTTCCCTCGAGAAGCAGTCAAAGCGGCGGCAAAAGCGCCGCCCCAAATCCTGCCTCGCCACAAACAAAGATCACACAGACCCAGCGTTGGAGCAGGGCGAACCACTGCCGGACCACGGCAATACGGAGAATCAAACCAATATTGTCAAAGATAATAGTCCGGACGACACAACGCCGGACAGGCACCCGGAGCAGCAGAATGCCCGTCAAAGGCTTGTTGCCACCGCGAGGAGTCTAAAAAAGCAGAAGCAAAGGCTCAAGGCTACGCAGGACACACTCCAAATCAGATGGAGTAAAGTACGCAACACAGCAGCAAGGTACGGCGACAATCGCCCCAGCAAGAGCTACCCAAAGCGGAAGTTGCTACCTAAATTCGATGAGGAGGCATCAGACCCCTCACAACCAAAAATCAAAACGGACACCTGGCCGGATAGACGACCTGATGGCCAACATCAAGCGGCAAACAACGCCACTCACAAACCAATACGCGATCCATGCGAGGGCTCGCGCCAAAAGGACGGCGCAACCAGATCCATCTACGGACCACGCAAGCGCGCCCCAGCTTACAATGTACCACAACAAACATCAGAACAACGCGGCACACCCAGATACAGGGGTGCAGCACACCCCCTATGTTTCACTGATGAGGTGATGGACCATGAATTTCCAGAGGGATTCAAACCCGTAAACATAGAGGCATACGACGGAACAACTGACCCTGGGGTCTGGATTGAGGATCATATCCTCCATATCCATATGGCTCGAGGAGATGACCTCCACGCCATCAAGTACTTACCCCTCAAGCTCAAAGGGCCAGCCTGCCACTGGCTTAAAGGCCTCCCTGAAAACTCTATTGGAAGTTGGGAAGAGCTTGAAGACGCTTTCCGGGCAAATTTTCAAGGAACTTATGTGCGACCTCCGGACGCGGACGATTTGAGCCATATAACTCAACAGCCCGGAGAGTCAGCCCGAAAACTTTGGAACAGGTTCCTTACTAAAAAGAACCAAATTGTCGAATGTCCGGACGCCGAAGCCTTGGCGGCATTTAAACATAGCGTCTGTGACGAATGGCTCGCCAGACACCTCGGCCAAGAAAAGCCGAGAATGATGGCAGCATTAACAAGCCTCATGACCCGCTTTTGCGCGGGTGAGGACAACTGGCTAGCCAGATGCAGCACCAGCTACCCCAGTACATCCGAAGTTAGAGATGGAAACAGGAAATCACGGCGCAACAGCAATAACAAACGCCGGAACAAAGGAGACAGCATGAAGAGCACGGCAGTAAACGCCGGATTCAAAAGCTCTTGGCCAGGTCAGAAGCCGCCCTCTAAAGGCGCCAGAGATGAACTGTCCAGCCCGAACAAAATTCTGGACCAAACATGTCAGGTCCATAGCACCCCTGGCAAACCAGCCAATCATACCCACAGAGAATGTTGGGTCTTCAAGCAGTCGGGCAAGCTCAACGCCATACACAAGGGAGAGGATACACCAAGCGAAGATGAGGATGAGCCTCTCAAGGGAGACGCTGGGGAACAAAAGAAATTCCCACCAGAAGTCAAAATAGTAAACGTGTTACACGTGATCAATGGAAGAAACAAAACGGCACTCCCAGAAAAATACGCCCGAAGGCCCATCACCGCAGAGTCCTGCCACTGGTCGTCTCAACCGATCACTTTCGACCATCATGATTACTCAGCAAGTATCCAGCATGCAGGATGGGCTGCCCTGGTATTAGACCCAATAATTGGCACATACCGCTTCGCACGAGTCCTGATGGACGGTGGCAGCAGTCTAAACCTGATATATCAGGATACAATCCACAAAATGGGGATATACCCAACAAAAATTCGCCATAGCAATATTACCTTTAAAGGAGTAACGCCAGGCCCAGAGGCTCGTTGCAAGGGCTCCCTGCTACTAAAAGTTATATTCGGCCTCCCTGATAACTTCTGTAGCGAACATCTAACCTTCCACATCGCTCCGTTCCAAAGTGGCTATCAAGCACTACTCGGACGCGAAGCTTTCGCTCGCTTTAATGCAATACCACACTACACTTCCCTCACACTCAAGATGCCCAGTCCACGTATCATCATTGCAGTGAACGGAAGTATTAAGCGATCTCTGCGCGCCGAAGAGCGTGCGACTGCCCTGGCAGCCGCACACTAAAAATTGCCCCACCAGCTAAAGCATTTAGCAGGTCGTCACGACCTCGGACACGGCTAGACGAGTCCAGTGCAGCCATATGTAATTCATACCGGATCAATAATCACACCCCTATTGCAAATACAAGGGGCTCCCCGAGCGCAGACAAGCGGCGATTCTTACTTACCTAGAATTATAAATAATTTCTTTAAAAAACTATCTTTCGCACGACAACTTTCTTCACCTCAGCTCCTCTCTTTTATAGATGATCATCGTGCTACACCCGTTCAGGATACGGCACAACAGAGACACAGGCGCAGACGTGCAGCAGGGACCCGCTCCAAGGATTCTTTTTAGATTAAGACCCTGCGTAAACCTTTTTTACTGTCTCTTGTTGATACATATCCACTGACTTCTCAGCAAAATTGAGAAGGATGCTGACGTCTTGGCATGTGGCCACGTCAGAAGAATGCACGTACCTGGACACAAGGGGCTTCTTACAAGCGGCACTATTTCAGCCCGGTTTATACCATAAAGACCGAATACCTTAGGGAGTGTTCGGCGTCGCGGGTTCGGACTTATATGCATCAGCTCCGAATCATTGTCTTTGGTCAAATGTTGGGTTTGCCCGGCTCCTGTGTTTTGGTGCCTTAAGTTCTGCTTTACCGGCTAAGGTAGCACCAGGAGAACTACTGCGATTGTGCCCTGGTTCATCCGGACGAGCGCCTCAGTAGAGAAAGCCGAAAACTGATTGTCATGATATAGCGTGAGACTGGTCAACCACTCGATGACCTATCGGAATGTTAGAATTCCTCTGCCTTAACGAAGGGCCGCTTTCCGGCTAGGCATATATGCACCCCCGCGATCGGGAGAGTGCGGAGCCACCAGGGGCTATCTAGTAGCCCCACTGTCAAACTCCTATGGCTAAGTGAAAGTGTTCAAGCATTATAGTCCGGTTGCCTCGCTCGCTGCGCTATCACCTCCTTATTAGGACCAAGACATTGGGTTAACTGTGAACATGCATTCTTTGTGAGCACCTCTGCATTATATGCGTGGGGGTTGAAGCCGATGGCTGCAATCTTGCAGGTTATACACATGTATACATAAACGGCCGCACAGGAGGCATCATACTACTTCGACGCAAAAGTATAAACACAGCCTTATAAAAACTTCATAAAAGCATTATGTTTACAATGAGAATACATATCACTCAAACATAATATTTTTCGAGCACTGGGCCTCTATCAAACGAGCACCCTCGAGAACTTCCTCGAAATAGTGTTCGGCAGCCACACGGCCTATGGCCGAACCCTGCGCCGCAACAGTGGTAGCGTCCATCTCCGCCCAGTATGCTTTAACAGGGGCAAGGGCCATCTGCGAGCCTTCTATGCACGCCGACCTCTTCATCGCATTAATGCGCGGCACCACATCAAGGAGCTGCTGCACTAAACCGAAATAGTTGTTCGGCTTAGGCCCTTCTGGCCATAGTTGATCCACAACAGACCTCATGGCGAGTCCGGACAACCTATTCAGTTCGGCCCATTCGGCCTTCTCGTCTTTCAACTCTTCAGCCGCCTTCAAAGCAGCCGCATTACTACTCCTCGCTTGTTCCTTGGCTCAGGCAAGTTCTTCCCGCAAGGCTTCCACGGTGGCAGCTCCATCTGCAGTCACAACATATTAAAGATACTGGCATTATGCTGCTCTTACTATGTGGCGTTCACCGGATAATAACACTTACCCTGTGCCTCGTCAAGCCTCTTGTTAACAAGCTCGATGTCGGCGTTTGCCGCATCTAGTTGCCGTTTTAATTGGGCAAACTCCCTAGTCCGGCTAGCCACCGGAGCTCCCACCACCTGCACATAAAGGCGGATTGGTTATTACCTGGGTATTTGATCCTCTGTTCGCCGCCGTTCTCGACGACAACCAGAGTCTCAGGGGCTACTATAACATGTGCAGTACTATCACATATTATCTCACATACCTCAAAGCCTGTCAATAGACTCGTAAAGGCTTCATGTAATCCGCTTTCAGCGGACGAGATTCTCTCCAACACTGAACCCATCAGCGTACGGTGCTCTTCTGAGATGGCCGCTCGCCCCACCAACTCCCTCAGAACGTCCGACCGCACACCAAACGGTGCCGGACTCTTTCGTATGCTCTCTTCGGGAGCCGGACACTGGGGACCTTGGGGGTCTATGGGATTATCTTCTGGCCTCACCGGATCCGGAGAGGCCCTCCGCGACGACACTTCGGGGTCGCCCGCTTCTAGAGCGGAGGAGTACGGGGGAGGCGTTTCGCTCTCCATCATCTCTGGAAGAAGATCCCCCGAAGACGAGCTCATTTGAGAGGGGATGAGGCCCGAACTGCAAGATAGGTGCGGTGGTTATTTTCTCAGAGGAAAAAGATAACATACCCTTACTACTAAAATATTTTGGATCACTTACGACTCGTTGGAGGGTTGATCCCTCCGCGGACTCTGCGCGGCAAAAGCACCCCCCAAGGCAGGACCCTTAGTGGGAGACCTCTTCTCCTGTTTGGAGGCTTCGGCTTCTGGATCCTCAGAAGCAGTCCTTTTCCTCCCCCAATCATCCTCCTTCGTGGAGACGCTCGCTCCCTCGGTTGGAGCGGATAGCAATGGGGCCCCGCGTCCGCCCATATTATCTCCCTCGGTATCTTCCTTCAAGGGCTCCGGACAAGGTGCGACCTCGAGCATCTTCTCCAATACCGGATTTTCCAAACCCTTAGGGAGGGGAGCCAAGCACCGGATCATCTTCTCCTTTGTTACCCAGTCCTGGTCAAAAAGCGGACTCTCAGAAATAACTTCGAATAAAAGACAACGTGTTCGGCGAGGGAGATTTCTTACTTGTTCGGCGGCGTGGTTACTGCTCAGGCCCGCGTCCTCGGTGATATCCGGACATTCCACTTGGGATCCGAAGAATGACTTGTACATCTCCTCGTGCGTCAGGACGAGGAAACTTTGAATGGCATGTGGCCCCTCTGGGTTGAACTCCCACAAACGCAGGGGCCGGCATTTGCAAGGCTGGACTTGGCGAACCAACATAACTTGTATCGCCGCAACCAAATTGAAATCTCCCTCGAAGAGATCTCGGATGCGGCTTTGCAGTGTAGGCACGTCCTTGGCTGGACCCCAGCTC
Source organism: Triticum urartu (assembly GCF_003073215.2). Lineage (NCBI taxonomy): Eukaryota > Viridiplantae > Streptophyta > Magnoliopsida > Poales > Poaceae > Triticum > Triticum urartu. Next base: position 108,721,492 of record NC_053023.1, on the reverse strand, counting down.
AGACCCCTGCTAATCCATGACATCAATTGTGGTGGGGGGCCCGAGCGGAAAGCGGGGGTAGCCGCCCACTTGGTACTTCTGGGAGACGTGACGTAATACCACCCCCGTTGCCATAATTCAGGAACCTCTGGAAAGGAACCTCTCAGCCACGGAGCTCCTGCCATCTTGCCTATTGATGCACCTCCGCACGCTGCTTGTTACCCCTCGATCATCTTCGGCCTTACTTCAAAGGTCTTGAGCCACAGGCCAAAGTGAGGGGTAACGCGGAGAAAGGCCTCACACACGACAATAAATGTCGTAATGTGGAGAAAGGAGTCCGGGGCTATATCGTGGAAATCTAACCCGTAATAGAACATCAAGCCCCTGACGAAAGGATCCAGAGTAAGGCATAGACCTTAGAGGAAGTGGAAGACGAACACAACATTCTCGTTGGGTTCGGGAGTGGGGACGACCTGCCCTCTAGCAGGCAGCCGATGCGAAACCTCGGCGGTCAGATATCTGGCCTCCCTCAACTTCTTAATGTCCTCCTCCGTAACGAAAGAGGGCGTCCATCGGCCTTGAAGGCTGGATCCAGACATGGTTGAAGGTCCGGAGCACCTAACCTAAGCTTTGGGTGTTAGAACTCGAGGCGGGGGAAGGGTTTGGTTGAGTATGGGAGGGAAAAAGCGAAAACCTTGTCCCCTTATAAAGAGGGTGAATATCAAGTGTCCCCTCCATAGCCGTTTAGGACTTACCTATAATCTAGGAGTCCTAGACACGTTTGGGTTACCCATGAACCGTATTAATGAGAATCCCATAATTAGGGGAACACGATCTCCGCTTCGGCAAGACGTGCCAAGAAACTGCCTCGCGTTATGTGCGGGGCTGGTTAAATGAAATGGTTCGAATAATCACCGGGCCATGACATGACGTCATGTTACCAAAACAAGCTGGCGGATTAGATCTGCGAAGACATTATTCTCTCTACGGTGAAATGTGGAACTTATTTTGCAGGGTCGGACACTATCCTCGTATTCAAATTCTTCTGTGATGTATTCGGAGAAGGAACCCGCCTTGCAATGCTGAAGACAACTGTGCGCCGGACTCATCGTCATTGAAGCCTGGTTCAGGGGCTACTGTGGGAGTCCTGGATTAGGGGGTCTCCGGATAGCCGGACTATCTCCATTGGCCGGACTGTTAGACTATGAAGATAGAAGATTGAAGACTTCGTCTTGTGTCCGGATGGGACTCTACTTCGCGTGGAAGGCAAGCTAGGCAATACGTATATGGATATCTCCTCCTTTGTAACCGACCTTGTGTAACCCTAACCCTCTCCGGTGTCTATATAAACCAAAGGGTTTTAGTCCGTAAGACAACAATCACAACATACAATAATACCATAGGCTGGCTTCTAGGGTTTAGCCTCTCTGATCTCGTGGGAGATCTACTCTTGTAACACCCATATCATCAATATCAATCAAGCAGGACGTAGGGTTTTACCTCCATCAAGAGGGACCGAACCTGGGTAAAACTTTGTGTCCCTTGTCTCCTGTTACCATCCGGCCTAGACGCACAGTTCGGGACCCCCTACCCAAGATCCGCCGGTTTTGACACCGACAGCGCCTCTTCGTGAACCGTGGCAAACTCGCAACCGTCCACCGACTCTTCGCCTTTCCCTCTCAATTTGGAACTGTTGTCGCACGCTCTTCCTCTCCCTCCTCCATTTTCCTTCAGCCCTTCACCCTTTCTTCTACCATTGTTCGATCGTCTTCTCCATGGAGGGAACAGGCCGGAAACGACCCCGTTATTCTTGCCCCGATCTGAAAGATGACGTGGTGGAGTAACTCATTGATCGGTGCGACGTCATCACCTCGGCTAGCATGGCAGGTTCGTTCAAGCCCATTCTCGACTCAACTAATAACATCATTACAAAGAACCCAAGAGTCAAGGAGCGGTTTGATCTCCCCTATCTTCTTCGCCGTGACCCTGATGACTGGTGCCGGCACGACGGAGGCCTCGCCCTGTGCTAGTTGATGCCGCTTGATAATGATACGTATGATGTTAAGATGCCATCGCTTGAGGGCAAGGCTTGGGCGGGCGCAAATGGAGATTGGGTTGTTTACATTGGGTCCAACTGCGAGTGGGAACTTGTGAATGTCTACACTCGTGACCGGGTTCCACTTCCAAAAATCTCAGCACACTGCCCAGAGGTTGAGCACACCGGTATTGTACGCACGTTCAAATACGATCATGGTGACTGTCTTCTACGGAAGATAGCAATTTGTCGAGTTCCCAACCGCTCTTGGAATTACAACAACTATCAAGTTGTTGCTATCTTCGACAAGCTTGTTGCCGTCCTTTGTGGTTCGACTCGATGGACATTGCTCAAAAATCAGTTTCTGTACACGGATGAGTACTGTGATGCAATTCAATATGAGGGCCTTGTGTTTGCTGCCACCACTAGTGGCAGTGTTTTTGCATGGGATCCTCATAGTTTCGGTACGTTTGTCTTCCACCATAATTATAATTGTTTCATCCACATGCATGTGGGTTAGCAAGTTTCCCTTTACTAATTAACCTTCTTCTTGTGTTTCCAAGGTCCTGTGAACATCCCACCACCTATACTTGAAATTTTTTATAACCAAGGGGGAGATGACGATGGTGATGATCACGAGCATGAGGACGAGCAGCGCCCATATACTCTGTGGTGCCTGGCAACTAATTCCGATGGATCACCTCTTCTTGTGTGTATACAGCCCACTGATGATGTTACTGCTAAGGAAGCAGGTGTAGTCTCCCATGGTCGCACTCTCCGAACCTATTCCAACACCCGTTGCATGGTATTCGGGATGGATACTAGTGTGCTAGCGCCAACTCCTTCTCCCTGGTACAGAATTGATAGTCTTGGAGAAAACTCGCTCTTCCTTGGACAAAACTATCCGATGATGGTGAAAGGCGATCCAACTGCTCTTGACACAACGTTAATAGTACCATTTATGAGAAGCAATTGTGTCTATACCTCGGACATTTTGGTGGTTCCCTACCCTGGTACTGATATAGTAGGCCGCTTCAGCCTGGATGATCAGTCCTGTGTTGGTTTCTAGATCGACAATTGATGGCCCGTCCCAAAGAATCACTTGTGGTTCAAAGCAAGCGTTTCCAATGCCGAGGAATGGTTGAGTTGAAGTTCATTTCATTGCTTGTTATTTGTTGTGTGGTGAAAACTTTAGTATTTATAATGTATCCTCATTGTCGATGTGGTTTGATGACCTGTTGTATGTAATAAAATGATATGCCTGTGATAAACTTACTAAATTTATGAATGGCTTTCGAGTCGCTTCTCTAAATTTGTACTAGCTTCACATGCTTCGCGCGTCGGGCGGGTGTTTTTACTGTAGCCATATGTTAATGTGTTCGCTGTATGTAACCAGCACCTCGAATCCTCGATACTAGTACTATATAGTAAGAGTAAGTAGTAGGAGTAGTAGGGTGGCATGGGCCAGAACAAGCATTCACGTCCAGGAGTACGGCACACGCCACCACCAAAACATCCATCTGACAGCATATTATTTCTTGGAGTCCATGCTAGAGCAATCTCTTCAACCTCGTCGTTTCTCTAACTTCAGCCATCGCGCGGCGGGCGAAGTGGGGGTTTGCCGATAGTCGGTTTCCTTAACTACGGTCCCACTTGTAAGGCCAACTCCAACGCACGACCCCAAACGGACCTCCGTTTTGCACGAACTCCAACAATAATTTTGACTAGAAAAGAAAGACCAAAGAAAACAAGAATCACAAGAATACATTTTACTACTCCTGTAAGTTGGATTAGTGCCTTCTCGATGCGTTCATTGTTGATCTGCGGAGGCTCGATCTTGCGTGCTTCTTTCTTCCTCGCATCTAGTCTCATGTCTAGCCTCTATTCTAGTAGGAGTATCAACAAGTGCACTAATCTCATCTCTAGCCTCTGTGCTAGCTAAAAGTGATAGAACATCTACTAAATTGCGCTCTATCAATATATGGATGTACTCTTCTTCCCAATACAAAAACTTGCATCCATTCTACTCCCTCCGTTGCACAATACATGCCTTCTATTTTTCAAAATATATATGTATCTAGACATGTTTTAGTATATAGGTACATCCATTTTTGGACAAATGGAAGTCAAGTATTTTGGAACGGATGGAGTACACAATAAAAAATTTAAGTTAGCACAACTAGTCTAATCCGAGAGCACAACCGAAGATTTGGTTAGGTTCTTCCTTCTTTTGCCGACACGTGGGACATCCAACATCCAGGTCGTGTCATGAAAGAAAATAGAGTGGTAGTTGAAGCCACGAGATGTGCATCTTGGGTTAAACTGTAAATAGAATCTTACTACTCTTGAGTAACTCCAATAGCGGCCACCGAAGATCTTTATTGGATTTGTTTTTCATCACCAGCACGTCGAGGTGAAAGATGTGCAGGTTCATTGGGTCCTTGTATAGAATCTTACTACTCTTGACATGTGGGGCCGCATGTGAGCAAACAGACGATGGGCTCCGCGCGTCCGCTGGCTGACTGAGAAGGGAGATAGAGGAGGGCTGAGCACGGACTGCAGGTTTTTTTGAGGGAGCAGGAAATTTGTTCTACGTACCTCGATATAGGCTCGATATAGTGGGGTGGCATGGGCAGCATTCACATCTAGCAGTACGGCACACGCCACCCACACAAGTCCCATTCGACACCAATTTTCTTGGAGTCCGTGCTACAGCCATCTCTTCTCCCTCCTGTTTTCTCAGCCATCACGCGGTGGGCGGGGTGGGGGCTTGCCGATAGTCGAGGTGGACATTCTCCGGTGCGAGAGCAGGCAGTCGCAGGGCCACCAGTGCGTCGAAGAGGTTGTCACCATAGTGGCCATTGAGGGTGGCGGGCATCACAGAGCCTGGGCGCGTCGGCTGGAGGCTTACGTCAAAGTCGTCCGCAAGCTTCTTGACGACGGTGAACTTGTCGAGGAAACCGACGAGGACCTCGTCGAACAAGGAGATGAAGCTGTCGTCCAAGCGGCCCCTCGCCCTGGCGGCCTCAAGCGATACTACCTGGAGACGTTCCTCGGTGCCGGGCCGCAGGCCGGCGTCGTGGACATCTGGCACATCCGGCTGATGCTCGCGCTCATCGCCTCCATGGGTCTAGCTTAGCTTCTAGTCAACTGATCTTGCGATTCGAGTGATCACTCTTGCCCTTGGTTAGCGTGCGTAGGTGCGTAGGTTTTATACTACTCCTCGGCCCTCTACTGCACCTGCCTTTGGTTGTATGATAGGTGGGCCAGCCACCCCCTGGGCCCATGTGTCATTCACCCAAAGGCAGTTGCCGTAAGTGAATGAAGCTGCGTCCCCCTCTGTGCCGGTGTAGTATAGTCATCTCACCGGACCTCTAGTTGGGGACAAACGAGAGAAGTTTGATGTTTACTGGTTTATTGGTCCCCTTTGCATTTTGCGCCAAGTTTTGACCTTTGATTTAACTAATAAAATGTTAATGCATGTAAACAAAAATGTTGTGTAAGTCACCTTACGAAAACCAAATAATCCCAAAATACTTAGGCATGGTGCATTAACTCCCTCCTTGTTTCTTATTTCGTGACATATCAACCAATGAGAGATGTGGGACGTGCATGCTTTCAATAACTTGAGACTACCAAACATGACATGCAGTGTTTAGTTCATTGCATGTAATCCTATTAGTACTCTAGTTAGCAAAAAACATTAAGTTCTCTCGCCGATAGGAATAAAACACCATGTATTTATTTACAGAGGGAGTAGTACATTTTTTTGTGACATGCATTACTAGATATTGCTAGTCAAATACTAAAATCCAGATGGACGTGGTAGTACTCCTAAATCCAGACGGTGGTGCTACTAGTACTAGTAGTAGTACTACCAATGTAGTAGTAGGAGTACTAGCACTGTACTACCCGTTGGTCAAATTATTACGTGCTGCTCCTCACAGTGAAGTGACAAGACCCTGCGCCGGAGATGACACCTGAGTATAGGCGCCGTGTTCGGCATACCATAGTCATCCTCACTGTCTGCAGTCACTATCATCATGGCTGTAGAGCTAGCATGATTACAACTAGCCCTGTTCGGCATAATTTCCCGTGCGTAGATGCCCGTGCATTGCACGGAACACCAAGATTGGGGGTGGACGGCTCCGACAGCGACCATCGCACCAGATTTTTCCACGGCCTTCTAGATATGGTGCGGAGGAGATAAGGCTAATTGTGAGAGACAAGGAGTTGTTTGTAAATAGGAAACAAGTGCGGGCATCTTTTTGCAAAAATGGAGAAGCTTGGTTTGTATGCATCAGGTCTAGATCCGACGGCTATTGGTGAAAGATGGGAGGCACAACATCATCACCAACTCAGGACCTGTTTGATTCGCAGGATTTTGAAAACGCAGGAATAGGACAGGGCAATATTACAAGTTTCAAACTGATATTACAAATGTTAGGAGTAATGCTGCACCTACGAAGAGGAAATTACTAGGAAGTTTACGTAAGAACTTTCATTACTTTAGGTGGATGCAGCATTATCGTACAAACTAAAAGCCACCGCTCTGACAAGTCACCAATGGGAAAATAAGTTTTCGAGTCTCTGGCCACTTGATGTTTTAAAAACAAATTCAGCTTCTGCGGAGACTTTTTCATTTAGGCTTAGACGCTTGCGGTGATCAGCACGCCATTCATTGTTGCGCCAGAGAACGCCAAACCTCATTACCTTGAGCACACTTGCCTCCAGAACAAAGAACCTGGCCAATTTAATCTCAGATGTGCTGCCTCGGTAGTCGATCAAATCAATTTCTGTAAGATGGAGATCAAGGCATTCGATGAGATTGTTATAGTGCAGCACATTTTTCACTTTCGGGTCTTTTTTATCTGCAAAAGAAAAGAACATATTAGAGCAGTTGGCTGCATAAGATTGTCGTGTCATCAAGAGGTACCAATATCATTTGCTCATACGATAGGGTTGGCTGGCTAGTGATATTTTTTCACTACAAAATTGGAAGAGTAAACCAGGACGGAGGTAGTACTTGCTCTTAGGGTAACCATAGTTACTGGAGTAGTCTAAGTTACTTTCCACTATGACTAGCCTAGGCTACTATAGTAGTACAGCATAAAAACGATGCAGGTGATCACGTGAGAAAAAATACTAAAAACATTTCTTTTGGTGCAGTGCGTAGATGCAGTTTTGAACACTACACTTGTCATTGTAATTTGGGGAAATTACGAAAAAATTGAGCTACATTGTGATTACCGTTTACTTATAGGAAAGAAGTTTCACCTCGATGAGTAGCTTCTCCGTGCACGGAAAGCATTTAAGGAATCCAACAACTTGATCCAGATTGGGGCCAATAGATTTTAGTGCTAAGATCTTCACTGTGCGCATGGACTGGGTCAAGCTTGTGGGAATCATTTTCTGGAAGACGGTCGTAAATACATCAAGAAGAAATTAAAAAATGTGAATTTCAAGAAGACGGAGAAGAAGATGAGTGTTGTACCTGAACGATTACGGATCCAATAAAGAGTTCAGAGAATTTGGCATACGAGTACACCAATGTTGTCAATTTCGGCGCGTCAATGACCCTGATTTTTGTTGGACCTTCTAGATCTGATACAAGCAATCTCTCAAGGAAAGGTGCATTCTCAACGACCATAACGTGGAACAGCTGGAGTGATCTCTTCCCAATCGATGTCTTGTTCTGGGGCCAGCAAGACACATAAATCCATCGGAGATTCATCGAGGTGACGTGGAGGCTAATGAACCTGTGGATCTGCTCAAGATGAAGGTACTCGAGCGCAGTACAGCTGCGGAGCAGGTGCTCCATAGCCTTCTTCGAGATGACAATGTTGAAGAGGTCGAGCTGCTTGAGTTGAGGGAGAAGAAGGGTGTAACACCCCAGATATGATTTACCTAATATGTAATCTAACTCTTGCCGTTTTCGGCGTTAAGTTATTTTATTTTCTCGGGTTCGGGTTTTTGTCTCCGTGTGTTGTTGTTGTTGTCATGCATCTCATATCATGTCATCATGTGCATTGCATTTCCATACGTGTTCATCTCATGCATCCGAGCATTTTCCCTGTTGTCCGTTTTGCATTCCGGCGCTCCGTTCTCCTCTGGTGGTCATTTCTACCTTTCTTTCGTGTGTGGGGATTAAACATTTCCGGATTGGACCGAGACTTGCCAAGCGGCCTTGGCTTACTACCGGTAGACCGCCTGTCGAGTTTCGTACCATTTGGACTTCGTTTGATGCTCCAACGGTTAACCGAGGGACCGAAAAGGCCTCGTGTGTGTTGCAGCCCAACACCCCTCCAATTTGGCCCAAAACCCACCAAAACCTTCTCCATCATCTAGAGCGTTCGATCACGATCGCGTGGCCGAAAACCGCACCTCATTTGGACACTCCTAGCTCCCTCTATGCCTATAAATAGCCCCCCTCCGAAATCCATGGGTCCTTCTTCCCCAAACCCTAAAAAAATCATCTCCGCCGCCACCGGACACGTCCGGACGGCGCCGGACGCGTCCGCCGCCGCCTCCGCGCCAACCCGCTCGCGCCACGTGTCGCGCCGCTGCCCCCTCCGCCGCCGCCTGTCACCCGCAGTCGCGCCTCGCGCCTCCCGCCTCCGCCGCCCGCGCCCGTGCCCTTCGCCGGCGGCCGCCGCCGCCTTGGTCGCCGTGCGCCGTCGCCTGGGCCGGTTCGGCGCCGGACCCCGCCGCCTTGGTCGCCGTCCTCGCTGCCGTCGAGATCCGGCCGCGGGAGAGCCGGATCCGCCTCCCCGACCACTCTTCGGCGCCGCCCCACGTCCACATCGCCAGACAAGGCCGCCTGCGCTCCGGTCAACCTCGGTTCACGTGAGAACCCTAGATCTGGAGGTCCAATTTTTCTTCTAAGTCCCCGTTTTCCAGATTCAAATGCCCTTGTTCATCGTGTTGTAACTTTGCATCCGTAGATCCGTTTTGGGCATATAGCATATCAAATTGTTCATCTCAGAGAGCACATCAATTCATCTCACTACATCATTTTCATTTGAGTTCATCTTGATGCCCGAAATGCTGTTGGAAGAGTGCTATTTGAGATAATTGCCAGATCTGCTGATCCAAATAGCTATTTGTCATTTTTGCCATGATTAATGTGTGCATGATATGCCCCTGAGCTCTACATGAGTTTTGTTATATGCTTTGCCATCTTTCCCGAGGTGCCATACATGTTTTTTTGTGATGTGTGTGGTGACTAGCACAAGCTTGCAAAGTGGTGCTTTCGTTAATGCTGATTTTAGGGACTTAGCAATTCCACTAAGTCCTTGAGCTGTTCTTATCAATATGCCATATGTTTATGTTGTTTCCTAGTGATTCGTGCCTCTTTTGAGGATGATCAGTAAGGATGATTTGTTAATCTTGTAGTGCTCTATCCATCCATGTCTTTGTTTGCAATTATGGAGCACCCTAGCTTGAGTCAATCAAGCTCTACTTTTTCTATTTCGTGAATCTGGGCAGATTGTCTACTTGTTAGAGATTTTGCCGAGGATGTTGTAGTTGATCCGTGCATGCTATGTTATTGTTCTTGCCATGTCTAGCTTGTATAATGTGTATTCTTGATGGGTGTATGCTTAGATGGTCATGCCTTGCTCTGTAGTGAGTGCATCGAGCTCGTAAACATGCCTACTTGATATCTGATTTGCATGCTCCAGTTTTTCACTAAGTCTATGATCTGATTATGTTTTTGCCATGTTCACATGCTTGCAATTGTATTTTCTGATCCCTTTTGTCTCAAGGTCACTAAGGGACTTTTGTTAAGCTCTTTGAGTATCTTCATTCCATGCTTTACTTTGCCATGTTCAGGCCCTGTAGCATATAGTTTTCATGCTCCAAAGGTGTGCTACCTGACCTGAAATTCCAAACAAGTGTTAATTTCACTAAGTGTGGAATCTGTTTTCCAATTGCACTTTTGCCATGCTTGTTTGAACCTGATAATGGATGAATTGGTCATAGCTCAGTGTTCCTCTTTTGTTAAGCATCATGAATGGATCCCTGCCATGTTTGGTTGCTGTAGCATAATTATCTTGTTGCATTTAGATGGCTACTTGCTGTATATCGCAAACCGGTGCCGTATTTGTTTTGCTTGCCATTTCCAAACCGTGTCTCCGATTCTGGTGTTCTTTATATCGTTTTCAAGCGAAATCATCTCACCTTTCCAGTGGCACACTTGGATTTCCAAGTTGAGGCCAGGTTCATTCATCTCTTGTCAAATCTTGCATATGCATCACATATCGCATCCCGCATAGCATACCATGTTTGCATCATGTTGTTTGAGCCTTGCACGTGGTTGATTGTGTTCTTGTTGATTGTTTGTCTTGTTTGGGTAGAGCCGGGAGACGAGTTCGCTAGCGAGGAGCCCGTAGAGTTTGCTTTCGAGGATCCAGTCAACTCTAACAACTTTGCAGGCAAGATGATCATACCCTCGAAATCACTTCTATCTTTGCTTTGCTAGATGCTCGCTCTTTTGCTATGCCTATGCTACGATGCCTACCACTTGCTTATCATGCCTCCCAAATTGCCATGTCAAACCTCTAACCCACCATGTCCTAGCAAACCATTGATTGGCTATGTTACCGCTTTGCTGAGCCCCTCTTATAGTGTTGCTAGTTGCAGGTGAAGATTGGAGATCGTTCCTTGTTGGAACATTATTTACTTGTTGGGATATCACTATATTATCTTGTTATCTTAATGCATCTATATACTTGGTAAAGGGTGGAAGGCTCGGCCTCTCGCCTGGTGTTTTGTTCCACTCTTGTCGCCCTAGTTTCCGTCATATCGGTGTTATGTTCCCGGATTTTGCGTTCCTTACGCGGTTGGGTGATAATGCGAACCCTTTGATAGTTCGCCCTGAATAAAACTCCTCCAGCAATGCCCAACATTGATTTTACCATTCACCAACTAGCCTTTTTTTCCCTTGGGTTTCGCGGACTCAAGGGTCATCTTATTTTAACCCCCCCCCCCTCGGGGCCAGTGCTTCTCTAAGTGTTGGTCCAACCGAGCGATGTTCGGGGCTACCAGGGCAACTCTGGGCTGGCCTACCCGATGTCTTGCTCATCCGATGTGCCCTGTGAACGAGATATGTGCAGCTCCTATCGGGATTTGTCGGCACATCTGGGTGGTGTTTCTGGATTTGTTTTAACTTGTCGAAGTGTCTTGTAGAACCGGGATACCGAGTCTGATCGGAATGTCTCAGGAGAAGGTATATCCTTCGTTGACCATGAGAGCTTGTCATGGGCTAAGTTGGGACCCCCTGGAGGGAATGAACTTTCGAAAGCCGTGCCCGCGGTTATGGGCAGATGGGAATTTGTTAATGTCCGGTTGTAGATAACTTGAACCTTAACTTAATTAAAATGGATCAACTGTGTGAGTTACCGTGATGGTCTCTTCTCGGCGGAGTCCGGGAAGTGAACACGGTGTTGGAGTAATGCTTGCCGCAGGTTGTTCTCTAGTTATTTGTTCGTGCTTTGCCTTCTCATCTCGCTCTCTTTTGCGTACAGGTTAGCCACCATACATGCTAGTCACTTGCTGCAGCTCCACATATTTACCTTGCCTTTCCTATAAGCTTAAATAGTCTGGATCGCGAGGGCGCGAGATTGCTGAGTCCCTGTGGCTCACAGTTTACTTCCAAACCTGGTGCAGGGCCTGATGATTCCGTTCCAGATGATGCGCTTGAGCTCAAGTGGGAGTTCGATGAAGCTTCCCATCGTTACTATGTGTCTTTCCCTGATGATCAGTAGTGGTGCCCAGTTGGGGCGATCGGGACCGTGTCGCATGTTGGGTTGATCTTTTATTTTGGCACCGTAGTCGGGCCATGAGTGATTGGATGATGTAATGCTATTTATGTACTTTGTTTGACGTGGCGAGTGTAAGCCAACTATGTACCTTCCTCTTTTATTATCTATATTACATGGGATGTTGTGAAGATTACCTTACTTGCGACATTGCTTTCAATGCGGTTATGCCTCTAAGTCATGCTTCGACACGTAGGAGATATAGCCGCATCGAGGGCGTTACAAGTTGGTAATCCGAGCCTTCCCCGACCTTAGGATCCCCATTGCTTGATCGTTATTAGCGGTCGAGTTGAGTCTAGAAAAATGTTTTGAGTCATTTAGGAATTATATAGCGGAGAGATTAGGAATTCTTTTTACTCCCCAGTCCCTTCATCGTTTTGGTAAGGCATCCTGACGTAGAGTTTTGACTATTCTCTTATCAAATTTCACAAAAAAAAATTAGGATCACGCGGGTATCTTAGAATCGTTCCGATGGTTTTGTGACGAGAACATTGTTCTTGGTGCCTCCTGTCATTTAGGGGTTGTGGCAGTGTCCCGGGGAGTTGAGCTCCGAGGTGTTATCGTCACCATTTTATCGTTGCAGTTCTGGAATACCTGAGTTTAGTACGCCGACATCGAAAATCTCTTTTATGCAGTTGTTGGTGAGATAACCTCGACGCCACCCAGTACTGGGGCGGGAGTTCGGGAGTATTGTCATAACTTGTATAACGGATGCTTTTCGAAGGTTGAGGTAGATGGTTTCCGAAGTTTTTCTCGGTTATGTGTTGAAGGATGGATATAGCTGGATGTAGGAATTGCTATATTTGGGTGAGATATTATGCTTCCCTTGTATCCCCAACACCTGATTGCATAACCGGAAAGGTTCGGGAGTTTCATAGGTGGGAATTCTTGTAGCTCTAGTTCTTCTTCCACGAATATTTGGTTTGAGATTGGGATCTCTTACCGAGCATTCGTTCTTGATCCGTACCTTGTTGATTTATTCTTCTACCTAAATTCTACTGGCTTCTCAATTTATGGATATGTGACCATTTCAAGTGGAATGCATTCGTTCATTTTGTTCAGATGTGAAGACGAGTTATTGCAATTTCATTTCGTTGGATTCAGCTTCAATATTTGTCTATCAATGTGCTAATGGATGTCAAACTCTTCAGGATGGCTCCTCCAACGCGCACGACTCCGAATCCTGATCCGCCGCCACCTCCCCCTCCTCCGGAGGCATGGCAAGCTGTGATGGCCGCAACCAATGCAAACACGCAGTTGATCATGCAAATTCTTCAAGAGCGCAATCAAGCGAATCAAGGCAACCAAGGCAACAATCATAATCACTTTGCTACACTCAACCAGTTCCTTGCTAACGGGCCAAAGACTTTCAGCAATTGTGTTGAGGTAACTGATGCTGACGATTGGCTCATGGACTTATGCAAGCATTTCGAGTGCAGTAACATCAGGCCTGAGGACTTTGTCAAGTTCGCTTCCTTCCAACTCAAAGACCAAGCTGCAGAATGGTTCCAGCAGTACAAGGATTCCAGAGGAGGACGTGTGATTACCTGGGATGAATTCTATCAAGACTTCAAAGCTCATCATATCCCTCAGAGCGTGGTTGAAAGCAAGCGTGAGGAATTCCGCAACCTGAAGCAAGGCTCTTTGTCTGTCTATGACTACAACAAGTTGTTTCAGAAGCTCGCCCGCTTTGCTAAGCAGGACGTCCCTGACGAGAAGAGAATGATATACTAGTTCAGGGGTGGTCTCAGAGAAGAAATCCAGCTAGCTCTTGTTCTCTTTGAGCCCTTGAGATACGATGAGTTCTACAACATGGCATTGAATCAAGAGGCTGCCCAACTGAAGTGTGATGCTTCTAAGAAGCGAGTTAGAGATGCTACTCCTTCTTCCTCTACTCAAGTGGCCAAGCAGCAGAAGTATTGGCTTCCTCCTCCTCCGTTTCGTCAGCCGTATCAGAAGAGCAAAGGTGGCAGTGGATCTTCCCCCCCCCCCCACCCTGGCTTTCAGAACAAGACTTCGTCTCAAGCTCCAAGATCGAGTGCTCCGTATCACCGCCCGCTTTCAGAGGTCACGTGCAACAAGTGCCAACAGAAGGGTCACTATGCCAACAAGTGCTTCAATCAGAGGCGTCTCCCTCCTCCTCCTCTTGTGAGATCGGCAAGTACAGCTATGGTCAAGCATAACACCAAGTCCGCCAAGGTCAACTTGCTGAATGCAGCTCATGCAGAGGACTCGCCAGATGTGATTATGGGTAACCTTCCTGTTAATGACATTCCCGCAAGAGTTCTTTTTGACATTGGTGCATCTTTATCATTTTTATCGAAGCCTTTTGCATCCATGCATGATGTTCATACTATTGATTTGCCTAAGCCGATAGCGGTTTCTTCTCCGAGTTTGTTCATGAACACCAAAATGTTGGCTCCGGATGTGACTATCACGTTGGGCGATTACAAGTTTCTTTCTTCTCCAATGGTTCTTGGCAACTCGGATATTGATCTTATTCTCGGAATGGATTGGCTTTCTAAGCACAAGGCGCATCTTGATTGTGTAGCCAGGCAGATTCAATTGACTCATTCGTCTGAGGATGTGATTGTCTTTGCCGCTCGTGATGATACAATCCGTCTGTTTTCTCTCAATGAGAAGGGTGAACTGGATGCCATCTCGCAAATTCCAGTCATTTGCGAATATCAAGACGTCTTTCCAGAAGAGCTTCCAGGAATGCCTCCGCACCGGCCAGTTGCATTCGTCATCGATCTTGAGCCCGACATGGAACCAGTGTGCAAACGTCCTTATAAGCTCGGACCTGAAGAGTTGAAGGAGCTGAAGAAGCAACTCGATATTCAAGAGCGAATGGGTCTCATCCGACCTAGTTCTTCTCTATGGGGTTGTGGAGTTCTTTTTGTGAAGAAGAAGGATGGAACGGACCGACTTTGTGTTGATTACCGCCCATTGAACAAGAAGACTATCAAGAAAAAGTACCCACTTCCCAACATCAACGAGCTGTTCGAACAACTCAGAGGTGCCCAAGTATTCTCCAAGCTTGATCTCTGTATGGGTTATCATCAGATTCGAATCCGTGAGCAAGATATTCCCAAGACGGCTTTCAGGACAAGCTATGGTTCATATGAATACACAGTCATGTCTTTTGGCCTCGTCAACGCTCCTCCGACTTTCTATCGCATGATGAACTTCATCTTCAACGCCTACACCAATGACTTTGTTTTGGTCTATCTCGACGACATTCTGGTCTTTTCGAAGAACAAGGAAGATCATGCCAAGCACTTGCGTTTGGTGCTCGATAAGCTCAGGGAACATCAGTTCTACGCCAAGTTCTCAAAGTGCGAGTTTTGGCTCGATGAGGTTCTTTATCTTGGGCATATCATCTCTGCCAAGGGCATTGCGGTGAATCCTGAGAAGGTGTCTCCAATTGTGAATTGGGAACCACCTCAGAATGTGAAGCAACTCCGTAGCTTCCTCGGTCTCGCAAGCTATTGTCGAAGGTTCGTTGAAAACTTTTCAAAGATCGCGAAGCCTCTCTCAAATCTTCTCGAGAAGCACGTCAAGTACGTTTGGTCTCCGGAGTGTGACATTGCTTTCAACACTTTGAAAGAGAAATTGGTCACTGCTCCAGTTCTGACTCCCCCTGATGAATCCAAACCGTTCGAGGTCTTCTGCGATGCCTCTCTTCAAGGTCTTGGTGCAGTTTTGATGCAAGAGAAGAAAGTTGTGGCTTATACCTCTCGCCAGTTGAAGCCCAATGAGAAGAACTACCCCACTCATGACCTCGAGTTGGCGGCAGTTGTGCATACTCTTTTGACTTGGAGATATCCCTTATTGGGAAGAAAAGTGGACATTTTCACTGACCACAAGAGTCTCAAGTACATCTTCACTCAGCCTAATCTCAACCTCAGGCAGACTCGATGGGTCGAAATGATTCAAGAGTATAATCCGAGTATCGAGTATACTCCAGGCAAGGCCAATGTGATTGCTAACGCATTGAGCAGGAAGGCTTACTGTATCAGTCTAATTCTCAAGCCTTATCAACCCGAGCTTTGTGAAGCTTTCCGCAAACTCAATTTGCAAGTTGTTCCTCAAGGTTTCCTCGCCAACCTTCAAGTCTCTCCTACCTTGGAAGACCAGATTCGCCAAGCTCAGCTTCTTGATGCTATGGTGAAGAAGGTGAAGATTGGGATTTCCAAGAGTCAATCCAAGTACAAGTGCTACCGCCTTGATGACAAGGACACTCTCTTCTTCGAGGATCGTATTGTCGTGCCCAAAGGTGACCTTCGTAAAGTGATCATGAACAAGGCTCACAATTCTCTCCTCTCCATCCACCCTGGGAGCACGAAGATGTATCAGGACCTCAAACAGGCTTATTGGTGGACTCGAATGAAGCGCGAGATTGCTCAGTTCGTGAATGAGTGTGATGTCTGCAGAAGAGTGAAGGTAGAACACCAAAGACCAGCTGGTCTCCTCCAACCTCTTGCCATTCCAGAATGGAAGTTTGACCACATTGAGATGGACTTCGTGACTGGGTTTCCAAAGTCCAAACGTGGCAATGATGCTATATTCGTTGTCATTGACAAACTCACTAAAGTGGCTCATTTTCTGCCTATCAAAGAGTCTATCACTGCACATCAATTGGCGGAGCTGTATACCTCTCGAATTGTCTCGCTGCACGGTATTCCATAGGTGATCTCTTCAGACCGTGGCAGCATCTTTACCTCAAAGTTTTGGGATTCTTTTCAGAAGGCCATGGGCACCAACATCCGCTTCATCACTGCTTTCCACCCTCAAACTAGCGGTCAAGTCGAGCGTGTCAATCAGATTCTTGAAGATATGCTTAGGGCTTATGTGATCTCCTACGGCATGAAGTGGGAGGATTGTCTTCCATATGCTGAATTCTCCTACAACAACAATTTTCAAGCAAGTTCGGGCAAGGCCCCATTCAAAATTCTGTATGGCAAGAAGTGTCGTACCCCTCTCAACTGGTCTGAAACCGGTGAACGTCAGCTTCTTGGAAATGACTTAATCACAGAGGCAGAGGAAATGTGCAAAGTCATTTGAGATAACCTCAAAGCAGCGCAATCGCGCCAGAAGAGCTACTATGATAGTAAGCACCGTGATTTGGCTTTCGAGATCGAAGATCATGTTTACCTCCGTGTCTCTCCAATGAAAGGTACTCGTCGCTTCGGTATCAAAGGGAAGCTTGCCCCTAGATACGTGGGACCTTTCAAGATCGTCAACAAGAGAGGCGATCTCGCCTATCAACTCGAGCTTCCTTCAAACTTTGCAAATGTGCATGACGTGTTCCATGTCTCTCAGCTCCGCAAGTGCTTCAAGACTCCTGACCGCACCGTCAACTTCGAAGACATTGAGCTCCAAGAAGATCTCTCTTATCGTGAGCACCCCGTTGCTACTCTTGAAGAGACTGAACGCAAGACTCGAAATAAGTCAATCAAATTCCTCAAAGTCAAGTGGTCACACCATTCCGACCGTGAATCCACCTGGGAACGCGAGGATCACCTCCGTTCTGAGTACCCGGCGTTCTTCCAGTCCTAGATCTCCGGACGAGATCCTTTCGTAGTGGTGGAGTGTTGTAACACCCCGGATATGATTTACCTAATATGTAATCCAACTCTTGCCTTTTCCGGCGTTAAGTTATTTTATTTTCTCGGGTTCGGGTTTTTGTCTCCGTGTGTTGTTGTTGTCATACATCTCATATCATGTCATCATGTGCATTGCATTT
This sequence comes from Triticum urartu, assembly GCF_003073215.2. NCBI lineage: Eukaryota > Viridiplantae > Streptophyta > Magnoliopsida > Poales > Poaceae > Triticum > Triticum urartu. The sequence goes on along the minus strand of NC_053023.1, from coordinate 108,703,908 downwards.
GCATACGTGTTCATCTCATGCATCCGAGCATTTTCCCCGTTGTCCGTTTTGCATTTCGGCGCTCCGTTCTCCTCCGGTGGTCATTTCTACCTTTCTTTCGTGTGTGGGGATTAAACATTTCCGGATTGGACTGAGACTTTCCAAGCGGCCTTGGCGTACTACCGGTAGACCGCCTGTCAAGTTTCGTACCATTTGGACTTCGTTTGATGCTCCAACGGTTAACCGAGGGACCGAAAAGGCCTCGTGTGTGTTGCAGCCCAACACCCCTCCAATTTGGCCCAAAACCCACCAAAACCCTCTCCATCATCTAGAGCATTCGATCATGATCGCGTGGCCGAAAACCGCACCTCATTTGGACACTCCTAGCTCCCTCTATGCCTATAAATAGCCCCCCTCCGAAATCCATGGGTCCTTCTTCCCCAAACCCTAAAAAAATCGTCTCCGCCGCCACCGGACACGTCCGGACGGCGCCGGACGCGTCCGCTGCCGCCTCCGCGCCAACCCGCTCACGCCACGTGTCGCGCCGCTGCCCCCTCCACCGCCGGCCCACCAGGCCCGCGTGGGGCCCTGCCGGGTCCGCGCGCCCGCCGCCGCCTGTCACCGGCAGCCGCGCCGCCCGTGTCCGCGCCCTTCGCCGGCGGCCGCCACCGCCTTGCTCGCCGTGCGCCGCCTCCTGGGCCGGTTCGGCGCCAGACCCCGCCGCCTTGGTCGCTGTCCTCGCCGCCGTCGGGATCCGACCGCGGGAGAGCCGGATCCGCCTCCCCGACCACTCTTCGGCGCCGCCCCGCGTCCACATCGCCGGACAAGGCCGCCTGCGCTCCGGTCAACCTCGGTTCGCGTGAGAACCCTAGATCTAGAGGTCTAATTTTTCTTCTAAGTCCCCGTTTTCCAGATTCAAATGCCCTTGTTCATCGTGTCGTAACTTTGCATCCGTAGATCCGTTTTGGGCATATAGCATATCAAATTGTTCATCTCAGAGAGCACATCATTTCATCTCACTACATCATTTTCATTTGAGTTCATCTTGATGCCCGAAATGCTGTTGGAAGAGTGCTATTTGAGATAATTGCCAGATCTGCTGATCCAAATAGCTATTTGTCATTTTTGCCATGATTAATGTGTGCATGATATGCCCCTGAGCTCTACATGAGTTTTGTTATATGCTTTGCCATATTTCCAGAGGTGCCATCCATGTATTTTTGTGATGTGTGTGGTGACTAGCACAAGCTTGCAAAGTGGTGCTTTCGCTAATGCTGATTTTAGGGACTTAGCAATTCCACTAAGTCCTTGAGCTGTTCTTATCAATATGACATATGTTCATGTTGTTTCCTAGTGATCCGTGCCTCTTTTGAGGATGATCAGTAAGGATGATTTGTTAATCTTGTAGTGCTTTATCCATCCATGTCTTTGTTTGCAATTATGGAGCACCCTAGCTTGAGTCAATCGAGCTCTACTTTTGATATTTCATGAATCTGGGCAGATTGTCTACTTGTTAGCGATTTTGCCGAGGATGTTGTAGTTGATCCGTGCATGCTATGATATTGTTCTTGCCATGTATAGCTTGTATAATGTGTATTCTTGATGGGTGTATGCTTAGATTGTCATGCCTTGCTCTATAGTGAGTGCATCGAGCTCGTAAACATGCCTACTTGATATCTGATTTGCATGCTCCAGTTTTTCACTAAGTCTGTGATCTGATTATGTTTTTGCCATGTTCACATGCTTGCAATTGTATTTTCTGATCCCTTTTGGCTCAAGGTCACTAAGGGACTTTTGTTAAGCTCTTTGAGTAGCTTCATGCCATGCGTTACTTTGCCATGTTCAGGCCCTGTAGCATATAGTTTTCATGCTCCAAAGGTGTGCTACCTGATCTGAAATTCCAGACAAGTGTTAATTTCACTATGTCTGGAATCTGTTTTCCAATTGCACTTTTGCCATGCTTGTTTGAACCTGATAATGGATGAATTGGTCATAGCTCAGTGTTCCTCTTTTGTTAAGCATCATGAATGGATCCCTGCCATGTATTTTGGTGCCATGTTTGGTTGCTGTAGCATAATTATCTTGTTGCATTTAGATGGCTACTTGCTGTATATCGCAGACCGGTGCCGTATTTGTTTTGCTTGCCATTTCCAAACCGTGTCTCCCATTCTAGTGTTCTTTATATCGTTTTCAAGCGAAATCATCTCACCTTTCCAGTGGCACACTTGGATTTCCAAGTTGAGGCTAGGTTCATTCATCTCTTGTCAAATCTTGCATATGCATCACATATCGCATCCCGCATAGCATACCATGTTTGCATCATGTTGTTTGAGCCTTGCACGTGGTTAATTGTGTTCTTGTTGCTTGTTTGTCTTGTTTGGGTAGAGCCGGGAGACAAGTTCGCTAGCTAGGAGCCCGTAGAGTTTGCTTTCGAGGATCCAGTCAACTCTGACAATTTTGCAGGCAAGATGATCATACCCTCGAAATCACTTCTATCTTTGCTTTGCTAGATGCTCGCTCTTTTGCTATGCCTATGATACGATGCCTACCACTTGCTTATCATGCCTCCCAAATTGCCATGTCAAACCTCTAACCCACCATGTCCTAGCAAACCGTTGATTGGCTATGTTACCTCTTTGCTCAGCCCCTCTTATAGCATTGCTAGTTACAGGTGAAGATTGGAGATCGTTCCTTGTTGGAACATTATTTACTTGTTGGGATATCACTATATTATCTTGTTATCTTAATGCATCTATATACTTGGTAAAGGGTGGAAGGCTCGGCCTCTCGCCTGGTGTTTTGTTCCACTCTTGCCGCCCTAGTTTCCGTCATATTGGTGTTATGTTCCAGGATTTTGCGTTCCTTACGCGGTTGGGTGATAATGGGAACCCCTTGATAGTTCGCCTTGAATAAAACTCCTCCAGCAATTCCCAACATTGGTTTTACCATTCGCCAACTAGCCTTTTTTTCCCTTGGGTTTCGTGGACTCAAGGGTCATCTTATTTTAACCCCCCCCCCCCTCGGGGCCAGTGCTTCTCTAAGTGTTGGTCCAACCGAGCGATGTCCGGGGCTACCATGGGCAACTCTGGGCTGGCCTGCCCGACGTCTTGCTCATCCGGTGTGCCCTGAGAATGAGATATGTGCAGCTCCTATCGGGATTTGTCGGCACATCTGGGTGGTGTTGCTGGATTTGTTTTAACTTGTCGAAGTGTCTTGTAGAACCGGGATACCGAGTCTGATCGGAATGTATCGGGAGAAGGTATATCCTTCGTTGACTGTGAGAGCTTGTCATGGGCTAAGTTGGGACGCCCTGCAGGGATTGAACTTTCGAAAGCCATGCCCGCGGTTATGGGCAGATGGGAATTTGTTAATGTCCGGTTGTAGATACTTGAACCTTAACTTAATTAAAATGGATCAACGGTGTGAGTTACCGTGATGGTCTCTTCTTGGCGGAGTCCGGGAAGTGAACACGGTGTTGGAGTAATGCTTGCCGCAGGTTGTTCTCTAGTTATTCATCCGCGCTTTGCCTTCTCGTCTCGCTCTCTTTTGCGTACAGGTTAGCCACCATACATGCTAGTCGCTTGCTGCAGCTCCACATATTTACCTTGCCTTTCCTATAAGCTTAAATAGTCTGGATCGCGAGGGTGCGAGATTGCTGAGTCCCTGTGGCTCACAGTTTACTTCCAAACCTGGTGCAGGGCCTGATGATTCCGTTCCAGATGATGCGCTTGAGCTCAAGTGGGAGTTCGATGAAGCTTCCCGTTGTTACTATGTGTCTTTCCCTGATGATCAGTAGTGGTGCCCAGTTGGGGCGATCGGGACCGTGTCGCATGTTGGGTTGATCTTTTATTTTGGCACCGTAGTCGGGCCATGAGTGATTGGATGATGTAATGCTATTTATGTACTTTGTTTGACGTGGCGAGTGTAAGCCAACTATGTACCTTCCCCTTTTATTATCTATATTACATGGGATGTTGTGAATATTACCTTACTTGCGACATTGCTTTCAATGCGGTTATGCCTCTAAGTCGTGCTTCGACACGTAGGAGATATAGCCGCATCGAGGGCGTTACAAAGGGCGGGCGCAGCATTAATCTGGGGAAGATGGCAGGAGCTGAAGCTGGCGCGGTGCAGCGTTGGCGTGAGGCAGAGCGCGGACGGCGGCAGAGAGCGACATCGTCCAGCTTCAAAGCTGAGCTCCTCGAGCTGATCTAGGGCGGGGTATAAGAACCACTCGTCGAACTTGGGTTGGACCTTGCAGTTGGTACTGAACATGCGGATGTCAAGGCGTCTGGCTGGCCCAGGGTACGATGAAAGGATGTTGGAGACTGCATCCATGTGTTTGCAATCCCCGTCGCAGAGGCAGCTGTCGACGGTGAGGTTGAGGGGGACGCAACGCCAGAGGGGGCGCCACCGCCGGGAGAGCAGGGCGGTCCGCACGGCAGATTTTGTGGGGAGGAGGCTGATGATGACGAGCAGCATGTCGTCGGGGGGCTGCTGATGAAGTCCAGGCTCGCCGGATGCAGTTTTGGCTCGAGCCGCCTCCGCTTGTTGGCTGCCTCGCCGTCCATCTCAACCGGCGGCGACGCCGGTGTACACGTGTGCTGGTGTGTGTTGTGTGCTGGGTGTGCGCGAGTGTGTCCTTCTGTACATGCCGCCGCGCAGTGGTGAATTGTGTGCGAGTGCATCCTTCGCGTGCAAGAAGTTTGTCCTCAATGCGCCCTCAATTTACTAGCGTGCGGGGTGCTACCCCGAGTGGTTTCAACTTTGTTTACTTCACCGCGTGTCAGATGGGCCTCTAGTTTACTTATTTTCACCCACTGCCACATGGGCCAGCACACGAAGATACAGAACACGAGCTGACAAGGCAGCATGTGGATTGGTTGACCGGTCAACTAAACAATATACGGAGCTATACGCTGACACAGTGAGCGTATAATCCATCGGTATAGAGAGTTCGAGTGAGAGGGGAGGCCCGTGAGAGATAGCAGAGAGAGAGAGAGAAAGAGCTACTCCCTCCGTTCGATAATATAGTTCCAACAATTTTTTAAGTCAAACTTTTGAAACTTTGACCAAGTTTATAAACAAATTACTTATATCTACAATACCAAAGATAAATGAGAGTATGAAGTAAGTACATGTTGTGATGAATCTAATGATTGTTCCAGATGTAAATGTTTTTCTCCACATATACCTGGTCAAACTTTTCTGAGGTTTGACTTTTCAAAACATCCATATGCTTATGGACATGACAGAGTCCCTAACTAGAGAGAGAGAGAGGGAGAGAGAGAGAGAGTGAGTGAAAAAAGTGTGTGTGCGTGTGTGAAAGAGACATGGACAACACACGATAAAAGTAGAGAAAAGGCATGCGTGTCTTATGCAAACATATCACACATGCATCTTTGACAACGGAGGCAAGGTGAGGAGATAGTGTGTGGTTGTTTGGAACCGAGAGAGCAAGACCCCTAGCACGTGGCCAGGAAGGGTCTAACAAACAAGGGAGAGAGGTCGAGAGAGACGTACGGAGAAAATGCAGACATGGGGAGGAGAGAGTGTATGTTTGTCATAGAGAGATCCCCTGGAGATCGTGATGGGACTACATGGGTGGGAGATCGAGCGACAAGGTGTGTGCGCGATAGAAGATGCCCCGAGAGATATCGAAATAGACGTATGTATGGAAGGAGACAATACGTGTGTTCTTGGTGGCTAGTAAGAGATAATCATACTTAGGAGGGGGGAGTGCTTGCGCCTATGATGGAGTGAGGGATTATGGTACTTAGGGGGGTGCGTGTCACATGGAGAGAGAACAAGGGCGGAGAGTGTTGGATGGGTCTATATGTATAGCACAAGCGAGACATGTGTATGTGTGAACCAGGGAGATATAAGGCCAGTTTGGCTTGCGTCCTGAGCATCTTTTGCCTGGCCTGGGGTTGTGGCTGGATTTCATGCATGCTTGTTTGGTTGCTACCCTGTGAAAAAGAAAGCCCGCCTGGTCTGGGTTCCCTTGCACTTTAATTAGCCTAGCTGAACTCCAGACACTGCAAGTAGCCTGGCCCAGGCGACAGCTTTCGAACACCTGGCCGTTCCTGGTCGTGTGGCCACGAGGCTAACAGCAATGTGGATGGATATTAGCATTAAATAATTGATGCATGGATTGATTGATGGGACGTTGATGCTTTGCCTGGCCCAGGCATGAACCAAACGCTTCATCACCACACAAGCCTGGCCAGGCAAAAATATTTTACATCTCACATCCGCACCAGGCAGTACCGGCCATCAAGGCATGAGGGTCAGGTCACGAACCAAACTAACCAATAAAGTTTGAGAGAGATTGAGGAGCCCCGATAAGGCTGAGTGGTGTGTTAGATAGCTGAGAGGGGGAAAGAGATATTCCATCCGCTCGATAATGCAGTGCATGTAAATTTTTTAGAAGTCAAACATTGGAAACTTTGATCAGGTTTACGCAAATGTTATTTATATCTACAATACCAAAGATACATCATACAAAACTACATCTCATGGTGAATCTAGTGGTATATGTCTGCCGTACTAGATGTAATTCTTTTTCTCCACGTACATGGTCAAACTTTGTGATGTTTGACTTTTCAATAAATCTATATGCTATGGACCGAGGAGAGTGCCTCAGTCTAGACAGATCAAGTGCGTGTGAAGGAGAATGAGTAAGTGTGCAAAAAGAGTATGTGTGTGAAAGAGAGTGACAACAAACGATAAATTAGAGAGAGTGTGTGTTTTTTTGTTTCTTATGCGAACATATCACGCATGCATCTGCGAGATGGAAAAGCGAGGCGAGTAGATACACGAAGATAGCTAGTGTGTGATTGTTTGCAACGGAGAGAGAAACCCCTGTAGCACATGTCCAATAGAGGTCTGGCCAACAAGGAACAAAGGTCGAGAGGGACACATGGATGGCATGGACGCATGGGGAGGGAGAGAGGGTGTGTTTGTGATAGAGAGATCCCGTCGAGATCGTGAGGGGACTATATGGGTGGAAGATTGAGGGAGTGTGTGCGCGATAGAAAGATGCCCCGAGAGAAATCGAGATAGACCATGCACATGTTTGTGATGGAGACTAAGATTAGCTAGTCATATACATATAGGAGGGACTGCGTGTGCCTACAATTGAGTGAGAGACCATCATACTTGGCTAGCTGGGCATGAGATTGTGTGTGTGCGCGTGTGAGATGGAGAGAGAACGAGGGGGAGAGATAGAGTTTTAGATGGGCCTATCGAGTGCGAGTGAGATATGCATGTGTATGTGTGACCCAGGTGGATGGAGAGTTTGAGAGAGGGGGAGAGCTCCGAGTCGACATAGTGGTGCGTGAGAGAGTTACGGGCAAAGAGCCAATGAATTTGTGTGCGTACGATGAGTGCACCCAAGATATCTAGCTTGGACTAGCTAGAGTATCATACATAGTGTGCGAGAGAGACCTATAGATGGTGTATATATGCATGCGAACTAGAAAGACCCCCCCCCCAACACACACACAAAGAGAGAGAGAGAGAGAGAGAGAGATGGAGAGAAAGGGAGAGGGACCAACAAGGTTTTTGTGTTGGATGCATGCGACAGAATTGAAGATTGTCGGCGAGAGAGAGAGACAGAGAACAGGAGTCCGAGAGAGGGGGAGGTCGCGTTTTATGCATCAAAGACTGATATAAACCATGTTTCGATATAAACTTGCATTCAAATATTTAAATTGGAGAACATGTTGTCTGCAATCCACACATGAACGGATATATGTGTATATCAAACAAGTTCATTAATTTGACTTTCAACATGTTCATGGAGTACTATAATACTGTACAACATGCTACTCGATTGAGGTGTTCAATTTTGGATTTAGTTCACTATTTTGACCTACTGAACGAGCTATTTCTTTGAATCGAGATATTTCATTTTGGGTTTGATTCGCGTTTTTGAGTGGGTCAACTATTTGTCATATAGTAAAGCGCTAGCAACGAGCATGTAAAAACACATTACTCCTGAGCATCATCTCTCCATCTAAAAAAGAAGTGGCAAGCTAATATTTCAAAATTTGATCCGAATCGACTTGGTAAGGTAGACGTGGATGCTCGTTCTCCCAAAATTTGAACGAACCTTTAAACATCTTCTCTGCTTGGTGGAATTTGCCCGAGCAAATAAATGGGAGACATGAAATTACCGTCCTATGTGGGACACGTATCAATTGGACCGTTGTACATCGAGGGTAGGTTCGTAACTTCATCCAAGCGTGCCTTCTCTTTGGCCGAAATGACATGTGCCGAATAATTCATAAACCATGGTCGGCAAAACACGCTCTCCTCGCCCAAAATAGCTCGCGCCCACTATTTCAAAACACACTCACCTCGCCCAAAATCGCTCGCGCCCACTATAGTTCAAAACACGCCCTCCTCGCCCGAAATCGCTCCCGCCCACTATTTGTGGAGAAGCAAAGTTACTCTACTATCCCCAACCCTCAATACACAGACCCAGGCCGAGAAGCCTATAGGCAAGGGTAGAACTGTAACTCCCCCTCACATTTCAGACAAATGCGTCCGTAAGACATGGTTCCACTCCCCTCCCAATTCCCGCCCGCCCGCCCCCATTCATACCTCGTGGGCACCAAATCACCTTCTCCCCGGGAAGCTCCCTTCTCTCAAGCCACGAAACCTAAGCCCCACCTCCATGGCGCCCCCCACCGCACCAATTTCACAGCTGCCCTCCTCCCTAATGCCGGAGACGCTGTCCATTTGCTGTCGTGCACAGGGCCGTGTGCCTCTTACTCCGTGCTGCCGGTGCTGCCTCAACGATGGCCGTGTGAACCGTATCGGAGCCGATTTACCCCCGTCGTTGTTCACGGCGCCGGAGCGGCTCCAACTTCGGATTCGTCCAGAGTCCTGGCGCTGCTTCCACGTAGCCATCGACCGTCGCGACATCGCTCTTTCCCTACCGCCGGTCGCCACCACAACCGTGTCGGCCTCACCGACTCGGCAGCTGGACCTGCCTACTTCACCATGCCGCCAGATAGGTCGCACCCTCATCTCAAATCACTTTATTTAGGCATCAGTTGTCTGAATTTTTATTATGAGCCAATCCATTCCCAATGGGAAGCAGCACCCCTCGAGGCGGCGGAGCTCCTAGGCTGCCGGTTGGCTGGTGTCTAATGTAAGAGTGCGGGGCCGCAAGTTCACCGCGGAAGCAGCACTTAGATGGCTATCTTTTAGAGTTGCGTGAGTTGAAGGTACTGTCGCCGCCGGATCTGGATGACGGGGAGTCTTTCTGGATTGGCCCGGGGGCGGCGCAACCATGGCAGTGCGGTGGGGCGGGGAGCGGGGTTTTGGCCGGGGCCACGGACGACGGAGGCAGGCTGCTCTGTCGTTGGTCGCTGGCTCTTCAGGGAAGATTCTGAACAGTGTCAGCCGGGAGGCACAAGACGGCCAGCCATCCGGCGTAGATCGGATAGTACCAAAATAAAATAAAATCGTGTGACCCCAATTTAGTCTTCAGTCAACAAACGTGTGACCACTCTCGTACCTTGCTATTGATCTCTTAGTGTATTTCTTCAGATCAAAGAGATATGTCGTTCTTAACATTATGTGTTATCTGCATCTTCAGACACACCGTCTTCTGACTCACCGCAGCTGCTCCAACAAGGGAAGCATACACCAGAAGGGAGCTATAGTCCCCACTCAACAGTTCCCTGCATCGAATGTGCGCGCCCGACATGGACAGCCACCACAACTGCAGGGCCATCGACAAGTCAGCACATGATGCTCACTCCTATGGATGGCAGCCATATAGGTTGTACCCTCATCTTACTTGTGTGCAACATTTATGGCTTTGTTATTCATCTAAGCATGGAAAATAGATTATCACATTTCACTGTATATTCATGCTGATCTCTTACGGGTCTTGTTCAGGAGTTAACGATGTTCCATAGTTCAGCTAAGATACTTGTTCTTTAGGTAATGTTGTTCCATAGTTATCATCCATCAGCCAATGCTATCCCACAGGCTGGTGATTATAGTATTATACCACTTCTAGTATTACCTATGTTGTTCTTTAATACTTTTCTGTGCCATCTAGTTAATCTTGAGTACAAACGATACATATTCTGTAGCTTTCATCTGTGTTCTCCCTTTAGTTTATGAGACCTGTTGCTGCTAGTTAACCCCAGTCCTACTATTTATGTCGTCTCCTACAGGCGCTCATTACATAAATCTAACTACTAGTTGTCTTCCATGCATGTCAGATATAATTGCACACACTGATATATCCACAAGAACCTCACGGAGCAATGTAAAGGCCAATAAACTTGATGTCAATGATACCCAATATGATGGAACATGTAAAGGTAGTTCTTCAGAAGACTTGTAGAAAGATGATGAATCCTCTTCACCCCACAAGGTCCTTGCTCTAACTTGGCCTGTGATATGGGTACAACATGCATATAATGTCCTGGAGTGTATCTACTCTGTTGCAATGCCATGTTCTTAGTATGCTGATCATGCATGTAAATATGTCATGCCTTCCTGTTTTTCAGTACCTATTCCATTCATGATAACATGTTTTCAAATTCAAGTACGGTCATTCTACTCTATCGCAATGCCATCTGCTTAATTTGGACATCATGCTTCTGAATATCTTATGCGTTATTATTCATCAGTATGTACTTCATCTGTCTACCATACCATGTTTTTTACATTGAAGTGTTGTTCTAGTGCTCTGTTGCAATGCCATCTTATTTTCCCAATCATACACGTGTATGTTGCCTTAGTTATTTTTGTATGTATTTCGCTAGCATACAGTTTTACATTCAACTAGTGTTTTTTTGCTGTGTTGTCCTGTCGTATCCCTAGTCTTACACCATACTCCCTCCGTCCGGATTACATGTTGCCGAAATGGATAAAAAGGAAGTATCTAGAACTGAAATACGCCTAGACCCATCCATTTTTTCCGGATGGAGGGAATACATGTCAATATGTCATGCATTTCTATTCTTCAGTACCTATTCCATCTCTCTGCTGTTGCATGTTTTATAATTAAAGCACCATTCTTCTATACAAGGCATGCAAGGGGAAGACGACTATGTTAGAATCTGAAGGGTTACAAACAAGGCCTTTGCAAAAGATCCAAACGCCAGGAGATAATAAACCAACTCCAGTTTTTATAGATACTGCTCCAGCATAGAGAAACCCAACTCTTACTGATAATAAGCAGATTCCAGTGGCCAAAGAACTAGTCCGCTCCAGTCCAGCAAAAATATGTCAACTCAATTCTAAGAAGCATGTGCGTATCCTTGCATCATGAAATTTTATAGCATGCTGATCATATTTTCTACATGTTTCTTACCCATCTCTCTTTTAGAAAAATAAGCTTAACAGATAGAAGAATTTCTGCAATAGTATCGTTTATGAGGAAAGATTCTTGCAGGAATTCTCTGTGCTCCAATGTAGATGTAAGTACCTGTTGTATATCACTATATTTTTACATCAGCATGTATTTTGTTAATCGGCATGAATCCAACCTTTATCTGATCTAAATTTAGTTGTAGCAAAATGTATGATTAAAGGCCACAATGTTGATTTTTGCAAGGAAAACTGCTTGGTAGTTTTGCATCCTGAGCTGCATGAGTGTACTATCTCATATCAGTGGGTTTGAATACTTTGGTTCTGAAGTGGGTTTTTCAGTGTTTTTTTACTGTGGTGTCCTGTCGTATCCCTAGCTCTTACATCATACTCCCTCCGTCTGGTTTAAATGTCGCAGAAATGGATAAAACTGGATGTATCTAGAACTGAAATACGCCTAGACCCATCCATTTATTTTCGGATGGAGGGAATACATGTCAATATGTCATGCCTTTCTATTCTTCAGTACCTATTCCATCTCTGTTGTAGCATGTTTTATAACTGAATCACCATTATTCTATATAAGGCATGCAAGGGGAAGACAGCTATGTTAGAATCTGAAGGGTTACAAACCAGGTCTTTGCAAAAGATCCAAACGCCAGGAGATAATAAACGAACTCCATTTTTCATAGATACTGCTCCAGCACAGAGAAACCCAACTCCCATTGATAATAAGCAGATTCCAGTGGCCAAAGAACTAGTCCGCTCCAGTCCAGCAAAAGAATGTCAACTCCATTCTAAGAAGCGTGTGCGTATCCTCGCATCATGAAATTTTATAGCATTCTGATCATATTTTCTACATGTTTCTTACCCATCTCTCTTTTAGAAAATATGGTTAAACGATACAAGACTTCCTCCATTGGGATCGTATTCGAGGAAAATATCTTGCGGGAATTCTCTATGCTCCAATGCTGATGTAAGTACCTGTTGTATATCACTATATTTTTACATCAGCATGTATTTTGTTAATCGGCGTGAATCTAACCTTTATCTGATCTAAAAGTAGTTGTAGCAAAATGTTAAAGGCGCCAGTGTTGATTTTTGTAAGGAAAACTGCCTGGTAGTTTTGCATACTGAGCTGCATGAATGTACTATCTCATATCACGCACATTACTAAATTGTAGTGCTTCTCTGGTTGCCCATTCATTCATTGTGTCAATGTTGCTTTCGTATTACCTTACCTGGCTGATGATAGTTGTGCCATATTGTGTTAATTTGGTGTAGGCTAGTTGCCCAAACGTTCGTTGTGTCAATGTTGCTTTCCTATTATCTGACTTGGCCAATGATAGCAATGCTAGTGTGTTAATTTTGTGCATGCTGCTAAAGATAAGAAGACAAACTCTAAAAACAGCAAGGCAACCCCATTGTTTCTTTCCAGTAAATCTAGGACAGGTAATATGGCAATAACTCATTATTAATCTGTTTGGTTCCCGTCCTAATTTATGTTATGATGCAGTGGTCGAGACACTCTCCACTATCAATAATACAAGCCTGCCAAAATCGTCATCTGAATCTGTTCAGTATCCTCTGTCTCGAATGCAATGGAATAAATGTATGTTTGTGAACCAATTAATGGCTGAAGCAATGATGGAAATGGTGGATGAATCAGAGGTGCAGAGTTGTGCGACACAACAACTGATCAATGTTTTCAGAGACAGTGTAGCAAAACAGCAAGAACTTGCCCACATGCTTATGGGCGTCATCTGTGCTGAGGTTGCAGATTGTGACGTTGTAGATGGTTAGGTTCTGCTCATTTATTTGCACTAGCATCAATCTTTGATTGCCCAGTGGATGTAATTTCCTGTAATATATCTTGGATGTGCAACGTTATTCCCTGTATGTCGTACCTTTGCTAGATCAGTTTTGGTCCTGTGCATAATTGCTCGTCGTAATGGGCTCAAATTATCTAATTTGGCCTAAAGACATGAACGAACTTTAGTGGGCCCATTAAGTTAATGGACCGTTACTAGGCCGAAAGTTAATGGTCGACCCTCTTACCTCCCGGGTCGTTAACAGGCCCTTACTAAGTTTGGGCTACATATGGCCCAACTATACTGTAGGCCTTCAGTAGGCCGAAAGAGACAGCAGGCTTATACTGGACCATGAAGAGCATGGGCCGCTAAGAGGCCGAAAGGCAGGTCGTATTGTAAACGGCCCAACTGTGTTGTGGGCCTTTAGCAGGCCGAAAGAGAAATCGGGCTGGTATTGGACCATGAAGGGCATGGGCCGTTAAAAGGCCAAAACTAAGGTCCGACTACAAATGGCCCAACTCATTTATGGTCCGTTAATAGGCCGAAAGGCACACAGGGCCGGGAATTAGCCCAACACTTAAATGGGTTGCTAAAAGGCCAAAACTCAGGTCCGACTACAAATGGCCCAACTGATTTATGGGCCGTCAACAGGCTGAAAGTGACACCGGGCCAGAAATTGGCCCAACACTTAAATGGGCCGCTAAAAGGCCGAACCTCAGGTCCGGCTACAAATGGCCCATCAGATTTATGGCCGTCAACAGGCTGAAAGACACACCGGGCCGGAAATTAGCCCAACATTTAAATGGGTCACTAAAAGGCCGAAAGATGTACATCCTGAAAATTGGCCCATCCATTAAATGGGCTGTTAACAGGCCAAAATCTCATCGGGCCGATATTGAGCCCAAATATATAGTGCGCTGTTAACGGGCTCGAACTAACGATGGGCTGCAATGGTGTCAAATCTTTAACGGGCCATTGACGGGCCGAATTGGCACATCTCGTATGGGCCGTGGGCTTAAATGGACCTGACACAAGTAGGCCTTATATGGGCCGGCCTGCTAATTTTTACTGGGTCGGCCTTTTTCACCGGAATGGGCCACTGTTGGGTCGTGCCACGTGTCGACCTATCATAGGCGCCTCCTGTCCAGTGAGTGGATGACATCTGTCCCAATGGTGAGGCAACACGTGTTTCCTTCAGCCAATCAGAATTTTACACGTGGGAATTTCCCATTGGTCAGGGCTGTTAACGGGTTATCGGATCCAAAATCCGACCCGATAGCTTAACGGCGTTCCGTTATGGTGGATGCCACGTGTCGGTCACCCTTGACGAAAGCACTTCTGTGACGCGCGATTTATCGTCATGGAAGTGGACACTTCCGTGATGATAATTTTGGTAATGTCATGGAACACTTGTACGACAGCACAGGTATGACTATCTTGATTCTGTCATAAATTTGTCGTGGATGTACATGCATGACAAAAAATGTGACCTACTATGACAAACACGTATCATCACGGAAGTGTATTTTTTTGTAGTGTTCACCGCGTCTTCCAAGAGACTCTTTTCCCTCGCATTGGGAATCTGGATATGGTCCACTCCTACCTCGTGGACATGCTTCTCTTCTGCCAGCATGAGAAGGAAGCAAACACTGGAGAGTCCCTGGACATTTCTCATGTTATGTGGTATGAACTTCTTTCTGCCATTTCTGAGCGCAAGTTCCTGATCTATGTTCCTTTCATCATGCTGCTCATTGAGAAGGCCTGGGCACATCACTATCCCAAGGCGGCGCTGGAAACTGGAGAGTTGATTTCTCATGATATCAAGCGTCTGAGGAAGAAGGACAATTGGGGCACCCAGGCCCCTCGTTCTGGTGATCCACCTTCTGAGGCTGACATGGAGATCGAGGACAAGGCTGAGTCCGACAAGGATGAGGACTATGAGCCCTCCAATGTGGAGCCCTCATGGGCTAAGAGGATTAAGCGCAAGATGAAGAAAATTTTCTGCATGGAGTCTCATGGCCACTACATGTCTCCTGTCTCTGAGAAGAAGGCCCGCAGACGTCACAAGGAGCTCATGCGCCAGTTGGGTGCCACTGTTAACAGCGAATCTGAGGAGAGGATCGCTGATGAGGAGGAGAGGGTTCATCAGCATTGCCCGTGGACCGATTCAGATGCTGAGCAGTTTCCGACCAATGACGGTGGTGCAGACGATCCCGCTGGGATGTGATGTTCGAGATCCTCGGCTTGCTATCACCTGGAGCCGTAGCAACACTCTTTACCCTTTTGGTGCCTCGATGCCAAAGGGGGAGAGAGTTTAGGGATTTGTGTTGTTGTTGTTGCCGTGTTGCGAGTGTGTCTTTGTGGTTTGTGGTGTCGTCGTGTTTTCTCGCCGTTTGCTTTGTTTGGTTTTGTGCCAGTAAGACCTAAGTTCCAGACATATAGTGTGAGATATATGCTACCTTATCTTTATCTTTTCATTATCTATGTCTATCTAGTACTTTGGTGCCTTATGAGTTGCATGCTTATCCTGTTATATACCCTGCTCTCATGTATCCTTTGCTTAGATCGTTGGACTATAAAATATAGGGGGAGTGTTGATCCTAATGTGTGTGTCTTGCATTCCAAAGGCACTACTAACTAGGTGCAAACATTCAGGGGGACCCCGTCTATATTTTGTAGTTCTAAGTATCTTTACTTTCATGTCTTATCCCTGTGCAAATCCCTGGTTGTCATCAATCCACCAAAAAGGGGGAGATTGTTAAGGCATATCTCTCTCGATGTAGTTTTGGTGATTGATGACAACATGTTTGCGGACTAATCATGTGCTTTGAGCATTTCAGAGATTCATCCTTTGGCACGAGACGATTTATTTCCCCTCGGAGTGTTATTCAAGACGGTGTAGCTCTTTCGTTTCTTGTTTGGTGGACTAGTTTCGTAGGAGTCGTTCTATCAAGAGGGGGTCCGCTTTTGGTAAGGGTTGGGTGGAATCAACACGTACACATCCTTTCCTCACCCTCTGAGCCGTTCCACTTCAATGGGGTGCTCTTTCCCCTTTCAGTGTGCTGTTTTGGGTCCAAGCGGTAGTACCACGGTACCCAGCGGTAGTACTGCTTGTGGGTCTCAGCCGTAGTACCGTTGCGGTAGCGGGCCCCTGCCGCGTCGACTCGAGGGGGTCTCCTCTCGTGTCGGGTTGTGCGGCACTTGCAGCGGTAGTACCGCTCGAGAGCAGTAGTACCGCCCTACCACCGCAGCGGTACCGCAGCGGGCTCAATTCCTGCACCGCACGGTAGTACCGCGAGGAGGAGCGGTAGTACCGTTGGGTCCAGTGATAGTACCGCTGCCCCCTGCGGTAGTATCGCCCTCTGCGGGGCTGTTTTGGGGGTTACGGTTGGATGGGTTCCCCTTTTATAAAAGGGGGTTCTCTTCTTCTTCGTTGACTTACCTCTTCCCCCAAAAGCTCCATTAATGCTCCAAGCTCCATTTTCGCCCGATCTCTCTCCCCAGCCAATCAAACTTGTTGATTTGCTCGGGATTGGTTGAGAAGGCACCGATCTACACTTCCACCAAGAGAAATTTGATTCACCCACTAATCCCTAGCGGATCATGTTACTCTTGGGTGTTTGAGCACCCTAGACGGTTGAGGTCACCACAGAGCCATAGTCCATTGTGGTGAAGCTTCGTGGTGTTGTTGGGAGCCTCCGATTAAGTTGTGGAGATTGCCCCAACCTTGTTTGTAAAGGTCCGGTCGCCACCTCCAAGGGCACCAATAGTGGAATCACGACATCTCGCATTGTGTGAGGGCGTGAGGAGAATACGGTGTCCCTAGTGGCTTCTTGGGGAGCATTGTGCCTCCACACCACTCCAACGGAGACGTACTTCCCCTCAAAAGGAAGGAACTTCGGTAACACATCCTCATCTTCACCGGCTCCACTCTTGGTTATCTCGTACCTTTACTTGTGCAAGCTTATTAGTGTTACTTCCCTTGCTTGCTTGTGTGCTTGTTGTTGTTGCATCATATAGGTTGCTCACCTAGTTGCACATCTAGACAACCTACTTTGGTGCAAAGTTTAATTTGGTAAAGAAAAGCTAAAAATTGTTAGTTGCCTATTCACCCCCCCTCTAGTCAACCATATCGATCCTTTCAAAGTTGCTTACATATTGGGCATCAAGATCTGTAGAGATAGATCAAGATGCTTAATTGGACTTTCACAAAGCACATACCTTGACAAAGTTTTGAAGAATTTCAAAATAGATCAAGCAAAGAAAGGGTTCTTGCCTATGTTACAAGGTGTGAAGTTGAGTAAGACTCAATGCCCGACCACCGCAGAAGATAGAGAGAAAATGAAAGATGTTCCCTATGCTTCAGCCATAGGCTCTATCATGTATGCAGTGCTGTGTACCAGACCTGATGTGTGCCTTGCTATTAGTTTAGCAGGGAGGTACCAAAGTAATCCAGGAGTGGATCACTGGACAATGGTCAAGAACATCCTGAAATACCTGAAAAGGACGAAGGATATGTTTCTCGTTTATGGAGGTGAAAAAGAGCTCGTCGTAAATGGTTACGTCGATGCAAGTTTTGACACTGATCCGGACGATTCTAAATCACAAACCGGTTACGTGTTTTTATTAAACAGTGGAGCTGTCAGTTGGTGCAGTTCTAAACAAAGCGTCGTAGCGGGATCTACATGTGAAGCGGAATACATAGCTGCTTCGGAAGCAGCAAATGAAGGAGTCCGGATGAAGGAGTTCATATTCGATCTAGGTGTCATACCTAGTGCATCGGGTCCAATGAAAATCTTTTGTGACAATACTGGTGCGATTGCTTTGGCAGGGGAATCCAGATTTCACAAGAGAACCAAGCACATCAAAAGACGCTTCAACTCCATCCGGGACCAAGTCCAAGTGGGAGACATAGAGATTTGCAAGATACATACGGATCTAAATGTTGCAGACCCGTTGACTAAGCCTCTTCCACGAGAAAAACATGATCAGCACCAAGGCTCCATGGGTGTTAGAATCATTATTGTGTAAACTAGATTATTAACTCTAGTGCAAGTGGGAGACTGAAGGAAATATGCCCTAGAGGCAATAATAAAGTTATTATTTATTTCCTTATATCATGATAAATGTTTATTATTCATGCTAGAATTGCATTATCCGGAAACATGATACATGTGTGAATACATAGACAAACAGAGCGTCACTAGTATGCCTCTACTTGACTAGCTCGTTAATCAAAGATGGTTATGTTTCCTAGCCATATACAAAGAGTTGTCATTTGATTAACGGGATCACATCATTAGCAGAATGATGTGATTGACTTGACCCATTCTGTTAGCTTAGCACTTGATCGTTTAGTTTGTTGCTATTGCTTTCTTCATGACTTATACATGTTCCTATGACTATGAGATTATGCAACTCCCGTTTACCGGAGGAACACTTTGTGTGCTACCAAACGTCACAACGTAACTGGGTGATTATAAAGGTGCTCTACAGGTGTCTCCGAAGGTACTTGTTGGGTTGGCGTATTTCGAGATTAGGATTTGTCACTCCGATTGTCGGAGAGGTATCTCTAGGCCCACTCGGTAATACACGTCACTTAAGCCTTGCAAGCATTGCAAATAATGAGTTAGTTGCGGGATGATGTGTTAGGGAATGAGTTAAAGAGACTTGCCGGTAACGATATTGAACTAGGTATTGAGACACCGACGATCGAATCTCGGGAAAGTAACATATCGATGACAAAAGGAACAATGTATGTTGTTATGCGGTTTGACCGATAAAGATCTTCGTAGAATATGTAGGAGCCAATATGAGCATCCAGGTTCTGCTATTGGTTATTGATCGGAGACGTGTCTCGGTCATGTCTACATAGTTCTCGAACCCGTAGGGTCCGCATGCTTAAAGTTTGATGACGGTTATATTATGAGTTTATGGTTTTTGATGTACTGAAGGTAGTTCGGAGTCTCGGATGTGATAGCGGACATGAATAGGAGTCTCAAAATGTTCGAGACATAAAGATTGATATATTGGACGACTATATTTGGATACCGGAATGGTTCCGGGTGAGATCGGGATAATACCGGAGCACCGGGAGGTTATCGGAACCCCCCGGGAGGTATATGGGCCTTAATGGGCTTTAGTGGAAAGGAGGGGAAAGGAGCAAGGGAGGGGGCGCCCCCCCCCCAAGCCCAATCCAAATTGGGAGGGGGGCCGGGCCCCCTTTCCTTCCTCCCTCCTTCCTCTTCCTTCCCTCTCCCTCTCCAAATAGGAAAAGGAGGAGTCTTACTCCCGGTGGGAGTAGGACTCCCCCCTTGGGCGTGCCTCCTCCCCTTGGCCGGCCCTCTCCTCCCCTCATTTATATACAGAGGAGAGGGGCACCCCATAGACACAACATTTGATCTCTTGGATCTTTTAGCCATGTGCGGTGCCCCTCTCCACCATAGTCCACCTCGATAATATTGTAGCGGTGCTTAGGCGAAGCCCTGCGACAGTAGAACATCAACATCGTCACCACGCCGTCATGCTGACGGAACTCTCCCTCAAAGCTCGGCTAGATCGGAGTTCGAGGGACATCATCGAATTGAACGTGTGCAGAACTCGGAGGTGTCGTACATTCGGTACTTGATCGGTCGGATCGTGAAGACGTATGACTACATCAACCGCGTTGTGCTAACGCTTTCACTTTTGGTCTACGAGGGTACGTGGACACATTGTCCCCTCTCTTTGCTATGCATCACCATGATCTTGCATGTGCATAGGAAAATTTTGAAATTACTATGTTCCCCAACACAAGCACCAATCTAAGGTTCCGTTACAAAGATTGAACACAAGAGATGAACTAGGTTTTGAGAGGAGATGGTGCTGTTGAAGATGTTGATGGAGATTGCCCTCCCAAAGATGGGAGAGTTGTTGGTGATGATGGTGACGATGATTTCACCCTCCGGGAGGGAAGTTCCGCCGGTGGAATCGTTCCGCTGGAGGGCAAAAGTGCTCCTGCCCAAGTTCCGCCTCGAGATGGCGGCGCTTCATCCCGAAAGTCTTCTCCTTATTTTTCTAGGTCAAAATGACTTATATACCAGAAGAGGGGCACCAGAGGTGGGCCGAGGAGGGCACAACCCACCAGGGCGCGCCTGAGCTCCCTGGCCTGCCCAGGTGGGTTGTGCCCACCTGGTGGGCCCCCTCGGGTAGTTATTTGCTCCAATATTCTTCATATATTCCAAAACAATTCTCCGTAAATTTTCAGCTCATTTGGAGATGTGCAGAATAGGTAGCTCTGACGTAGATTTTTCAGGTCCAGAATTCCAGTTGCCGGCATTCTCCCTCTTCGTGCAAAGCTTGCATATTATAAGAGAAAAAGCATTAGAATTACTCCATAATGCATTATTATGCATAAAAACATTATAAATAACAGTAGGAAAACATGATGCAAAATGGACGTATCAACTCCCCAACCTTAGACCTCGCGTGTCCTCAAGCGAAAACCAAAATCAAAAACATGTCCACATGCTTAGAGAGAGAGAGAGGTGTCGATAAAAACAAAATGTGGACATAGAAGCATCATGCATATTATTATAACAACAACAAACTTTAGCATAGAACTTTATCATAGAGCTTTCATCATATAACTTCTCATGAACAATTAACAATTCATCACAACATCGAAGTATAAAGCATAAACTCTATTGAAACCAACAAACTATGTTCTCAGCCAACTTCGCAACTACAATTCATCATGTTTTCAGGAAGGGTCACGTATCGGAGCCTTTTGGCAAGTCCACATACTCAACCATCATATAGTCTTCTATGATTGCTAACACTCACCGCATACACATGAGCAAAAAGTTTCAACCGGACACATAGGAAGATAGGGGCTTATAGTTTCGCCTCCCAACGTATTCACCTCAAGGGTGATGTCAACAATAATAACTCATGTTCACCCATATCCAACTGGATATATGTGCCTAGATCTTTCCTCACCACATGATGCTTGCAAAAGAGAAAATAAAAAGGAATGGGGAAGAATACTTTGACTCTTGCATAAAAGTTAATACATAAAAGTAAAAGATAGGCCCTTCGCAGAGGGAAGCAGAGGTTGCCATGCGCCTTTTTGGTTGTATGCTCAATCTCTTAGTGCAAAAGAACATCACGTTATATTGCCCTTGTGATAGCAACCTTTATTATGCAGTCTGTCGCTTTTATCATTTTGCCATAACAAGTTCGTACAACACTCAATTTTCTCTTACACTAAATGATCTAACACATTTAGAAGCATTTTTATTACCTTATTGCACCGATGATAACTTACTTGAAGGATCTTACTCAATCCCTATGTAGGTATGGTGGACTCTCAAAATAAGATTTGGTTTTAAGGGTTTTTGGATGCACAAGTAGTATCTCTATTTAGTGCGGAATTTTTGGCTAGAAAGATATTGAGCAAGCGCCATATGTTAAAGGATCTGTGATAATATAACTTCTATGTGAATATGAACAAACATAAATCATTATGTTGTCTTCCTTGTCCAACGTCAACAATTTTGGCATATAATATTTTCATGGGGGATCACAATCATAAAAGATGTCCAAGATAGTGTATTTGCATGTGAATCTTCTCTTCCCTTATTAATTCTTTAACGAATTGCATCATTGACCAATGCTATGTTTGTCAATCTCCAATAAATTTTACCACTTATACTTTTCCTTATGTGATGTCATTACTCACCATAAGATTAGCATTTGATTTGTTTCATTTATTTTCCTTTCTTTTTATTGAAACCTAAAAGTAAAGAAAGCAAAACTCAAACTAACCTTTATTATATATCTTGCACACGATTACAAAGATAGATAGATCACTAAGAAAACACTCGAAGAAAGATCGAACTAAACTTTCATTTAACTAAATCAAAAGATAACTAAAGATCGAACTAAGATAAATAAAGGCAAAGATAATGGTGGTGTTATGATACCAAGGCACCTCCCCCAAGCTTGGCACAAGCCAAGGGGAGTGCCCATACCATGAACTCAAGTCTCCTTTGGTGGTGAAGATGAAGGAGGTGGTGTTGATGATGAGGTAGTAGATTGTTTGTCCTACGGTTTCTATGGTAGTGGCTCACCGTCATAAGAGGAAGAACGAGTCTTGCGAGTCCTGCAGTTGGCAGCCAAACTCATACCTTTAAACCTTGCCTCATATTCAAAGACTTGGTTTTGAATATCATAGATATGGCTTTGCAAAAAGTTAATTTGGTCGATGAGGGAGAGGACGACGTCCTTCATGGACTGGCCATCCACCTTGAGATCACGGGTAGGATCCGTAATCATGAGGTAATTGACATTGAGTCCGCGCTCCACCATCCCCTTGCACTTGAAGACCTCTTGCTCCATGGCTTTGAGCCTAGCCTCCATGGTCCCCTTCCCCTTGGGTCCCTAGACATCACGGATGTGGAGCACCCCATCACGCATCTCCATGGCTTGAGGGTGATGCATCACCTCCCACAAATACGGGTTGATGACGTTGTCGAAGAACTTGTCCTTGGAGGAGCTCGAGGCGGCCATGGCGATCTAGATCTGTCAAAAAAACTACAAGAAATAAGAACAGGAGATTTCTCCATGATACGGTGGTCAATAGGTTGGGGGGTATATACAGATTTTTTATCTTGGGAAACAAACAAACGGGAGAAAAACGGAGTCCGGATGGTAACCGAGGTGGGCACAACCCACCTGGGCGCGCCTGGCACCAGGCGCGCCCTGGTGTCTTGTGCCCACTAGGGTTGCCTTCTTGGTTGTTTCTTATTTTTCCTATTTTCTGTAATATTCCAAAACTGACAAAAAAAATTGCGGATTTTTCAGAGTCCTTTTACTTACCGTATCACGTACCTCCTCTTTTTTTTCATGATTCTAGAGTGTTTCGGAAGGTTTCTTTTATATGTTCCTACGGTTTCATAGTTTGGATAATATTGCTTTCGACATTAATGGGCATACTTGAGATATAATGTTTGATTCTTTGCCCATTGACCACCTTTCGGTTAATACCTTCGGCATTATTTATTTTGATAGCTTCAAAACGATAAACTTCTTCGATAATATATGGTCCTTCCTATTTGGAGAGAAGTTTTCCTGCAAAGAATCTGAAACGAGAATTGTACTAAAGAACATATTCTCCAACTTTAAATTCTCGCTTTTGGATCCTTTTGTCATGCCATCTTTTAACTTTTTCTTTAAATAACTTGGCATTTTCATAGGCTTGGGTTCCCCATTCATCTAGTGAGCTAATATCAAATAACCTCTTTTCACTGGCAAGTTTCAAATCATAGTTGAGTTCTTTGATTTCCCAATAAGCTTTATTTTCTAACTCGAGAGGCAAATGACAAGCTTTTCCATAAACCATTTTATAAGGTGACATACTCATAGGATTTTTATAAGCTGTTCTATAGGCCCAAAGTGCATCATCCAATTTCTTAGACCAATTCTTTCGGGGCCTGTTAACAGTCTTTTGTAATATTAGTTTTATTTCTCTATTGTTAAGTTCAACTTGACCACTAGACTGAGGGTAATAAGGTGATGCACTTCTATGGTTGACATCATATTTAGCAACCATTTTACATAAAGCACCATGAATAAAGTGTGAACCACCATCAGTCATTAAATATCTAGGGACTCCAAACCTCAGGAAGATAACTTCTTTAAGCATTTTAATGGAAGTGTTATGATCAGCACTACTAGTTGGAATAGTTTCTAACCACTTAGTAACATAATCAACATCAACCAAAATATGTGTATACCCATTAGAGGAAGGAAAAGGTCCCATATAATCAAAACCCCAAACATCAAATGGTTCAATAGCAAGAGAATAATTCATAGGCATTTCTTGATGCTTGCCGATATTACCAATTATTTGACATTCATCACAAGATAAAAAAAACTTACGGGCATCCTTGAAGAGAGTAGGCCAATAAAAACCAAATTGCAATACCTTGTGAGCAATTCTATCTCTTGCATGATGTCCTCCATAGGCTTCGGAATGACATTTCCGTAGGATTTTTCCCCGTTCATGCTCAGGTAAACAACGTCTAATAATACCATTTACTCCTTCTTTATAAAGATGTGGGTCATCCCAAAAGTAATGTCTTAAATCATAGAAGAATTATTTCTTTTGCTGGTATGTGAAACTAGGTGGTATATATTTAGCAACAATATAATTAGCATAGTCGGCATACCAAGGAGTTTTATGAGAAACGTTTATTGCAGCTAATTGCTCAGAGGAAAACTATCATCAATAGGTTGTGGGTCATCAAGAATATTTTCTTACCTAGAAAAGTTGTTAGCTACGGGGTGATGACCTGCAAGTATAGGGGATCTATCGTAGTCCTTTCGATAAGTAAGAGTGTCGAACCCAATGAGGAGCAGAAGGAAATGACAAGCGGTTTTCAGCAAGGTATTCTCTACAAGCACTGAAATTATCGATAACAGATAGTTGTGTGATAAGATAATTCGTAATAGTTAACAAGTAACAAAAGTAACTAAGGTGCAACAAGGTGGCCCAATCCTTTTTGTAGCAAAGGACAAGCCTGGACGAACTCTTATATAAAGCAAAACACTCCCGAGGACACATGGGAATTATTGTCAAGCTAGTTTTCATCATGCTCATATGATTCGCGTTCGTTACTTTGATAATGTCATATGTGGGTGGATCGGTGATTGGGTGCTGCCTTTCCTTGGACAAGCCTCCCACTTATGATTAACCCCTCTCACAAGCATCCGCAACTACGAAACAAGAATTAAGATAAATTTAACCATAGCATGAAACATATGGATCCAAATCAGCCCCTTATGAAGCAACACATAAACTAGGGTTTATGTTTCTGTCACTCTAGCAACCCATCATCTACTTATTACTTCCCAATGCCTTCCCCTAGGCCCAAACAATGGTGAAGTGTCATGTAGTCGACGTTCACATAACACCACTAGAGGAGAGACAACATGCATCTCATCAAAATATCAAACGAATACCAAATTCACATGATTACTTATAACAAGACTTCTCCCATGTCCTCGGGAACAAACGTAACTACTCACAAAGCATATTCATGTTCATAATCAGAGGAGTATTAATTATCACTAAGGATCTGAACATATGATCTTCCACCGAATAAACCAACTAGCATCAACTACAAGGAGTAATCAACACTACTAGCAACCCACAGGTACCAATCTGAGGTTTTGAGACAAAGATCGGATACAGGAGATGAACTAGGGTTTGAGAGGAGATGGTGCTGGTGAAGATGTTGATGGAGATTGACCCCCTCTCAATGAGAGGATCATTGGTGATGACGATGGCTTCGATTTTCCCCTCCCGGGGGGGGGGGGGGGGTTCCCCGGCAGAACAGCCCCGTCGGAGCCCTAGATTGGTTCTGGCCAGGTTCCGCCTCGAGACAGCGGCGCTTCATCTTGAAAGCTCCCTTCTATTTTTTCAGGTCAAAACACACCTTATAGGGCGCGCCCCCACCCTTGTGGATGGCAGGTGGCCCCCACCCTTCCAAAACAATTCTCCGTGAAGTTTCAAGCGTTTTGGAGTTGCGCAAAATAGGTCTCTAATATTTGCTCCTTTTCCAGTCCAGAATTCCAGTTGTCGGCATTCTCCCTCTTCATGTAAACCTTATAAAATAAGATAGAAAGGCATAAGTATTGTGATATAATGTGTAATGACAACCCGTAGTGCAATAAATATTAATATAAAAGCATGATGCAAAATGAACGTATCACGGGGTTCTCGGCTCCTTTCCTATCAGTGATATGCAAATCAAATTCTTGTAGCAAGAGAACCCACCTAATGAGTCTAGGTTTAGCATCTTTATTTTCCATAAGATATTTTGTAGCAGCATGATCAGTGTGAACAATTACTTTGGAATCAACAATATAAGATCTAAATTTATCGGAAGCAAAAACAACTGCTAAAAAATCTTTTTCAGTGGTAGCATAAATTCGTTGGGCACCGTCTAAAGGTTTTACTAGCATAATGGATAACATTTAATTTTTTATCAACTCTTTGTCCTAGAACAGCACCAACAACATAATCACTAGCATCACACATAATTTCAAAAGGCAAGTTCCAATCAGGTGGTTGAACAATAGGTGCAGTAGTTAAGGCTTTCTTAAGTGTTTCAAAGGCTTCTACACAATCATCATCAAAAACAAATGGGACATCCTTTTGTAAAAGATTTGTAAGAGGCCTAGAAATTTTAGAGAAGTATTTAATAAACCTCCTATAGAAACCAACATGACCAAGAAAACTACAAATACCTTTAATATCTCTGGGACATGGCATTTTTTCAATTCCATCAACTTTAGCTTTATCCACCTCAATACCTCGTTCAGAAATTTTATGTCCCAAGACAATACCTTCATTAACCATAAAGTGGCACTTCTCCCAATTCAAAACAAGATTAGTTTGCTCACATCTCTGCAAAATTCGATCAAGATTGCTTAAACAATCATCAAAAGAAGTTCCATAAACGGAAAAGTCATCCATGAAAACCTCAACAATCTTTTCACAAAAATCAGAGAATATAGCAGTCGTACATCTTTGAAAGGTGGCAGGTGCATTGCGTAAACCAAAAGGTGTACGTCTATAAGCATAAGTTCCAAAAGGACAAGTAAAGGTGGTTTTATCTTGATGAGGTTGTGAGACAGGTATTCGAGAAAAACCAGAATATCCATCAAGGAAACAAAAGTGTGTGTGCTTAGATAATCTTTCTAGCACTTGATCAATAAAAGGCAAAGGGTAATGATCTTTTCTAGTTGCCTTATTTAATTTTCTAAAATCAATTACCATTCTATAGCTAGTAACAATTCTCTGTGGAATAATTTCATCTTTATCATTAGGAACAACAGTAATAGCTCCCTTCTTAGGGATACAGTGAACGGGACTTACCCATCTGCTGCCAGCTATGAGATAGATTATACTTGCTTCCAGAAGCTTTAATATTTCAGTTATTACCACTTCTTTCATTTTAGGATTCAAACGTCATTGATGATCAACAATGGTTTTAGCATCAGGTTCCATATTAATCTTGTTGAAAGTGCGTTATATCGACTAGAGGGGGGTGAATAGGCGATTTTTATGGAAGTCTTCAAAACGTGGAAGTTTCGAAGACAAACGATAGAAATAAACCTATTACCATGCAGCGGAAGGTAGACTACACTAGGTAAACCATAGTCAAGTATTCAATGAAGTGAAAGCACAATGACTAATAGCAGCTAGGTAGTAAGGATTAGGTAGGAAGATATTATGAATCCAAACAGAACACGCAGTTACTCAGTGAAGACAAAAGATAGTGCAATCATACAATGACTTCACAAGGACCAACAATAAGTAAAGGGAAGGGAAGGATGAAACCAGTGACTCGTTGAAGACAATGATTTGTTGGACCAGTTCCAGTTGCTGTGACAACTGTACGTCTGGTTAGGGCGGCTAGGTATTTAAACCTGAGGACACACAGTCCCGGACACCCAGTCCTAAACACGCAGCTCAGGACACCCAGTCCTCACTGTATTCCCCTTGAGCTAAGGTCATACAGACCTCGCCCAATCACTCTGGTAACTCTTCAAGGTAGACTCCCAAACCTTCATAGACTTCGTTCACCGGCGATCCAACAATGTCTCTTGGACGCTCAGAACGCGACGCCTAACCGGCTGGAGGATTCACAGTCCTCAAGTGTAATAAGTCTTCAGATCACACAGACAAGAAGACTTAAGTGATGCCTAACACTCTTAGGCTCTGGGTGGTTAGGGCTTTATCCTCGTAAGGAATTCTCTCTCAAAGGCTTCGAGGTGGGTTGCTCTCAAACGACAAAAGCCGTACACTAACTCTGAGCAGCCAACCGTTTATGGTTGTAGGGGGTGGGCTATTTATAGCCACTAGGCAACCCGACCTAATTTGTCCGAAATGACCCTGGGTCACTAAGGAACTGACACATGTTCCAACGGTCAGATTTCAAACTCACACGGCAACTTTACTTGGGCTACAAGCAAAGCTGACTTGTCCGACTCTGGACAAGATTCACTCTCATAGTCTTCACTCGAAGACATAGGTTTTGGTTAAGCATCACTTCAGTCATTCTGACTGGTTCTCTTGGACCCCACTTAACAGTACGGTGGTTCCTATGACTCAACAAAGAAGAAAAAGAACTACGAAGGATCTAAGTCTTCGAGCTCCATAGGCTTCATGCGATGTCTTCTCTTGTCATAGTCTTCAATGTGAATATCTTCATATACCACCTTTGACATCAATGTCTTCATACATTTTTAGGGGTCATCTCTGGTAGGAAAATCGAATCAATGAGGGACTTCTACCTGTGTTATCCTGCAATTCTCACAAACACATTAGTCCCTCAACTAAGTTTGTCGTCAATACTCCAAAACCAACTAGGGGTGGCACTAGATGCACTTACAATCTCCCCCTTTTTGGTGATTGATGACAAACTAGTTGAAGTTTTCAATGGGGAATATAATATGTGAAATTGTAAGAGGATAGGGAATTGTCTTCATAAGCTGTGAGGGCTCCCCCTGAAGATGTGCATATAAGTAATTTGCTTTTGGAATGCAAATGCACATGGCAGGTTGTGCTTGTGGAGATCCTCTTCAACTTATGATGACAATCCATTATGCATGAGAAGGTATGTGAAAATAATGGCATGCATAATGGAAAATGGACGTCTACAAGATGATCTAAGTGCGGAATTTATCGTCGCACATGCGGAATTTATCGTCGCATCACGAAGTAGCAAATAAGTAGCAGACGACCATTGAGTTTAAGTGTTACAACTCAAAGAACCAAATGTATCAAAACGAGAGTTGTAAACACGAAGCAAAATATAAAGCAACCGCCCATATGGACCCGCTTGAAGACTATCAAACTCATATGCTTCTCCCCCTTTTGTCAGTAAGGACCAAAAAGGTTTGAAGACATAGAGCATCTACTCATTCCCATGAAGAGTAGGTGAAGCAGCAGGGTCGTCGGTGGTGTTCGGCGGTGCAGAAGAACTTGGAGCAGTGTCGAAGCATGCTGAAGGAGGTGGCGGTGAAGTAGCATCGTCTTCATCCTCGATCACTCTGGCATTCACAGTTGCAGCAGAGGAAGAGAACTCAGAGTCTTCAAGAGATGGAGTTCGTCGCAGCACTGCCCTTCGAGGAGGTGTGGAGTCAAACTTGAAGTGTTCAGAGAAGCCATCCTCTTGAAGATCATCTTCACAGCACATCAGCGTCAGCCCTTTCCATGTGCGTCGAGAGGTTTCATGGGCAACAAAGGCATTCTTGGTGGCAAGATTGCGAATGCGATTGACGTCCACCAAAGAGGCTTTGCATTTGGCGCTTCAGCCAGTCATGATGCCTATCCTGTTTCTGATGAAGAGCCACCAAAAGCTCTCGGTCATTGAGAACACGAGTGCGCTTCTTGGGTCGTTGGGAAATTGTGCTATCGGTGGCTTCAGTGAGGGAAGGATGTGGTCCACATGTAGTTCCAGCCAAAGGATACACACGAGTGACGGCTTCAACTCCTTCAATGTTCTGAGAAAAACTTTGATGCTCCGCATTCTGAAGACTTAGAGGTTCCTTGGCAGGCTCAGGATAAATGGCTTCAATAGACATATCCACATCAGGCAGAAAGATCTGATGATTGCGAGCAGATGGCTGATATGAGATAGCGGAGTGGAGTTTAATCAGCCGCATTATCCATGGAGCGTAGAACTTCAAGCCAAAGAGATCAGAGGCTGATGCAGCAAGTTGGCGGATGAAGAAGTCTTGTGCATTGAAGCATTTTCCATGAAGAATATAGAAGACCAAAGTCTTCATTGCACCTTCCAGCTTGGCATGTGGAGAATGTCCTTTTATGGGCCAGAGAGTTCGCCTTATGATGTGATAAATAGTCCTTGGCAGATACTCAAGGTCTTCAACGAAGAACTCCTTGGGATATGCAGCATCTTGGGGCAATGGCTTCATCATACTGAGCATCTGACTCATGTTAGGTTCAGGCTTCTGAAAGATGCTCTCCACAGCTTCACTGTGAAGTTGACAGCCAGATTCGTAGAGATCGCCAGGAGTGGGTAGACCAGTGAGCTCAATGATATCAAAGGCTTTGGCTTCGTGATGAACATTTCCTGTCATCCACTCCAGGACCCAAGTCTTCGGATCTCTGTTGTATCCACGGATGTGAAGTGTGGCATAGAATTGGAGCAGCAACTCTTCATTCCAATGTGCTTGGTTGGTAACGAACGGCAGCAATCCAACCTCTTTGAAGCAATCCAGAGCTTCTTCCAGACAGGGTAGACCAGCTATTGCTTCAATGTCAAGATGCTTATGTGCGAAGATGCGACCTTGATTGTATAGAATGCAGGAGTAATAGCTTCGCTGTGGATAGCTCCAGAACCGATCAGAAGATATTCTTTCCCTTGAGTAGGGGTTCCTGGAGCTATTGAAGAAAGTGTTGTCTGCTTTGAAGCCATTGACATTGAAGGATCCAGGTGCTGATGCAGGACCTGGAAACCTGGGCAATCTTGGGATTGGCTTCTGTACCTGAGGCCTATGCTCAACATGATAGTCAAACTGAGGACCAGCAGCAGGTGCAGGAACAGAAGTAGTAGCATCAGTGGCTTCGCTGACTTCTGGTGCTTGGGTTGGTGAAGGCTCCACATTAGCTTCAGCCATGACAGCATTAGTGGCTTCATTGGTGTTGGTGGTGGCAGCCTCAAGATTCTCAACCTCCACTTGACGAGCTGGAGGGTCGGTCACTGTCACGTTCTCCTCGAGAACAGCTTCTTGGTGGGACGGGGGAGTAGCATCTTTTGGGGTTTCTTCTTCATCGGTTGATGCAGCCGGAATGTCTTCAGCAGCTGTAGCTTCAGACTCAGAGACTGGAGGCCTTGGTCCTTTGCGAAGCCTGCGTAACGCTGGCGACGCCTGTGGAGTTGGAGTTGGCTGGGCCTCAAAGTCTTCCTCCTCTTGTGCTTGTGGTCGATCAGCCCATGATGCATCCTAAGCAATTGGCGTCAAAGGACGACCAATGCTGATGAGCTCGATGTGCGTTAGCACAAGCGATGATACCTGTTGGTGCTCGAGCTGAGGAAGAACTGCATCATATTCAACATGGTCATGATGACCAATGTCTTCAGTAGTGGTGGGATCAGCTGCTGGAAAGTCTTCAGCTTCATGAGCCTCGGTGAAAGCAGGCTCATGGACAGTCAGTTGGCGCTCCTGAGGTTCAGCGTCAGGGCGAACCATGGAGATGGGTTCAACAATCAAGGGCTCTGTGGGAGCAGCCCGTTCCTTCTTTGTCTTCCGCTTCTTCTTGGAGGGGGCAGTAGCAGAGGCTTCAGGATGTTTCCTCTTCCTTGCTTCAGCCTCAGTAGTCCTCGTCTTCTTCAGCTCTGAAGCGGTTGACTGGGCCTTTGGCTTCGAGCCAGTTATGCTAGTTGGGAAGACAATGGGATCTGCTTCCTGCCTTGGTGCATTGGGTTCAGCCACAGTGGGCTTCTTCTTCTGCTTGGCAGCCATCCTAGGATCAATGCCCGGACGCCCCAAGGGCCTTGCGCTTCTCAGCCTCGTTGTAGCCTTGCACACACTTGTCAGCCAGGCTCTTCATGCGCTCACGAGAACCCTGAGCTCCTGTGCGTTTCTTGAGAAAGGTTTCTTTGAGCTCATGCAGCATAATCTTGAAGTTTTTCACCTCTTGCATGCTGAGCTTGGACATATGCTTCTTGAACTGAGCTTTCTCAAAGTCAATCCTTTGCTTCAGTTCAACAATGCGCTGGGCGATAGCTAATTCTGAAGCAATGGCGCCATGGAAGGCGACACTGAGGCCAATGGGTAGTTGCAGATCTTCGAAGATGAGGTTGGGCGTGTCAAACCACTCATCAATGAAGTTGTGGATGATTGCGACGTCAAAGAGAGGCGGATCATTGAAGATTTCTGCTTCTTCTTTGCTCTTGATCAGTTGCTCAAGAGCATCATCTGCCAGATCTTCATCACTGGACAGATCAATGGCATCATTGCGCAGAATGGCAGCAGCGGTCAGTTCTTGGCTGGTGTGTGGCAGAGGCATCTTGACCTTCTAG